>NC_088650.1:11352233-11707233 GCF_964019385.1 Sycon ciliatum | reverse complement strand
TGCTGGAAGACACCCGACGTAAGTCTGCTGGAAGACACCCGACGTAAGTCTGCTGGAAGACACCCGACGTAAGTCTGCTGGAAGACACCCGACGTAAGTCTGCTGGAAGACACCCGACGTAAGTCTGCTGGAAGACACCCGACGTAAGTCTGCTGGAAGACACCCGAGGTACACACTACAGTATATTTATAATCTACTGTACAAGTGTTACAGGTCTTTTGGTTTTGGTCCGGAAATACTGAGATGCAGCGTTCGGCCCTTATTCCCAATCCAACACGGTTGAGTAAGCGGTCGCGTGCTCATGCGTACACCAGTCACATGATCACCGTCAACTTACAGCCTGTTTGGGCTCGTTCCTGTCATTCACTCGAGTTGAACCTTTGAACCTTGGAGTTGAACCTTGGTGTGAAAGTTGCAGCCTGCAGGCACTGTGACCAGGCGACTGCCGACTGGTGTACGACCAAAACCAGTCGACTCAGCGTCCAAAAGACTACAACATATGGGCCAACCGCGGTCATCTGTGCTTTTATAAGAACGAAATGGCGCTTTTAGTGACATTTTGCATACAAATCCCCATCTAGTAGGGCGCAGTCACCCAGTTTCGGTGGAAGTGGCGAGTTCGATTGGGAATATAGGAGGAAGGGAATGTCTCAACTTCCTCGGATCAAGACCATTCGTCTCAGCAACCCGAAGACTACAACTGGTGGAAATTTGATTGTTTGGGGGGGGGGGGGCGCGGGAGTGCGGTGAATTTTTTTTAAATTTCAGGGTCCGTAGAGTTTGGGGCGCTGAGTCGAATGGTGTTGGTCCCATGTGTCTCCAACAAAGCGTTCTTGAGATATTTCCGTTTGAAAAACTGAGCTTCGGAGGGAGGGGGGGGTGCGCCATGACATTATGCGGCCGCGTCATGCGGCCGCGTCATGCGGCCTCTGCGACGTCATAGCGTGCAGCTAGGTCAAAAGAAGTGCTTCAATGCAATAAAGGAGTGTTTCAACTCAATACTAGTGTCAATGCTATTTCAAATGATTTGGCGACCGATAGTAGTTGGTGCAAGCGACCCCGAAGATGTAATTCCATGGGAGAGTGAGGATGCAGCCACGGCTGACCTTCATGAGTTCGGTCTGGGGCTGAGAACTTCGGTATTCCGGCTGGTGAAGAAAATTTCAAGATATGGCCACACAGGCCGGTCAAGAGTGTCGCGTTTGCGACGGATGACGAAGCAGCAGCTATTGCAGATGATGCTGATACAATTATCAGATCTCTGGAGAGCAGAGTCATCAAAATGGAGAAGAGTGATGCGAGTGCTCTAAATGTTGTTCAATACCGACTCCAGTGGTCTGCCATATACTGCCGGATTTAATTTGGTGTGAACTTGGCATATTTCGGACACTGCACGATTGGAGAACAGTGCAATCTCTTTGAACCACGGGCACGAGCTGTTTATTGTTTCGTCACTTGTCACGGTTGTGAACTCATCGTTGTAGCATAAGGGACCATCGCAAAAGTTCGCAGAAGCCCCTGAAACGAAGAGCATACGTTTGGGGGGGAGGGAGTCGGTGTCGAAAATCGCAAACCGGGCTTCAATTCAAAAAAGTATTGACGACATGTAGGAGTTGATATAGATTAGCATGCCATCACAGCCGGCGTAGATTGCTTGTCAGGACGCGTAGTCCATTCATGCAACTGCGCGTGTCGCGTAGCTAGCTGCCTGTACACTGTGTGTAGTCTAGTACCAAGAGTCCATAAAACGCGTGGTTTATGGACTCTTGCTAGTACTAGTACTAGCAGGGGTTCATAGGGTTTATGAACCCCTGCTGTGTAGTATATTATAATAATTATTATGTGTGAGCATCCAAGTGAAATAATGACGCCCATATTGTGACTGTCGTTTCGTTTGAGGGGGGAGGGAGGGGGGTCAGGCCGGAAACTAACGGTCTTCGTTTCGGGGGCTTCTGCGAACTTTTGCGATGGTCCCTAAAGGAATCTGGGCTATTCCATTAGGGAAACTAAAAAAAACTTTCTCAAAGCACAACCACCGGTGAAGGAGAAACGCACCTTCCCTGACTGTACATACGACTGATACCAGTGCAGTACATGACAAGTTCGTTTCTTGACTGGTCTCTTTACTCGACTCTTGTTGATCTACCACACGACTAACGTAGCACGGCGGTGTGGGAGTAGTCATGTTCCGTGTGTGATGAGTTTGCTGACAACACGTCTACAGTATAGCTAGCATGCATGCAAAGGCCAGCGCGGCCGGAAAAGTCCAACTCGGAAACGGCTAAAAGACGGGATAACCTCAAGATTTGCCAAGCTGAAAGCCACATACACAGGGTACATAGTGTTTGTAACACTGAGTCCAATGGTCTTGGGCCGAAGACGCTGCGACAAACGCTTCCCCAATCGAACGCGTTCCGAACAATGGCCATTGTGTACACAAATAGATGGTGTGGCTACCTGGCTGCACGCTGTGACGTCATCACCTGGATCCGGATGACTGTGCGCTCAAATTCGCACATGTTCGATTGGCATATCTGACGAACCATGGACCGCAGCCTCCTCGGACAAAGACCATTCGACTCCGCGCCCCAAACTATACGGACCCTGAAATTTAAAATTTTCACCGTCCCCTTTAAATAATCCGCGGCTCAAACACACTCAGCCGTTCACACCTGGACAGTAAATTTTAAATGTTAGTACATGTATGCGGAAGTGCTGCTGAGCTTCTTAGCCAAACAGTCCAGTCACGGCCAGATTTCAATGAAAAAATGGTGTGCCGCGAGTGGCAACTAACTTGAAGTACCAGTTTTTCTTTCTCACCTGTGCGATATAGCTGGAGAGAGATGTTCAGCCCAGAAACTATTCAGTCAAATTGGTCCAGTCTTGGTGAGTGATGAGGACTTGGGAATAAAGCATGTACATGATTCCACTACATACGTCAATAGCCAATAGGACCTTGACGACGTCGAGAGCTAGGATGAGAGTACTAGTACTGACTTTATTGCAAGGAAACAGCGACTACATGCACGACCCTGTGGCCTATGTAGAGTCTAGAGATCTACCAGTGCAGTCTCTCTCGCAGGAATAACAAGACCGTAGTACATAATGTCATTCACGGTATAACTATAAGTATAATTAATTTTATAAACAAACCAAAGATGGGGCTGTTAAGTGATGACGTCACAGTTCCTTCGATACGCATAACAACGATCCCACTGGGGACAAACAAAAGTAGCGTCGTCTCCACCGACCCAGTTGTCAGTGGCAACATATAGGAATCGTGTACATTTCTTCGTTTCTTCTTTGCTGTTTTCAGTGAGTGTTTTGTTTTCTCTTTGCCCAGTGATCTCGACGATGTTGTCGTGCTCATTACCTTACTGAGACGTCTCTTGTGACTGTAGCCAGTGTCACGGAGGATTTTATTGGCGTGACAAGGTAGATCGCCGAGATCGAGCGTGAAAAACGCTCTGCATTAGTAGCTCCTGTAGAATGTTTTCTGGGTTGGCGTATCCATGGTCAACAAAACCAAGGTGCAAGACAGCATGAAAGATCGTGTAAACGATGTGAACTCCAAAAGGTAAGCTCCTGAACAAGTGGAAAGATATGGGTATTTACAAATTCTCTCTTCATCCATCGATTGCCGCTTGCATTGCATTTTGTCTTCACAGATAATCTGGCCAAATTTATTGTAACTAGAGAGTGCAATCGTGCACTGCTTGGGGCCCATCCCAATGTCATCACATGGCTGTGGTGACTAGTGTATATCTGGGAGAATTTTTCCTCGACTGATACGGAGTGCAGGTGGATCGATTATGAGAAATGCGAACATGTGAAGTAAGTAATTAGTTGTGTCGAAGAAATGTGCAATAAAATAAAATTTACTTTACACTCAAACATACACTGTAGATGTACATGTAACATCAGGCCAAACTAAAGAAGGTGTGTGGTTCGACTAACATGGACATTTTTTTTACGGGCGGGCGGGCGGATTTTTTTTTTTTAATATATTTTTTAGTACATGTAAATACACTGTACTGCCTTTAGACACCCAGTACATCGGCATTATTACGCAGTGTTATGCCATACATGTTGTATAAAGGGATCACTGGCTAATACTTTGAAACATTGTGTAGCTCTGGAACGAGAAGAGAATAACTTCAAGCGGTGACTCTGACTGTCCAAATCATCAAGCAAATAAAAAACGATGCGAGTTGAAAGTAAGTTCGGGAACTACTTCGAAGTACAAATTGTACAATGTACAGGTACATGTATTGCTAGTTTGGTGTCGGCGTGCACGAATACATGGGCTTTTTCCATCGACGCTTCCTGTGCTTGCACACATGGAGCAGCAACTTACCGGTACAGGTGAAATATCGTTCCCAATACACGAGGAAAGTGCAATCTCGTCTGTCCTTCATCCCAAAACAGAAGGCCGTCCTTAATCTGGAACGAGGCAATCACTCTCAACCGGACGGTCACTTCAAAATAAGTCTCGCCAGTCTGCCGGTGGTCGTATCGAGTAGACTCTACTACACTGTACCAGCACAAGGCAGCAGTCGTACCACTCACTGCACTGCACTGCAGTACAACTACAAGTCAAGTCCAAAAGCCCGGAAGGAGCCGCCTGCGTCCGCAGACTCACGCTGCACAGCACGTAGACGTACGTGGACGTGTTCAGTCCACGTACGTCAGTCACACGACAGCCCGCCGAAAAAAAGTTACGGTCGGGCTGAAAAATGTACGGTCGGTCGGGTGAGTCGAACCACAGACCTTCTTCAGTGTGGCCTCATGATAATGATTCCATCTTCATTGTCCCGCAACTGGTACACCATACCAAGAGTAGATAAACAAGAGTGTGCAACTCCGGATCTCTCCTGCACAATCTGCAGATACCCCGCGCCCACGGCGGAATTTTTTGTTTACGTCACCTTTTTTCAGAGAAACGCGGATTCTGCCGCAGAGCAGTGTGAGAGCACGTGCTGGGCACCGACCTTGTAGTGTAAAGCCCAGCCAAGTGCACGAGGGAAAACTCTCCAAAAGGCTCGCAGCGCGTGCGTCGTCGAAAAGATTACGTCAACAAAAAATTCCGCCGTGGGCCAACCCATCCGCGAGTTGCACACTCTTGTTTATCTACTCTTGACCATACGCACCGAATACATGGTGTGTGTGTGTGCGCGCGCGCGCAAGCGTGCGCATGTACATGCACACACTCTCATGCGTGGCCAAGTCGGCCAGATGAACAGACCATGCATTTACACGAGGTGTCCGTAATGTCATTGGAACGCTGTACTTTATGACTTCATTCCAAAAGAGTATGTCTTGCCCCTGACGAATGGAGTTGTGTCTGTGCTCAGCGGGTATCGGGCTATGATGCAACACTGCAATCAGCGCTGCAATTAAAAGAGCACTGCATGGATTATTTTTACTAACTTCCTTTGCGTTTACTTGGTTGAGCCCGTGGTTTCATTTCTGTGTTCTGTCATGATTGGCCTCTGGAAATAATCAGAGTGGATGTCATTTTGCCATATATGTGTGCCTTGTGCGACAGGTTCAAGGCTAGATGCACTTCACATTCGGCGTGCAATCTCAGCGTCTGGGACCTGATGAAGTCTTGGTTGGATGATTATTCAAGCCTGATACTACTCGACACACCAATGTTCATGTCAATGTAATTTTTCAGAGCTGCACTATTTACGTGTTGATGCTTACTTCGGTGTTAGCGTGTTTCCCCCGGATTGTTTCTATCATCATGATCGTGTGTTTTTGGGCTGAGCGAGCACATGCACAAGTGTGCAGCTATAACCCTGTGTATCTTTGGTTACACTTTGTTCTGCAATGCATGTACCTTGTAACATTATGTGCTTGCACTGCTTTGTCTGGCCTGCGTATTTCAGGACTATTCAATGCATTAGACCCAGGTTTGTTTGGTTGCCGGATGACCTCTTGCTGCGTCGCTCTGTATTTGTATTCATCAATTTTTGGGCTTGAGAATTGAGCTGTTGTGTGGTTCCCAATATGAAAACATCATGCTGGTGCTCTGTGTTTCGATTATCGACTGTCGGAGCAGTCAAGCATTTATTAGCAGAACGGTCAATACTGTAGTCTTTTCACGTGTTTGTCTTTTTTGTGTTTTCGCCGGGGGTATTAGCGGTAACGTTGCACACAGAACGGCAGTGTTGCATCACTGGACGACCCTGCCTCTGCATCTGACTTAATTTCCCCAGGATCTGGTGCAGTTACACCAGACAGCAAAAGAAGAGATCCCGCAAATCAGGAAAAACCATTATGGAAAATATAGAGTCAAACACTTCAAACAGTGCTCTCTCTCTCTCTGTCTCCATCCTTCCAAAAATACCCTATGACAATTCCCTATAATTATTTTTATTTTATATTCTTAGGACATCATTCTGAACATAATAAATTTTTCCATGGGTCTTCAATCACCACGGATGGAAAAATTTATTATGTTCAGAATGATGTCCTAAGAATATAAAATAAAAATAATTATAGGGAATTGTCATAGGGTATTTTTGGAAGGATGGAGTCATGCAGTTTACGGGAGGTACGAGCTGTCATGGATATAGAGGCTGATATTGTGCCAGCGTGAGGGCAGAGACAGAAAGAAGACACTGATTTCTTGAACAACTCACCTATATATAATCGAATCCACAAGGAGCGCTCATATTTTGATCCATCAGGACGCGAAACATCTTCAAAGCACTCTCAAACACGGAGTTTTACTGTGGGCAGCCAATTTCACAGCCATCATGAAGGCACTCGACGACTACAGGAGTTTTGTAGAGGAAAGAACGAGGAGTAAAGAGCGACAACAATCGCTTGAAGAAAAAGCAAACAAAAACAACTGTCTCTCCAGTCATTTAGATGCTGTTGCCCTAGCTTGACATCTGGTTCCATCCAGAGGACGCGACTTTTGTTTGTCCCCAGTGCTCTCCGTTGCTATGCGTATCGAAGGAGCCGTGACGTCACACTTAACAGCCCCATTGAAAGCGGATACTAGTAGTAGCAAGAGTAGATAAACAAGAGTGTGCAACTCCGGATGGATTGGCCCACGGCGGAATTTTTTGTTGACGTAATCTTTTCGACGACGCACGCGCTGCGAGCCTTTTGGAGAGTTTTCCCTCGTGCACTTGGCTGGGCTTTACACTACAAGGTCGGTGCCCAGCACGTGCTCTCACACTGCTCTGCGGCAAAGCCGCGTTTCTCTGAAAAAAGGTGACGTAAACAAAAAATTCCGCCGTGGGCGCGGGGTATCTGCAGATTGTGCAGGAGAGATCCGGAGTTGCACACTCTTGTTTATCTACTCTTGGTAGTAGTAAGTAGTATAGTACTGGAGTGCACTCAATTATTTTTGTCAGTATTTTATTTATTTATTTATTTATTTATTCAACATCTTATGGCTTCCGATGGCAGCCAAAACGGGAAGATGTGGGTGATAGCCAACCATGGTAAAAGAAGGAGAAGATTATATCCATGAAAAGGAAACAGCCGAAAAGCTATATTGATTAGTTTTTACTTGCAAGTATTATTATTATGGTGCACTCAGTCATCAGCAGGCCCTCAGATTCACTTTAAATTCTTTCAATGATGCAGAAGTCTTCACTGATTCGGGAAGTTGTAGCCATGCACAGTAGCCCTGGAAGAATGGCGATTTTTCGCCACTCGCGTACTGATCGAGACGTACATCACGTGATCACAGATGTACATGACTGAACGAGTCGATCGTATTTCGTTTACATTAAAAAATTTGCCATTTCTTTGCACAGAATTCTCAGTGTACTGTGTAGTACTACAAAAAAGTACAATCATGTACATGTACTAGCAATAGTAGCAGGTCTCATATAATTTTGTTGTTGTGAGATCTACCGTCACACTCACAGTGTGTGTAACCTGTCGGCGCGGCGGGCAGTGCACTTGCAGGTGTTGTATTCACATACTCGGCTTGGGCGGATAATGCCGCTGGAAATAAATTTTGTACCAGAAAAGTACAGTCTCTGGCCAGAGAAATCCGACCAGCGCACGAATAATTGCGCCGTGGGCAACGAACACCACACATAACACTCTGCTAACTTGTTACTTGAGCACGGCGTTGCTTTAGCCTTCAGTCATGAGGTGGGATTTCTCCGGCCAGAACTGTGCACTAACATCATGTGATCCAGTACCAAATTCTGCCGGGTGTTTTGAAAGAGTTTTCCGCCAAGCCCGCGCGCCAAGGTCTCGAATTTGCAGTGAAGTGAACACAACAGGAAACACCTAAGCCATGGTTGATGAACTCTTGCACACGCCGAACGAGGTTCAGAGGGTTTGGATCAGCCAGATCAAGCCTGACCGTGTGTACCGACCCGTACATTTTCTTCGTAATCCGAGGCTATCGTCTACAGATGATACACCATAAAATATCAAATCACACGTCGAGTCCTGGAGCCGTCCAGGGCAGCATAGTCATAACTCAGGAGGGTTGGCTGTGACATAGCAATATCAAAACAATACAGTATGCTACCCGGTAGCGGACATTGAAATCCGCTGCAAAGTCAAGCGGCCACGAGGCGCTGTCCGTGCAGCCGTGACCAGTGCTGGTCCATGTGTTTAAAGTGTTACACAGTGCGTGTGCAAACTAAGCAAGTAAGACCAGGGTGCCGTCCCCGCGGCCCGGTCATTCCACTGGACTTCTATGTTCACAGCAGTAGTAACGTAAAAAGTTGAAAACAATGATTTGTAGTATTATCAGCACACATTTTAACAATACTGACATAAACCATGTTTCAAAATGAGCCAGGAGACAGCACACATGTTTGAGATTACAACAGATGCGGCAGTCAGCAAGCAATGTACATAATTATGAGAAGAACAGAACTGTGACAAGGTCGTGAGCGGCTATGTTGAGAAATACAGTAGTCACTAGTTATCCTATTCGACTCTGCTTTGCAGGGCACTGAGGCAAAAGCTTCACTTGGTGCAAGTACCACCGGTAGCTTCAGTCAAAAAGTCACATCATCTACAATACACCAGAATGACCAACCGTGAAAGTCATCGGTGGGAGCAATTCCGGGCAAGATGAAGTGTAAACAAATTGTCTTGCATCAAGAATTACATGCATGTGTAAAACTTGTTTGTCACTGCCTTGGCCGTTCCAAATTCCAATAATCAAGGCAGACGACATCAATTCAGAGCAGAGAGAGACTATACGTTAGTGTCCAGGACTATATAGAATACTTGCTTTCCCCCGCTCAAGTTCAAGACCAACCGGCCCCGTGCATTGGTGTGCTTGGTAATGATACGACATCCAACCGGCAAACTCGGAGCCTCTTCCAAAACAAAGGACGGTGTCTGAGGAAACAGAAGACAATTGCAGAGAGAGAGACTGGAATCAGAAGAAAAATCAGAGGTCTTGTTGGTGTAAAAAAGAGAAAGGACACATGGGTTACAAGTTATGACAAGCATACATGAAACCCAGAGTGTGCAGCTTGGAGCTTTTTCTACTATGGGTGTCTGTCACGGCGGAATTCCGTGATTACACCATATTGGGCGCAGATCTGAGGCGGGAAATGGCGTAGTGCGTTCAACTGAGCTTAAGTTGTGCAGAAAGAGACCTAATTAAATCCTGCTTGTACGCACTACATCACTAAAATGATGTAATCACGGAATTCCGCCGTGACAGCAACCCATCCGAGCTGCACACTCTGGTTTTCATGTACTCTTGGTTATGAGTAACTGTTCACTAATGTAACAAGATAATAAGCGGTCAGAAAATGTGATCACTAAGCACACAACTGACACCGTATTTCGTGGCCAAAATAATGGGGTTGCGGTTTATACTCCAGTGCAGCTTATAGTTATACTCCGGAAAATACGGTGGATGGTTGGAGGTGACAGCGTGGCGAATGGCAAATGGCCGTCAACGTCTCAAGGGTCCACAGCGCTTTAATCGTCATCACGTGATGCACCATGCCTGGCGCATGTCCAGTACCGTACTGTACCGACAGAGAAAGCTGGCCAGAAATTTAAATAGGGCTTTCAACTGCAGAACTGTAACGTGAAGTAACTTGGTATAATGTGTATGTATATGAAGTGTATCGAGGGAATGCATGCAGGGCGATAGGTGCGGTTCAAATCCCAACCTGGAAAACGAGACGGCTTAAAGTCCAGGAGCCCTCGCTATGCTTTATACTTACCTAAGTCATCAAATTGTGTTGTTGTGCGAACTTATAGAAACATCTTTGCAATGCAAAAACATGTGCCCGATAATCGTTTTGCAAAGACGTTTCTATCAGTTCGAATAACACACGTGATGACCTAGGTAAAAACAAAGCATAGCGAGGGTTCCTAGGCTTTGAAGCCCTCTCGTTGATCCTAACCAGCCGGGAATAACAAACAGTTTCTTACCAAAGTACGCTGTAAGATGTGACTGCCAGTGACCATCACTGCTTGGGTGCCAGTAGATGTTTGAATACTGGAATGTGATCGGGATAATTGATCATAAGATCAGGAACAAATCGGCTACTTTTCTGGGTCTTTGCTGCCCCGTGTTCAAGGATCATCTGTGCAATAAAGGGTGCAAAACACACACACACACACACACACACACAAACACACACATATACGCACACACAAACACACACACACACACACGCAAAAACTCACACAAACGCTGCTACAAGAACCGGCGTACGTGTATAGAATACCATGCTGCTACATGAACTGTAGCCAGGCAATCTTGAACTTGCCCTTTAGTTGTTATCTGTGCTACCCGTCCTGTAATCATGGTAATGTTACACCTAGGCTCTGCACTCATGTGACTTTACCTGTACATGTACATACACTGTACTACCACTGTACCAGGAGTACATCATGATAATGCACTCTTTAAGATGTATACAGCCTGGTCAAACTGATGTTCATGCAGATGTCCAACACTGACAAAGCCATAACTATGTGCAAGTTGATTCTTTTGACTCCTATAATCTACGATGCAGATACATGATGATGAACAGTAAAATGAGAGAGAATGAGCAACAGTTGTCTTCCAATTGATTCAATATCAATGTCCAAACTCCCCACCACATGTGCTCTCCAGATGATCTGGTTCAGCACACCGGTAAAATGACTCCTTAGGTACAGCAGGGTTCTAGCTAAAGGGACTAGGGCCAGGGGGGGGGGGGGGGGGGGGCAGCGCCGCCCAATTCTGACGCCTCCCCCCCCCCCCTCCCTCACTCTTGTAGCGCACCACCTGACTCTTTTTTCGACTTTTGTGTGTTTTTTAAGCTCACACAGCGAAAATGCGGCCACAAATCGATCGTTCCGGGTGCTCCGTGCGCCCGCACGATGCATTATCTGGTGACAAGGCAATAGTGGAACATGAAAAAATGGGTGAACTGTTTGCTGTCCCTTACTCCCCCCCCCCCCCCCCCTCCCCTACAATTTATTCCTGGCTAGAACCCTGTATAATGGACAATGATTCTTTCATACAGCTGCTTGCATCATACAGATCTCATGGGCAAAGTCCAGGAATACAAAAAACATCATTTTACATTTCAGCCACCTATGCCATATCTATGTGTCCTGCTCCTTCTTACTTTAAACTCACCGGAATACAGTAGCATCCTTGCCACTTCAGTGCCGATGCTTCAAGAACAACAAAACCATTGGGAACATGATCTGGATGACGTAGTAGTCGTGTATCCTTCACACCCAGGCAGGCCACAACACTGAAACCATGACGTGTAGCTGCAGTCATATCTACTGATACACCATTGTATACATCAGCTGGATATGCGTCAGTCTCCACTGGTTCATGGTCTTGGTTGAATATGCACAATGCCTGAACTGACACACCATCCACCAGAGATATGCCAGTGGTGTACTTTGGGCCAATGAAGTATGACAGCATGTCATACATTCGACCTGAATGCTGACTTTTCGTATCTTCCTGGAACCACAAAGAACACTTGTCCATTATCTGTTGTCGTTGATCAGCAGTAACAGGGAGAGTGTTGTGCAAAAGTAGCAGTTGCAACTGTGTGACACCGCATTCTGTTAACACACAAACGATTCCAAACTAGAGAAATAAAACAGGTGAAGGCAATACATGAAGGCAATAAGATAGACGGAGGGACCGACAGACAGACATACAGAGAGACACAAACAGACTCATACTCCGATGATAGGGCACAAGCTTTTTAAGACATAGCAACTTGTGCTGGGATTACACCATTCAACAACTTGCAAGGCTGGTGAAGTGACCGCCACTAATTTTAGCCTGGTCTACAGTACACAACACGGCTTGTTGAAGCGGCTTTTTCTGGCCAATGAATCCCTATTTTCATTTTTCATGTTTTCCCTTTTTTCATTCATTCTTTTATTTCACACACATGTACACCACACCACATACTCCGGCGCGCGCACACACACACACACACACACACACACACACACGCACACACACACACACACACACTCAGACATGCCCATCGCGGAAGCGATGATAGCGAACAGCTATGTTAGACAAACTCATAGCAACTTGTGCTGGGATTACACCATTCAACAGCTTGAAAGGCTGATGAATTGACCGCCACTAATTTTAGCCTGGTCTACACCACACAGCTGATTGAAGTGGCACACAGACACACGCACACACACACACACACACACAAACAGGCAGATATAGACCACCACATGGACACCACTGTAATTATATGAGATTGACTTGTAGCGACATGACAATGAACAGAAAGGTGACATCTGAAGACAATCATCAGTGACTTTCACATCAACTCACTAAAATACCAAGCCAAAGTACACAATAGGCCTTTAGTCTCTGAAATCCATCAAACAATATGTATTTACTCCCCCCCCCCCCCCCCCCCCATCCCGTCAGTGGTTATGACTATGGATCAAACATTTCTATGACACGCAAGTGAAAGCACACATGTCTGTACTGGATACAGTGTAGCTTGAACCATAGACACCATATTTTTTAAATCAAAAATACAGCTATGTACTTGAACAGTGAGGTGAGAAACGAGAGAGCTTGGAAGCTCAGGGCCCTATGCTATGCTTTTTTGCCTTGATGACCTAGACAAAAAAAAGCATAGGGATGTTATAAATTGCACTTGAAAACACCGCCATTCCGGCAACAGGCTCTCAGCTGCACCAAATAAATAACTTTGCCAATATTTCGCCCATTGGGCATCATCAGGGCATTGAGGAAGGGGAGGCCAAATTACGAAATATAAAGACGAATAATGCAGGCAGATGAATGTTCTAGAACTAACACATCGTGGTGACACAATTGGCAAGGCCAGCAAACTAAACAATCATCACTTGTAAGGTGACCTAAACAAAACGAAAGATGAGAAAACTCACACATACACACAGACACAATTTGGCAAGAAAACTAACACTAACACTAACACTAAAGTTTACAATCATCACCTGTAAGGTGACCTACTGAACAGAAGGAAGAAGACTAGTAAGACTATCACAGCACGTACAAGAACACTTTCAAGTGTGGGAATGCTAAAGGCGATCTATGTATATGACAGCGGTGTATGTGCAAAGTATGTGTATGTGCTGTGTCAGGTGGTAAAGTCCAGTGGTAGTTCGAGGAGATGGGTGTCGATTCCAGTGACGATCCGGTGACATCCAATCAGTCAATTAGGCGCCAGCCGTCATCGCAATTGACTGCTGGTTTGCGCTTCCTTATCTCGATAGCTTCAAGCAGTTTCCTTGATGGTAGCGAAGCCTCCCTGCCGAGAATCTTTGCCTGGTGGAAGGGCAGAAAGTTGGAAGACTTTAAAGATTCTCGATGCTGGGTACGATAGTGGAAGCCCCAGGGAGCCTTCGCCACCATCGCCCTTGCCTCTCGGTAGTGCTCAGCGAATCAGTCCCTCACCGGCCGCTCGGTCTCACCAACGTACAATTCCGCACACAACGTGCAAGACATACAATAGACAACACCTTTGACTAAACACTGACTATCCACCATACGCGAAATATTGGCAAAGTTATTTATTTGGTGCAGCTGAGAGCCTGTTGCCGGAATGGCGGTGTTTTCAAGTGCAAGGAATACGCTGCAATGGAGTTTGGGAATTCTGAAGAGATGTTATAAATTCTTTAAAAAATTCCTTTTTTTTTAAGACATAACCTGGGATTCGAACCCGCACTATCGTGCACCCTGCATGCATCCCCCGATACACTTCGCATACATACTAATTCTTCCAAGTTGTTTCACATTGTGATCTTGCATTTGAAAGCCCTATTTGAATATGCATTGTGGCCAGCCGTCTTTGATGGCACGGCACGGTAGGGGATAGGTACGGGACAGGTACGATCGAGGGTAATACGACACCGTCTCCCGTACCGTACCGTACCATCAAACACAGCTGGCCACATACAGCTGCCCGCAATATTCAAATAGGGCTTTCAAACGCAAGATAATAACGTAAAGCAACTTGGAAGAATGGGTATGAATGCGAAGTGTATGGGGAATGCATATAGGGCGATAGTGCGGGTTCGAATCCCAGGATATGCCTGAAAAAAAAGGAGAATTGAAAAATTTATAACATCCTATGCTTTTTTTGCCGTCAGATACGGATAGCGCCAGGCGTGACACAAACAAACAAACAAACAAACAAACGCAAATACCAAATTAAAGCTGTGTGGACCCTGGCTAGCGCCAGACGTTACTGAAGTAACGTCTTCTGCATAGCTACGGGAATAAAAGAGTGAGTATCGCTGTGTATTTGTATTGCAGTGTTCTTTCACGGCACTACATGTGTTTAGAAACACCACAACCAACAACAGACACTACAGTCTCTATTCAACAAACATTACTCAGAGAATAGACTTACTCTGTATCAGTTGATCAACACTGATCAGCTTCAGCAAGGCACTGCACTCTACACCACACAGTGTACAGTAGAGAAGTAGTGAGAGTACTTGAGTATGACGATACTTGGGATCACCTGTACTCTGTATGGTAACATAGCGATTCATCAAGTTTCGCGCTAGGCAACGGTCTGGTGAATTCAAAATGAACAGTGCATGGGCACAATGGTCAACATCTCTGCATTGATCAAGGCACAGGACATCAAGATGCTGCTGAAGTAGCTTCGTGAACACTGGACTTGTACAGCGACACTTTGCTGCCCAGTGCAGTACCCATCTCAGGTGCTCTTGATTCTTGTAGTCTTGCCAGACATCAACAGGTAGACTGGCTAGTTGATGCAGTGCAGATACTGCCAGCTTGGTCACGTTAGTGTTCCCCTCTGTGATCAGAGCACAAGCATGTAGGATAGTTCTAACCTTGTATGGACTCCGTAGTTCAGTTACATGCCGTTGAATCAGAGCACATTGAGATATCAAATCAATAGCTTGAAATGTGCGTGTCTTGTTAATTCTATCGAAGATTGACTCAATTGCTTTATAGGCATCTCGTACAGTGGTGGCATGATTGCCAGACCAATTTGACTGATACCTCACACCTGGAATGGAGTGTGGTGATGCCTGAGTGGATATCAACTTGCCAGTAACATTGAGTTGCGACGAGGGTGCTGTGCTCACACCATAGCCATGCTGAACAAAGTAACCGACACTCCTGAGATTGCCACGTAACTTTGAAGCAAACATGCTGTGCTGGTGTATTCTCTTCAGCAAGACTGATCTCCACCACCTCCTACAGCACATAACAATAGCACATAACAAAACAGCACAGTGACTGGTCAACACAACTCAAATAAACAGAATCAAATCAACATCACTCCTTGTACAGCGTACACTGTAGATCACTCATTGTGTGCTGAAACAGAGTCGCGGAAGTATTATGTATCGCTGTAGAAAATTGAGAGGGGGGGGGGGGCAACAGATTTGAGTGTCCACAGAAGTGCAAATTCCGCCTCCTGCAGTTGTATACCAGTAGGTATTTACATTTCGGAACTATCGCTAGAGCGGTTCCACCACTCTCAGCTGCATGCCAGACCGGGGCCCTTACAGCCTTCAGGTGGGAGCCGGGAGGCGAATGATTGAAAGATTCTCCTATTTTTTAGGCGAGTGGATTCAAACTCGCAGCTCCGTAAGTCTGCTGGAAGACACCCGACGTAAGTCTGCTGGAAGACACCCGACGTAAGTCTGCTGGAAGACACCCGACGTAAGTCTGCTGGAAGACACCCGACGTAAGTCTGCTGGAAGACACCCGACGTAAGTCTGCTGGAAGACACCCGACGTAAGTCTGCTGGAAGACACCCGACGTAAGTCTGCTGGAAGACACCCGACGTAAGTCTGCTGGAAGACACCCGACGTAAGTCTGCTGGAAGACACCCGACGTAAGTCTGCTGGAAGACACCCGACGTAAGTCTGCTGGAAGACACCCGACGTAAGTCTGCTGGAAGACACCCGACGTAAGTCTGCTGGAAGACACCCGACGTAAGTCTGCTGGAAGACACCCGACGTAAGTCTGCTGGAAGACACCCGACGTAAGTCTGCTGGAAGACACCCGACGTAAGTCTGCTGGAAGACACCCGACGTAAGTCTGCTGGAAGACACCCGACGTAAGTCTGCTGGAAGACACCCGACGTAAGTCTGCTGGAAGACACCCGAGGCACACACTACAGTATGTTTACAATCTACTGTACAAGCGTTACAGGTCTTTTGGTTTTGGTCCGAAAATACTGCGATGCAGCGTTCGGCCCTTATTCCCAATCCAACACGGTTGAGTAAGCGGTCGCGTGCTCATGCGTACATCTGTCACATGGTCACCGTCCACTTACAGCCTGTTTGGGCTCGTTCCTGTCATTCACTAGAGTTGAACCTTTGAACCCTTGAGTTGAACCTTGGTGTGAAAGTTGCAGCCTGCAGGCACTGTGACCAGGCGACTGGTGTACGACCAAACCAGTCAACTCAGCGTCTAAAAGACTACAACATATGGGCCAATCGCGGTCATCCGTGCATTAAGAACGAAATGGCGCTATAAGTGACGTTGCGCATACAAATCCCCATATAATAGGGCGCAGTCACCCAGTTTCGGTGGAAGTGGCGAGTTCGATTGGGAATAAAGGAGGCAGGGAGCGTCTCGACTTCATCGAAACAAGACCATTCAACTCAGCAACCTGAACACTACAACTGGTGGAAATTTGATTTTTTGGGGGGGGGGGGTCCGGTGAAAATTTTAAATTTCAGGGTCCGTAGAGTTTGGGGCGCTGAGTCGAATGGTGTTGGCCCCATGTGTCTCCGGCAAGGCGTTCTTGAGATATTTCCGTTCGAAAAACTGAGCTTCGGATGGGGGGGGGGGCTGTGCTATGACGTCATGCGGCCTCTGCAACGTCATAGCGTGCAGCTAGGTCAAAAGAAGTACTTCAACGCAATAAAGGAGTGTTTCAACGCAATACTAGTGTCAATGCTATTTCAAATGATTTGGCGACCGATAGTAGTTGGTGCAAGCAACCCTGAAGACGTAACTCCATGTGAGAGTGAGGATGCAGCCACTGCTGACCTTCATGAGTTCGGTCTGGGGCTGAGAACTTCGGTATTCTGCTGAAGAAAATTTCAAGATATGGCCACACAGGCCGGTCAAGAGTGAGCGCTGCCGCGTTTGCGACTGATGACGAAGCAGCAGCAGCTATTGCAGATGATGCTGATACAATTATCAGATCTCTGGAGAGCAGAGTCATCAAAATGGAGAAGAGTGATGCGAGTGCTCTAAATGTTGTTCAATACCGACTCTAGTTTGCCTGCCATATACTGCCGGATTTAATTTGGTGTGAACTTGGCATATTTCGGACGCTGCACGATTGGAGAACAGTGCAATCTCTTCCGGCAAACCACGAGCACGAGCTGTTCATTGTTTCGTCACTTGTCACGGTTGTGGACTCATCGTTGTTGCATAAATGAATCTGGGCTATTCCACGTGGAGAGCTAAAAAAATCTTTCTCAACGCACAACCACCGGCAAGGAGAAACGCACCTTCCCTGACTGTACATACGACTGATACCAGTGCAGTATATGACAAGTCCGTTTCTTGACTGGTCTCTTTACTCGACTCTTGTTGATCTACCACACGACTAACGTAGCACGGCAGTGCGGGAGTAGTCATGTTCCGTGTGTGATGAGTTTGTTGACAACACGTCTACAGTACAGCTAGCATGCACGCAAAGGCCAGCGCGGCCGGAAAAGTCCAACTCGGAAACTGCTAAAAGATGGGATAACCTCAAGATTTCCCAAGCTGAAAACCACATACGCAGGGTACGTAGTGTTTGTAACACTGAGTCCAATGGTCTTGGTCCGAAGACGCTGGGACAAACGCTTCCCCAATCGAACGCGTTCCCAACAATGGCCATTGTGTACACAAATAGATGGTGTGGCTACCTGGCTGCACGCAGTGCCGTCATCACCTGGATCCGGATGACTGGGCGCTCAAATTCGCACATGTTCGATCGGGCATATCTGACGAACCATGGACCGCAGCCTCCTCGGGCAAAGATCCGACTATACGGACCCTGAAATTTAAAATGTTCACCACTGCCTTTAAATAACCGCTCAAACTGTTAAAGGGGAAGTATACCCTAAAATCAAATTTTCACCAGTTGTAGTCTTCTGGGTGCTGAGTCGAATGGTCTTGGTCCGAGAAAGCTGAGACGCTCCCTTCCTGCTTGAATCCCAATCGAACTTGCGCACTTCCACCGAAACTGGGTGACTGCGCCCTACTAGATGGGGATTTGTATGCAAAATGTCACTAAAAGCGCCATTTCGTTCTTATAAAAGTACGGATGACCGCGATTGGCCCATATGTTGTAGTCTTTTGGACGCTGAGTCGACTGGTTTCGGTCCGAAAAGGCTGCGATGCAGCGTTCCTCCTTTATTCCCAATCGAACATGGTTGAACAAGCGGTCACGTGCTCCTGCGTACACCAGTCAGCTGGTCACCGTGCCTGCAGGGTACAACTTACTAGCCTGTTTGACCTTTTTTGGGTGCAGTCCTGTCACTCGAGTTGAACCTTGGTGTGAAAGTTGTCGCCTGCTGGCGCGGTGACCAGGTGATTTGGGCACCCAGGAGCACGTGACCGCTTGTTCAACCATGTTCGATTGGGAATAAAGGAGGAACGCTGCATCACAGCCTTTTCGGACCAAAACCAGTCGACTCAGCGTCCAAAAGACTACAACATATGGGTCAATCGCGGTCATCCGTGCTTTTATAAGAACGAAATGGCGCTTTTAGTGACATTTTGCATACAAATCCCCATCTAGTAGGGCGCAGTCACCCAGTTTCGGTGGAAGTGCGCGAGTTCGATTGGGATTCAAGCAGGAAGGGAGCGTCGCAGCTTCCTCGGACCAAGACCATTCGACTCAGCACCCAGAAGACTACAACTGGTGAAAATTTGATTTTAGGGTATACTTCCCCTTTAACACACTCAGTCGTTCACACCTGGACAGTAAATTTTAAATGTTAGTACATGTATGCGGAAGCGCAGCTGAGCTTCTTAGCCAAACAGTCCAGTCACGGCCAGATTTCAATGAAAAAATGGTGTGCACTGGCAACTTGAAGTACCAGTTTTTCTTTCTCACCTGTGCGATATAGCTGGAGGGAGATGTTCAGCACAGAAACTATTCAGTCAAATTGGTCCAGTCTTGGTGAGTGGTGAGGACTTGGGAATGAAGCATCTACATGATGCCACTACATACGTCAATAGCCCATAGGACCTTGACGACGCCCAGAGCTAGGGTGAGAGTACTAGTACTGACTTTATTGCAAGGAAACAGCGACTACATGCACGACCCTGTGGCCTACGTAGAGATCTACAGATCTACCAGTGCAGTCTCTCTCGCAGGAATAACAAGACCGTAGTACATCATGTCATTGTTACTATACAATTACAAACCAAAGATTGAAAGATACTGGATCGAGTGCGTCCGATATTTTGACAGTATAGGGCTTGAAAGTGATGACGTCAAAAACGGCCTGGGAGTAGTAAGTTGACATCAGATTTATATTTTGGATCCACTAAGGTGTGACTTTGCTATTGCCTCAGTATGTGGGTCCATAGCAACCCGCCCATGTCGTATGCAGGTGCGACTTTTACTTCGCCAACAGTTGTCACCACGCCCCCCACTAGCCAAATCAGTCAGTTTCACTGGCTACATCACCTTGCGGTGAGTATTAAAGACCGCTTGAAATGTGCTTGGATCCATACAAAAACTGGATCCAGGTGGATCCAGTTTTTGAATTTTTCAAATTGTTGCTACGCCATTGGTATGCTGTGACGTAGCACTTTCAAGCCCTATTTTTCGCCACTCGATCGAGACGTACATTACGTGATCACAGATGTACATGTACGAGTCGTATTTCGTTTACTTTTTGCGATTTTTTTGCACTCGAATGCAGATCGTGACATCACGCCCATATTTGCCTCCTTTATTTGCTAGATCCAATAATAATAATTACAATGTATCAGGGAGTCGTAAAATACCGTTTTTACGACTCCCTGCTATAATTATAATTGGAAAGGCTTCCTGTCTGAAGCCTTTCCATACTGGTACTCGATGTTCCAGTTTTGTGACACGAGAATGGCACGAGAATTAGTGTACCGCTGAGTGTACCGCTATACACGTGGTCGACACGTAGTCGACACGTTGTTGATACTTTTTTGACACGTGACCCCGTCAACGGTCTGCTTTGTGCCAATGCCACTCGGTAAACGCCGATGTCGCGTACGACAAAGACGACTATCCCGTACGCGAAATAGTTGAGAATTGCATGACGTGGACCTGACGGCAAGGACAACTGCGAGGAGGCCCCTTTCGGTACCCCTGACGGGAAGGAGAACTGCAGAAGTCGACGAAGTCGAACGAGGAGGTCCCTTTTCCGTACCCCATACTGCAAAGTGCCATTGGTGGATACCTTTTGCACCTGGAACGACCCCTTAAACGCTGTCGCGGCGACTATCCCGTACGCGAAATAGTTGAGAACTGCTGACGTGGACCTTTTGCACCTGGAACGGCCCCGTAAACGCTGTCGTGTCGGCGGAGTGAATGTGCAGGGTACTAGGGTGAAAAGAATTGCTGCAAAGACGTCCCCTCTACTAGGCTCTAGGCCTTTGCCTTTGGAGACATCGTCGGCGAACTGAATGCGCAGGGCGAAAAGAATTGCTGCAAAGACGTCCGCTCTAGGCCTTTGGAGATATCGTGGGAACTCCTTCCGGTACTATACAAACTGCTGACGTGGCCGTGGACATGTACATGGAGAGTCATGGTGGGACTTCATGTACATGGATACATGGTGGGAATTCCTTCCGGCACCCCCGTACCGCAAAGCCAACGGTGGGGAAGGAGAAGTGGAGACGTGCAGGAAGACGAACGAGGAGGAACCAGGACGAGCGAGCAATGGCAGGACTAGCTGGACCGTAAGTAATAGCTGAATTGTGCATGACAACTTGACATCCATGCGGCACTCGCCACTTGCCACTGCATATTTCTTGTCCACTAACAATGTCTCTCTTCTGCCCCCTGTGTGTCCACGGCCCTGTTGCTGAATTGGCCCGATGAATCGGATGTCTTCCGCAGCTGGAACGGCCCCGTGAACGCTGTCGCGTCGGCGACTGAATGCGCAGGAGGGAAAATATTGCTGCGAAGACGTCTCCTCTAGACGACGGTAAGGCACCCCATTGATATGTTGCCAGTGTGTGCCAGGGTATCGCGCGATGGTGAATGAGGAATGATGAAGGGTACGGTGGGACTGTAGACCTGTTACCTTCTACTAACACGTTATCAGGTGGAGAGTGTCTTGTACTCACGTTATCAGGTCGAGAGCGTATTGTAGTCACTCTCTCTATTCCTGTACTTCATTACGTTTTTAAAATTAAAAGGTGTACGTATAACTTCTCCAAAAAAATTAATGGTCTACAGTCGTGTCGGAAGGGTACGGTGGGACTGTAGACATGTTACCTTCTAACACGTTATCAGGTGGAGAGTGTCTTGTACTCACGTTATCACTATATCAGGTCGAGAGCGTATTGTAGTCACTCTCTCTATTCCTGTACTTCATTACGTTTCAGGTGTACGTATAACTTTTCCAAAAAATTTAATGGTTCACGTCTTCAGATAGAGAGCGTATTGCACCCACTGTCTAGTCTCTGTAGTGCATTGAGATTTTGTTGATCGAACATGAAATGGATACACAGACAAAGCCAGGCCAAGTACATGGCGAGATGTCGCCAGAAGAACGTCTTCAGGTAGAGAGCGTATTGCACCCACTGTCTAGTCGATTTTGTGGATCGCACATGAAATGGATCATGTGACACAGACAAAGCAGGCCAAGTACATGAGAGAGTGGACGATGTGCAGATCGACACGGCCTGCGGGTACTTCATTAAAGTTACCCGTGACATAACTAGGATAAAAGTTAATCACTGCAAAAACATTGCCAAGTATGTGAGCACTTTGGACTTGACAGAAGAGTGCACGGGCGACGTTGACAAAACATATGGCGGTGACTGTCACTATCATGACAGCAGGGCACATCGCACGCAGCATCGCAGATCGTGTCGAATTGCGCATCATAATTATTGCAAAATTGCTCCTGTGCATGCAAGTGGATTTCATTGCACTTCTCAGTTTGGGAAATGCTCGATTATGACAATTCTGCGTGTGAGTGCACTAGCCCTGAACAGACTTGTAGGTGAACCGTTTGTGGTGTCTCATAGCCTACCTCACGACCTTCTGCTTTCTTTCTTCATCACTTGTATCTTGCAGGTATATCATCCCGTGACGACCACATTGAAGTCTGAATTTGAAGTGTGAAGATGCTTCAGCAACCACATCGTACTTTTCCATTGCTTTCATTGTGCTTCTACTGTGCATGTGTGTAACTTGTGGGGTAAACATGTGATGACATTGTATGCTGGCGACACGGTCAGATGTTCATGCGTCTAACGTACACCTGCATGTTATGCATTGAAAAGGGTTTGCCACTTGCGATCCTGGGACGAGTATCAGGTCCGCTTTGTCCTGTGTGGGCTGTATCAGATTGCTGTTCACTTCTCTATCTGTTGGATATGTGACTTTCTGCAAGTTTCTGGTGTATGATGGCCACGTCCTTGCTTGTCACTTTGTATGATATTACATTCTGTATTCGCTGCTTCCATGGCATGGTCTGCAAACTACAATCCTTGGGCAAATGTCATGTTTGCTATGTTGTGCTTTGGCCGTCAGCTTGTATACACGCTGTAGTTGAATTATTTTTGTTTCACAACTGACTTCCTCAAGTACGGTGGCCACTGCTTTGCATGGCATTATACATGAAGAATTTCCTGTTTGTGTCGTGTGCATGTGCGTATGTGTGCGTGGCCACGTGTGTGTGCCGTGTGCATACACATGTTTGTGTAGTTGGGGTGGGGAGGGAACGGAAAAAGAGCTGAAATTATCCATATAAAAATCGCTCTGTGAGCGGTTCTGAAAAACCTTTACTGGTACTACCCTGTCGTAAAAGTAAGAAATTAGAACTGGCCCATTGTCCCCCCAAATGCGAACTGAGCCACCTAAATCGCGAATGACGGGACCCGAACGCACCAGTAGCACGAGGTTCCTACCTGTGGATGCAGATGGGGACGTTGGTCCGGACCATAGGCCATGTACTGTACTAGCGGTAGGCTTCCCTATCAAAATAATAAATTCTACTGCTACTACTGGTGTTACCCTATGATAATTGCCGTGATCCTGTGCCCTCCCGACCTCGTGCTACTGGTGCGTTCGGGTCCCGTCATTCGCGATTTAGGTGGATCAGTTCGCATTTGGGGGGACAATGGGCCAGTTCTAATTTCTTACTTTTACGACAGGGTAGTACCAGTAAAGGTTTTTCAGAACCGCTCACAGAGCGATTTTTATATGGATAATAATTATTATAGGATTTTGGTCATATTTTTCAACTCAAAATGGGTGTGGCATATAGGGAAACGCATGTGACCTTCCGTGTTAGGTCTTAGTAGATATGGAGAGTTGAATAAGATATTTTTTTCAAATAGTAACATCTAAGGCTCATCTCCTTGCGCAATATTTCTAAGGCCTGTGCCCTATTTTTCGAATCCTATAACTATATAGGATTTGAGATTTTACTGGACTCCCCCCTTGTTTTATCCTTAAAATTGGTAGTTTCACGACGGCATGTGCGATATGTCGTCATGAAACCACCCCGTGCCACACCTGTAAAGTTCTTTTGCACATTCACTGCTTCAGTCCTTCCCATGACACCAGCCGCAACAATGCTGCTCAAAGGTCCAATTCTTGCTCAAAATGGGTATTCATGATGTCCTATGAATCTAAAAAGTAAACATTCATGCCTCAAACATATTTACAGGTTCTAATATTACGAAGTAGTGGTTGCGACTTCGGCGATGATTTGTAAGAAAGGGTTTGCTCCCCACACCGGAGCTCACGCTATTCCGCCGATTTTACTTGACACTTGACTGACTCACGACTGCCATCCAGAGCACACGAGAAGTCCATCGAACCTTCGACTCGGCAAACCTGCAAGAAAGCACCACTCCCTGCTCAATACACAGTGTTTTGGGGAATTCACCCCTCATCAGTTGAGCTTGAGTAGGCTGAGGAAGATTGTGCGTGAAGAGCACCACTTATATAGTGCTCTCCAGGCACAAACATCACCAGGGATACAAATTTACAGAGACGCTCCGTTTCCAGGGCGAAAAACACCTCGTGAACACCAGATAGCAGCGTGAGTCAGTGTCGCTCCTGGACGGTGAGACAGACGTCGAGGACCCTCGGTCATTGTTACTCGTATAAGGCTTGGGCGGATAATGCCGCTGGAAATAATTATGTACCGGAAAAGTACAGTCTCTGGCCTGAGAAATCCGACCAGCGCACGAATAATTGCGCCGTGGGCAACGAACACCACACATAACACTCTGCTAACTTGTTACTTGAGCACGACGTTGCTTTAGCCTTAAGTCATGAGGTCGGATTGCTCCGGCCAGAACTGTGCACTAACATCATGTCCAGTACCAAATTCTGCCGGGTGTTTTGAAAGCATTTTCCGCCAAGCCCGCGCCAAGGTCTTCAACTTGCAGTGCAATGAACACAAGAGGAAACACCTAAGCCATGGTTGATGAACTCTTGCACACACCAAACGAGATTCAGAGGGCTTGGATCAGCCAGATCAAGCCTGACCGTGTGTACCGACCCGTACACTTTCTTCGCAATCCGAGGCTATCGTCTACAGATGATACACATAAAATATCAAATCACACGCCGAGTCCTGGAGCCGTCCAGCCTCCAGGGCAGCATAGTCGTAACTCAGGAGGGCTGGCTGTGACATAGCAATTTCAAGACATACAGTGTCAGTATGCTACCATAGCGGACATTGAAATCCGCTGCAAAGTCAAGCAGCCACGAGGCGCTGGCCGTGCAGCCGTGACCAGTGCTGGTCCATGTGTTTTAAAGTGTCACACAGTGCATGTACACGTATAAGCAAATAAGACCAGGGTGCCGGCCCCGTGGCCCGGTCTAACACTGGATTTCTATGTTCACAACAGTAGTAACGTAAAAAGTTGAAAACAATGATTTGTAGTATTATCAGCATACATTATAACAATACTGACGTTAACCATGTTTCAAAATGAGCCAGGAGACAGCACACATGTTTGGGATTACAACAGATGCGGCAGTCAGCAAGCAATGTACATATGAGAAGAACAGAAACTGTGACGAGGTCGTAAGCGGCTACGTTGAGAAATACAATAGTCAGTAGTTATTCTATTTGACTCTGCTTTGCAGGGCACTGAGGCAAAGCTTCACTTGGTGCAAGTACCACCTGTAGCTTCAGTCAAAAGTCACATCATCTACAATACACCAGAATGACCGACCGTGAAAGTCATCGGTGAGAGCAATTCCGGGCAAGATGAAGTGTAACAAAATTGTCTTGCATCAAGAATTACATGCATGTGTAAAAATTGTTTGGCACTGCCTTGGCCGTTCCAAATTCCAATAAGCGCAGACATCAATTCAGAGCAGAGAAAGACTGTACAGTAGTGTGCAGGACTAGATAGAATACTTGCTTCCCCCGCTCAAGTTCAAGATCAACTGGTCCTGTGCATTGGTGTGCTTGGTAATGATACGACATCCACCTAGCAAGCTCGGAGTCTCTTCCAAAACAAAGGACGGTGTCTGAGGAAACAGAAGACAATTGCAGGGAGAGAGAGACTGGAATCAGAAGAAAAATCAGAGGTCTTGTTGGTGTAAAAAAGAGAAAGGACACATGGGTTACGAGTTATGGCAAGCGTACATGAAACCCAGAGTGTGCAGCTTGGGGCTTTTTCTACTATGGGTGTCTGTCACGGCGGAATTCCGTGATTACATCATATTTGGAGCAGATCTGAGGCGGGAAATGACGTAGTGCGTACAACTGAGCTGCAGTTGTGCAGAAAGAGACCTGCTTGAATCCTGCTTGTATGCACTACATCACTAAAATGATGTAATCACGGAATTCCGCCGTGACAGCAACCCATCCGAGCTGCACACTCTGGTTTTCATGTACTCTTGGTTATGAGTAACTGTTCACTACTGTAACAAGATAATAAGCAGTCAGAAAATGTGATCACTAAGCACACAACTGACACCGTATTTCGTGGCCAAAAAAATGGGGGTGCGGTTTATACTCCAGTGCAGCTTATACTCCGGAAAATACGGTGGGTGGTTGGAGGTGACAGCATGGCGAATGGCAAATGGCCGTCAACGTCTCAAGGGTCCACAACGCTTTAATCGTCATCACGTGATGCACCATGCCTGGTGCAAGTCCAGTACCGTATCGTTCCGACAGAGAAAGCTGGCCAGAAATTTAAATAGGGCTTTCAACGGCAAGGAAGCGGAAGGATTTTTTCCAGCCGTGCTGCGACCCACAGTTAATTGGGAACTCGTGGCCTGGCACGAGGGAAACATGGATGCAGTGAATGGGATTTCGGTCTTTGACCACTTTGTGGTGGGTCTGATCTACTCACCTCCCACCGCTTAGGAGCTGCATCTGCGCCTTGATCCAAGAGGGTGGTGGCGTTCCTGCGGATGCGGAAAACTGGGCCTTTGGCCGAGTCTCACGCGAACCGTGAATTTTTTTTTTTTTTTTTTTTTCAACGGCAGAACTGTAACGTGAAGTAACTTGGTATAATGTGTATGTATATGAAGTGTATCGAGGGAATGCATGCAGGGCGATAGGTGCGGTTCAAATCCCAACCTGGAAAACGAGACGGCTTAACCCTTTATGTACCGCGCCTCTAATGTATGTAAGGGGTCCCCCGCTTCACATATATACTCATATCTCAAGACCGACAGATATTTTGTATGGACATGTTTTGTTTTTCTGAAAGTAGATGGATGAAGGCTTGCAGAGAAGCAATAGTCAAGACCAGATCTCAATTGGTGTTACAGCGGCATGTCCTGAAAATTATCAAAAAGTGCGAAAATAGCAAAAAATCAAGAAGTCCTGACAGCACAGCCAAGGCTATATCAAATTATACAGTTATGTTTGTACACCAGTCATATTTCCACTATAATACACTCACGGAATAGAGTTTTACTCAGCATGATAAGCTGCAAAGCAATTACGCTCTGAATTTAGGCAGAAATGAGCGGGATTTTTTTGCGGTTCTTGCACACTGAACACGCAAATTTGGACTTCGGTGGACCGATGCCTTTGCAAACCACACAGTTTCTGCTCTCTTCAGTAAACACTGGTAGATGTGGTGGTGGTTTTACTACAGGCTGTGGCCTTGCCGATTGGTTATACAGTGGAACCGGCGTGTCATGGTCAATATTACACAACTGCCGGACGATGGCCAGCCGCGGTACTCTAACTGGGTCATGGTGCGGTCACCACCGAGAACACCTGGGTTCTGTCTAGACCAATGCTCATAAAGAATGAATGAATTGACAGCAGCTACCTCTACAAAATCCAGAAAGTGTTTTCCAATTTTTTTCGTTTTTCTCAGTATACGAAACGAAGAAACGAGTTGATCGAATTTATCACCATCGCCCCTTGCCATATTGTATTCCTGTACTGTTGCTGGCTTCTTTACAGTAACATTATGTAGCTGACCATGATGTTTTATAGTTCTATTTTCATTCACATATTCCGTAGCACAGTGGATATTGGATATCATTGTCACACACCGTTTATCCATCCACTGCAGCTGCAGCAAGCCACCGTCCCGTATATACCGCATATCGGACCGCTGGGCGCGTCGCTGGTATAGTTTGACGTCCTTCAGCAGCGGAGAAAATCCACGGCGATTAGCCTGGCATGTTCCGCAAGCTCTTGTGTTGTAATTATCAGCTAGGTCATTATACAGCATTGGCGAGGAATAAAAATTATCCGTGTACAAAAAGTAGCCTTGATTTGGATATGGTTCCATCAGATCTGTCACAGTGCGGTGAGCTAATCCCACATCCGCTTGGCCAGCTTCAGCACGCCCCAGTGTATATCTTGAAATTGCACAAGTACGAACTATCACTATCACATAATGCAAATACTTTCACTCCAAATTTTACTGGTTTATTTCTAATAATACTGTTTGTAGCTAAAGCGGGCTTTCGTCTTGACCATTCGCTCGTCTATGGCGATGTTACGGCTTGGTTGGAACAGTTGACAGCTAGTAGTACATATGTGATCGCATAAATATCTAACTTTGTGCAATTTGTCACTACGGTCTTCTAAGGTGTGGTCAACTACACGCAGAAATGACAGCAGAGCTTGAAACCTAGTCCTAGTTGAAATCATAGCACGCGCCCAGGTTCCGTGCAAAGGCGGCGCTGTGCTCCAGTAATGCTGGATTCTAGGCAATCTAACAATGCCCATGTACAATAACAGCCCTATGAAGTTGAACATCTCATCTACATTTGTATTTTGCCAGTGCCCATCGTTGGTTGCATAGGATTGGCGAGAAGCAATGTGGCGGTCAGCATAACTATTTGTGAAAAGTACAATTGCAGAAACTACAGCACTAGAAAAAAATAATTGGAAAAAATCTACCTCACGTGTTGGCTTGAACTGGGGAGAGAAGTGGCATCCTGGCACACGAACCGGGGAGAATACGGGAAGAGCTGGGGCGCTGTCCTGATCATCCCAAGATCGAGTTGGCGTACCTCCGGCTCCTGCTGCCGCAGCGATAGGTATGGCTGCGCCACGACCTCGTGCGCGACCTCCGCCACGACCCGCACGACTTCCGCCAACTCCACGGCGAGCACCAGGACGACTGCCACGACCAGTGCCACGAGAGTGTGTGGCGCGGCGAGATTCACGCCTGGCAGTTGCAGGCTCGTCACCACTTGAACTATCAGCTGATTGCTGATTGTCAGCATTGTCCTCTCCAGAACTGCTTGCATCTCCAAAAATTTCTTCCGCCGTCTCCTCTACTTCTATCGCTTCAGCCGTTTCAGTTTCGCCCTCGCTGAGTTCGTCGCCAAGCAAAGCGAGATCGATATCTTCCTCCTCATCAGATCAGTCGCTTGAATCAAGATTTGAGGCGTCTGAATCGCCTCCATGGAGCACAAAGGCGATCGCGTCTTCAAGCTGTACTGGTTGCGCGGCCATGGCGAACTGCAACTTCTTCTTCAAGTCCAGCGCTGTGTAGCGCAAAAAAATCAAATGCAAACCCCTATACTATCATACGCTATGATGTTCAGTGGGATCTCAGCTTCCCGTTGCAACAAGCCGCGTGAAAATCACGCGTAGGATCCCGGGTGACGGCGCAGCTAAGCGCGGCGCGCCCAACCGTAACTGTGTTTACGGTTCGAGATGGGGCTGGTACATAAAGGGTTAAAGTCCAGGAGCCCTCGCTATACTTTATACTTACCTAAGTCATCAAATTGTGTTGTTGTGCGAACTTATAGAAACATCTTTGCAATGCAAAAACATGTGCCCGATAATCGTTTTGCAAAGACGTTTCTATCAGTTCGAATAACACACGTGATGACCTAGGTAAAAACAAAGCATAGCGAGGGTTCCTAGGCTTTGAAGCCCTCTCGTGATCCTAACCAGCCGGGAATAACAAACAGTTCCTTACCAAAGTACGCTGTAAGATGTGACTGCCAGTGACCATCACTGCTTGGGTGCCAGTAGATGTTTGAATACTGGAATGTGATCGGGATAATTGATCATAAGATCAGGAACAAATCGGCTACTTTTCTGGGTCTTTGCTGCCCCGTGTTCAAGGATCATCTGTGCAATAAAGGGTGTAAAGCACACACACACGCACACACGCACACACACACACACACACACACACACACACACACACACACACACACACACACACACACACACACACACACACATACACACACACACACACAAACGCACACAAACGCTGCTACAAGAACTGGCGTACGTGTATAAAATACCATGCTGCTACATGAACTGTAGCCAGGCAATCTTGAACTTGCCCTTTAGTTGTTACCTGTACTACCCCTCCTGTAATCATGGTAATGTTACACCTAGGCTCTGCACTCATGTGACTTTACCTGTACATGCACATACACTGTACTACCACTGTACCAGGAGTACATCATGATAATGCACTCTTTAAGATGTATACAGCCTGGTCAAACTGATGTTCATGCAGATGTCCAACACTGACAAAGCCATAACTATGTGCAAGTTGATTCTTTTGACTCCTATAATCTACTATACAGATACATGATGATGAACAGTAAAATGAGAGAGAATGACCAACAGGTGTCTTCCAATTGATTCAATATCAATGTCCAAACTCCCCACCACATGTGCTCTCCAGATGATCTGGTTCAGCACACCGGTAAAACGACTCCTTAGGCACAGCAGGGTTCTAGCTAAAGGGACTAAGGCTAGGGGGGGGGGGGGGGGACAGCGTCGCCCCATTCTGATGCCTCCCCCCCCCCCCCCTCCCTCACTCTTGTAGCGCACCACCCGACTCATTTTTCGACTTTTGTGTGTTTTTTAAGCTCACACAGCGAAAATGCGGCCACAAATCGATCGTTCCGGGTGCTCCGTGCGCCCGCACGATGCATTATCTGGTGACAAGGCAATAGTGGAACATGAAAAAATGGGTGAACTGTTTGCTGTCCCTTACCCCTCCCCTACAATATATTCCTGGCTAGAACCCTGTACAGTGGACAATGATTCTTTCATACAGCTGCTTGCATCATACAGATCTCATGGGCAAAGTCCAGGAATACAAAAATCATTACATTTCAGCCACCTATGCCATCTCTATGTGTCCTGCTCCTTCCTACTTTAAACTCACCGGAATACAGTAGCATCCTTGCCACTTCAGTGCCGATGCTTCAAGAACAAGATAACCATTGGGAACATGACCTGGATGACGTAGTAGTAGAGTATCGTTCACACCCCGGCAGGCCACAACACTGAAACCATGACGTGTAGCTGCAGTCATATCTACTGATACACCATTGTATACATTAGCTGGATACGCGTCAGTCTCCACTGGTTCATGGTCTTGGTTGTATATGCACAATGCCTGAATTTCCACACCATCAACCGAAGATAAGCCAGTGGTATACTTTGGACCAATGAAGTATGACAGCATGTCATACATTCGACCTGATTGCTGACTTTTCACATTATCCTGGAACCTCACTGAACACTTGTCCATTATCTGTTGTCGTTGATTAGCAGTAACAGGGAGAGTGTTGTGCAAAAGTAGCAGTTGCAGGTGTGTGCCATCGCATTCTGTTAACACACAAAAGATTCAAAAATAGAGAGAAAAAAGGTAATATGATACAGAGAGGGACAGACGCCTAGATTGACAGACAGACACAGACACACCCACCCACCTACATAGCCACACACACACACACACACACGCACACACACACACACACACACACACACACACACACACACACACACACACCATTGGACCATTGGACGCCCATCGCGGTAGGCGATGATAGCGATGCTACAGCAGGAACCATAGCAACTTGTGCTGGGATTGCACCATTCAACAGCTTGCAAGGCTGAAGAATTGGCCGCCACTATTCAGCCTGGTCTACACCACACAGCTATGAAGTGGCTTTTTCTGGCCAGTGAATCCCTACTTGTTGGTCTTTTACACACACAGGCACACACACACACACACACACACACACACACACACACACACACACACACACACACACACACACACACACACACACACACACACATACACAAACAGACAGATACAGACCACCACTATAATTATATTAGATTGACTTGTAGCGACATGACTATGAACAGAAGTGTGACGTCTGAAGATGATCATCAGTGACTTTCACATCAACTTGATAAAACACCAAGCCAAAGTACACAAGAGGCCTTTAGTCTCTGAAATCCATAAAAAATAATACCTATTTACTCCCATCTCCTCGGTGGTCATGACTATGGAGCAAACATTTCTATGACACGCAAGTGAAAGCACACATGTCTTTACTGGATACAGTGTAGCTTGAACCATAGACACCATACCGTATATTCTCTATTATAAGCGCCGTGCTTATATTTTTTCAACACCCCTCTACCCCGTGCTTATATTGGAGACCGCGCTTATATTGGAGACCGTGCTTATATTTTTTCAACCAATACATCCATACAGAGAAAGAAGAAATACATGCTAGATATCATGCATGCCGCATTGATTTCCAACAAGGCCGTGCTAATAATAGAGACCGTGCTTATAATGTTTCGAAAGGTGCTCAAAGTGTGCTAGTATTAGAGACTGTGCTAGTAATGGAGACCTGTGCTTATAATAGAGAATATACGGTATTTTTAAATCAAAAATAAAGCTTTAAATGTACTTGAACAGCGAGGTGAGAAATAAAAGAGTATCGCTGTGTATTTGTATTGCAGTGTTCTTTCACAGCAGCTACATGTGTTTAGAAACACCACAACCAATAACAGACACTACAGTCTCTATACAACAAACATTACTCAGAGAATAGACTTACTCTGTATCAGTTGATCAACACTGATCAGCTTCAGCAAGGCACTGCACTCTACACCACACAGTGTACAGTAGAGAAGTAGTGAGAGTACTTCAGTATGACGATACTTGGGATCACCTGTACTCTGGATGGTAACATAGCGATTCATCAAGTTTCGCGCCAGGCAACGGTCTGGTGAATTCAATATGAACAGTGCATGGGCACAATGGTCAACACATCTGCATTGATCAAGGCACAGGACATCAAGCTGCTGCTGAAGTAACTTCCTGAAATCTGGACTTGTACAGCGACACTTTGCTGCCCAATGCAGTACCCATCTCAGGTGCTCTTGATTCTTGTAATCTCGCCAGATATCAGTGGGTAGACTGGCTAGTTGATGCAGTGCAGATACTGCCAACTTGGTCACGTCAGTGTTCTCCTCCGTGACCAGAGCACAAGCCTGTAGGATACTCATAACCTTGGTTAGACTCTGCAGTTCAGTTACATGCCGTTGAATAAGAGCACATTGAGATATCAAATCAATAGCTTGAAATGTGCGTGTCTTGTGAATTCTATAGAAGATTGATCTAATTGCGTTATAGGCATCTCGTACAGTAGTGCCATGATAGCCAGGCCGAATTGACTGATACCTCACACCTGGAATGGAGTGTGGTGATGCCGGAGTGGATATCAACTTGCCAGTAACATTGAGTTTTGACGAGGCTACTGTGCTCACACCATAGCCATGCTGAACAAAGTAACCGACACTCTTGAGATTGCCATGTAACTTTGAAGCAAACATGCTGTGTTGGTGTATTCTCTTCAGCAAGACTGATCTCCACCACCTCCTACAGCACATAACAATAGCACAAAACAGCACAGTGACTGGTCAACACAACTCCATAAACAGCATCAAATCAACATCACTCCTTGTACAGCGTACACTGTAGATCACTCATTGTGTGCTGAAACAGAGTCGCGGAAGTATTATGTATCGCTGTAGAAAATTGAGAGGGGGGGGGGGGGGGCAGCAACAGATTTGAGTGTCCACAGAAGTGTAAATTCCGCAGTTCCCGCAGTTGTATATTATTAGGTATTTACATTTCGGGGGGGGGGGGGGGGAGGGGGTATCGCTAGAGCGGTTCCACCCCTATCGCTAGAGCGGTTCCACCACTCTCAGCTGCATGCCACACCGGGGCCCTTACAGCCTTCAGGTGGGAGCCGGGAGGCGAATGATTGAAAGATTCTCCTATTTTTTAGGCGAGTGGACTCAAACTCGCAGCCCCGTAACTCTGCTGGAAGACACCCGAGGCACACACTATAGTATGTAGTGTGCGAATAACGACAGAATTTCCATGCCCAGAGCAAAGTCCCATCTAACTGTATTACATATAATGAGACCTAGGGCATAAGGACACTTCGCGAAAAAGGACACTTTTCTGATGCCCCGCCGAGTATCGTTATACGCAAAGTAATTAGTTGACTGTATAAGACAGTACAAGGATAGAATTCAATTCAGGAATAATATCCAAACGACGACACGCAGTCCGAAACCTCTCTGACAGGTAACACTTCACAAGGAACACCTTCTCCTTCACCAACCTCCAGGGTGCAACAAACGACGTACTACTTTCACCAAAGCGTTTCCTGTGCTTGTTGGTATTTCCCCAGGAGGCACGAAAATAATAATTCATTAATATGGAAAGAAGTTTGAGGCGTGGATAAATTTGTCAATGTCAACTGATTATGCATACACCGACGCAGCAGAGCCAAGCAACACGACGATCTGAACAGAAATTTAGTGTGGTCGCTATGTACAGGTGGTCTCCTTATCAAGTGTCATTTGACTGGAAACAACACTCCTCGGTCCTAGTTGTAGTGGTTGTCTGGGACAGGTGATCACCTTGACATGTGTCACTAGACATGTATCTCCTTTAAAAGACTACAGCGACAACGGATGCCCAAGAACATCCAGGCTAGAAAGTCACGAAATTTTTTAAGAATGTGCCATGCTGGAAGCAAAGTTTCCCCAGTGAAAGTGGGGTTTTTTCATGTTACACTGCATGCACAGTATACCTGTACTGTGTGAATGTACGAGCCCAGAATTAGAACAAAGGCGCTGGAATTTTGAGAATACATGTAAGAACATCACAGGGTGAAGGGGACCCCCCGTCTTCGGCGCATGATGTTTCTGATTTCACTGATGAGCTACCGAAGTGGGTGCCTGCAATCTGGTCTTCCTCGCTTTTCAACACCAGTTTCAGGCACCCCGTAATCCACCAACTACGGTAGCCAAAAACGTAAGCATCCTCCGCCGGAGTACTCGATAAAATCAATTTTGTTCCATTTTTGTCCAGAGAAAAGTGTGCGAACACTCTGCGCGTCACGCTTATCAGCATCGAGCACCATAATACCATCATGCCTTCAAGATGAATGGATTACAGAAACACTGCCTATCAGTTGTTGTTCAACGGTTTGTTTGAAATCTTTAATCTCTGTTCTTGTTGTTGTTGTTGTTGTTGTTGTTGTTGTTTGAAATCTTTTCTCACGATGGCCTGTGGCAAATAAGAGAAGTTGTTGTTGTTGTTGTTGTTGTTGCTGCTGCTGCTGCTGTTGTTGTTGTTGTCAGTGTTGTTGTTGTCGTTGTTGTCAAATGCAGAATGGAACAACAGCATCAGGCACCATAAAGGAATTTATAATGTTATAACCATTGCCTACCTGTGTCCGTCTTCAGTGCTGGAGAGATGCTGTCCAGTCGTTGATTTATCTGCTCAGTGTTCAACTCCTGATACTTTTGTCAGCATCGTTACTAATAGTAATAGTAATACTAGTAGCTACTCACCAGGGGTGAACTGAATTACTTCGGACGTCACGGTGGACAATAGCCAATAGGACAAAAAAAAATAATATTTCACGACCGTCGGAGGTGGAGCATTACAACCCGTGCAGGTATGGAGGTGGCGATATCCGAGAACCAGCGAGAGCTACAATTGTAATCAATGACTGCAGATCTTGTCTCGCATCGAGCAGCTGCGTGCAACGGCTGATGGCACAGTATATACTGGGCATGGGTACAGGGCTTTCCGATAACGACGCCGGAATTCTCCAAGTATAAATCAATGGTAATATGTACTTGCTGACAAAAAAATACAAAACACCGCATGCCAGAAAATTTAATTTGACAAAATCACTCGGGGCCGGCGCCGCGCGCGCCATAAACTGGCATACCTGTACATACCGGCAAGAGTGCAATTAAGGTGGCTCACGCCTATTTCAAAAAAATTAACGATTGCTCTGAAAATTTGGTGGGTGGTTGCGCTTAGGTAGTGTATGCAAATGGCGAGTTAAAAAAACGGGGTCTCAATGCTAACTTTTGAGATATAGGCGATGACAATTTCACTAAATTGTCAAATTTGTACAGGATTTGTGATGTATAGCGGACGGGTATTTCATCAAGAACCTGATTTACAATCTTCCTCATTTTTTGGTTATTGAATGGACTAAATGTGTACATGCCAGTGAGAAAATAAAAAACATATGCTTCAATGCTCAATTTCGCCATATACAGGCGCAGAATGCCTTTTTGATAAGTTTGCTTTGGTGCATGTACATGCACACCTACATATCTCATATACATGTCCGTATACATCTACTCTTCTCTACTAGCCCCACCCCAACCCTGCAATACACATTGACACATGTGTACACATACATACATACATACACACACACACACACACACACACACGCACGCACGCACACATCTACCCTTCTCTACTAGCCCACCCAACCCTGCAATACACATTGACACACGTGTACACACACACACATACCATACACATACCACCCACATACCATACACACACACACACACACACACACACACACACACACACACACACACATGCACACACACACACACACACACACACACACACACACACACATGTGCACACATACACACGCACACGCATGCGTGCAAACACACACACACACACACACACCTGTCCTGTCGAGCCACTACCACTAGGGTCACGTGGGCCCCGGAGGGGCAGCAGAGAGAGAGAGAAAGAGCACGCCACCCGATGGCGCTCCAGACACACACCATTGGACGCCCATCGCTGGAGTAGATGATAGCAATGCTACAGCAGAAGCCATAGCAGCTTGTGCTGGGATTGCACCATTCAACAGCTTGCAAGGCTGAAGAATTGACCGCCACTATTCAGACACACACACACACACACACACACACACACACACACACACACAACTACTACTACTACTACTACTACTACTACTACTACTACTACTACTACTACTACTACTACTACTACTACTACTACTACTACTACTACTACTACTACTACTACTACTGCCACTGTAGCATGGTTGCCCACGGGCCACACCATTCCGAAAGAAGCCAGAGTCATTGTCAGGAGCAGAAACGGAGATGACGACTCAGGTCACTCTGTCGACGGAACTGACGGCTGCAGCGAGAACAGCGGACACCATTATGACGCTCTGTCAGACTTGGTTGCCCGATGGCCACGGTCGCACGTGTGACGTCTGAAACCAGGCGCTGACTTGAATTGCCGATTGCATGTCAAACACAAGAGAGAAGCTTGGAAGCTGAGCGGAATAGATGATGCCGGTGCGGACACTTTCGATGGTTCCAGGGGCAAACAATGATGCACACGCAAGCCACCACGAGAGTGAAACCACCTTCTGCATGTACCACACTGCACAGCACCACGCTGATCCTGGATGGGGAGACTTCGCTCTGCGCCACATTTGTGCCTTGTTTGTCACCTGGCTGGCGAAACGACCGATGGCAGATAAGACAGTACCGTCCACCCGCCATGCAGAACTATCCTGAGCAACCCCATACCAGGCCAGACACACACACACACACACACACACACACGCACATTCACAAACGTGCGCGTAAACAGTGACTAAACACACACGCGCATACACACAAGGCCCACACATGATCGCATGCCTGCAGACCATCGCTCCAATGAAGATAAGATTACTACTTCTTTGCGTAAATATGTTTGAGATAGAGTGTCACTCTTAGATGTGACTGATGCCATCCACCAATGTCAAGGAAAACAATTCACGGTTCGCGTCAGACTCGGCTAGAGGCCGAGTTTTCCGCATCCGTAGGAACACCGTCATCCTTCAAGGATCAAGGCGCAGATGCAAGGAAAGAATGTTTTCAATCTTCTTCTGCACACGTAGAAATAGGTTTGGGCATTTTCGATGATTTAGAATGTACGTCGCGTGAATATGACAATGTGACAAAGGCAGCCACAATTTACTGATTACTGTGCATTGATCTAGCTATATACACTGCAAGTGCACTGTAAATATTGTGTTACATGCACGTAGTTGTGAAGAGAGACAGTATACATGTACATTCACCAATGACACACCTGTCAAACAGCAGGTTAGGGCTAGTCAAAGTTATGAAGGCACCATATACTATACGAAGGCACAATTTTGCGATGTACTCGAGTTTGTGAATATAGTGGACTTTGTGTTCACACATACTCTACCAAATTGCCATGCACACCCTTGTAACACACACACACACACTTGAGCCTGGGGAGCATGATTGCTGTCAGCCAGTGTTGCTTTCAAATGCTTATTCTCGTCAGGAGTGATGTGAAACACATACTGGTAAATATCAATCTCTAAAAAATGCATCCTAAATAAAACGCTCGAGCACTGAGTGATAAGACAATAAATTGAAGGAATTTCTCAACAAAAACTCAGTGTACCGCTGTGATCAAGCCGTGGCAATAACTATAGGAGAGTTCTTGGTGGACAGCGATTACCATAAAGAAATGGTGAGATACTACAGTAGTACCCTCTACTGACACAATGCAACCACGTTGTCCAGTACATGTTCGAATCAAAAATACTTTCGTTCGTTCGTGACCATTTCAATTTATATGCAAGGGCGACCTCCACAATCCACTGGCTTCAGAGTCGATTGATCATTATAGAACGGCCATTCTTGACAAAATAGTCAGACAAATTTTGTGAAGGATGGCGTTCTACTGTGGAAGGGACTCGCCAAATAACTTGAACCAATTCAACGAAAATACAAAATACTCAGGTTTTACACATTCACGTACCCGTCTGTGCCGTCCCCCATTCCTTCCAAGACATCCACATAGACTCCAACGCCTTTATTCTACTCTTTTTCCGAAGCCGACCATGGGCATGGGCAGTGCCTGCTGCAAGGGACATCCCAAAACTTCTCTGACAGGTGACAATTTCCACAAGTAAAAAATGCACCTCAAAAAAAGTAGCCAAGTGAAGGAGTGAAAAAAAGAAGAAAAAAGCTCACACTCTAGACTCGAGTACGAGAGTTTCGTACTCAGGCCATATGCTCGAGCTGGATCCTGGTGAAAGAGAAGACCCCTCGAACAAGAACGAGTCTCCAGAAGCAATCGAGTCGAGCAGGAAGACGACTTTTGAATTTCGCCGAGCGAGCGCTGATGACGTAATGAGGGATTAGCTTGCCAGTGGAAATGCATCTGCGCACATACATTTCACATACTTTTTGGCCAATTTTCAATCGAAGAGGAGGTTGTTTTCTATGTTCTCTCAACGTCGTGAGCGATCCCGTCTTCTATACCCTTCCAGGTACCCTGAAGGTCCTCCAGAGGAGAATTTATCTCCAGCGAAGCGTTGTTGATCCGCTAAATTCGTCTCGAGACATATTCACCCAGTGCAGTGCTGATAAATGTAGAATGTTGAATCTGTGATAATTGTTGACGATGGAGAGAAAGGCTGATAGCCGCTGTCGCAGGGAGAGTTAAGCTGCTGGAAGTAACAACAGGGAGCCCGTTTGTATCACCTGAACAACCAGACTTCAAAGCAGCTTGACCAAATCGGAGGGTGCCTCGTTGCTTATCGTGAATATTACACCGACATGAATTACTACAAGTACACTGGTGAGTTTTTATCTTGTTTTGTTCGTATGCTAGTGTAACGGGCCGCAGTCTCTCTCGGAGGCAAATGCAGACGGGTCTCAGTGAACACACTGTTAATAATTATTAAACATTAACTCTGACTCTAACTCTAAACTGACATGAAGAGAATTGTGAACAGCAGCTTTTATAGGGTGAGGAATTGTTAGTGTAAGTAAGCTAGCCTATAGCCAGGGGATACGTAGAGTAGAAGAAGAAAGGTCACAGTAAGATGTGTGGGCCACAGTCATTGCACAAGGAATGCCATTTGATTCTATGCAGAAGAAGGAGCTGAATGCAGTGTGGGCAATGGGCGTAAAAGAGGTACCGGGAAGACAGCCATTAGGAATTCTAAGGAAGTCTCATTAGGATGTGTGTAGATAAATGAAAAGGAGGTCGAAAGTGAAATGTATCAAAAGGGTCTACAGGGTACATGTGCTAGTATTCCTCAGGTCATCCTAGTGTGTGGGAGTAATACATGAACACAGTGAGACTAGTTACTATCCATGTCATGGATCTGCAAGCACGGTACAGAGTTGCAAGTGCGGGGTACGGGTGCGGTGTAACACGCGTGACCAATACATTGAAAGTGATTCACGCTGCAGCTGTGTGAGTTACTAGCGTGCCAACGCTACACCTTCCTTCTTTAAACAGAATCACGTCCTCGTGATTAGTAGCGGTTTGGTGGGCGGATCATTTGGCGGTTCCGGAGATTGTAGGGGTGAACTGGAGGTGGAACTACAGGGGCAGGAGGGAGCGGCTGAACAGGTGGTAGCATTACGGGGTGAATGATTGGAGTGTAAGTAGGTGGAGGTGGAGCAATAGGCGGTAGGCAGACATACCGTTTCAGGCGGTTGATGTGAACAACTTGACGGCGTTTCGTTCGGGAAGCTTCGATGCGGACTGTGAAATTGTCGAGAACAGTGACAACTTGGTGGGGCCCTGTCCATGGAGAATGGAACTTGGGAGACTGGCCAGCAGGAACAACAGGTGAGTGCAGGAATACCAGATCGCCTACGGCATACTGTGTGGGCGGAGCGTTGCCATCATAGTTCCTCTTCTGACGTTGTTGGGCTTTGGCACCTTGGGCTCGGGCAGTGGTGAATGTCTTACGCAGGGAGTCTTGAAGTTGCTGGACGTACTTCGGGGCAGTAGTGGGTGCCGTAGCAGGTGGTGGGCCGTACACGAGATCAATGGGTAGAGTTGCTTCTCGGCCAAACATCAGACGAAAAGGTGTAAACGATGTGGTGTCATTCACGCTCATGCGGTAAGCTAACAGAGCACGTTGCAGATAGAGGTCCCAATCTTGGTGATCATTGATGGTTGTGGCGAGGATTCGCTCCAGTGTTCTGTTAAACCGTTCGATGAGACCGTCACTCTGTGGGTGGTAGGGCGTTGTGCGAGTTTTGTGAATATCCAGCATGGCGCAGATGGACTTGAACAGGTTGGACTCGAACTGGGCACCTTGGTCAGTGTGCAGACTATTTGGTGCACCATAGCGACAGACGAAGCCGTCAACGAAATACCGGGCGACTGTCTCGGCCCTGATGTCTGGGAGTGGAAACGCCTCGTACCACTTCGTGAAATAATCGCCAACGACGAGAATGTAGCGGTTTCCTCGTGGTGTCACCGGAAGCGGGCCCATAATATCCATTCCGACTCGTTGTAGAGGAAATGATGGCTGCGACGTGACCATTGGCGCCCGAGGTGTTGGTACAGGTGGTTTGCGGCGCTGGCAGACTTCACAGGCGCGAATGAACAGGTCAATATCATCGGACATACCAGGCCAATAGAACCGCGGTCGGGCCTGGGACGTTGTTCGATTGGTACCCATGTGACCAGCAGTGATGTGACTGTGAAGTAAGGCGAGCACTTCTCGTTGGAGCGACGGGGGAACTACCAGCTGGAGGGAGTGCGAACTACCATCCTCTGATTCATACTTGCGGTACAGGATGTCGTTGTCGAGTATCAGGCGGTTGAACTGATGGTAGAGAGCGAGACGGAACCTGCTAGAACCTTGCAGTTCAGGGCTGTGACGATCAGGCCGCTGTGACTGCCGGACCCATGTCATGGCTGCAGTGACATCAGGGTCCTGGTGTTGGGCATCACGGACCCACGTTAGCGATGAAGGAGGCGGCGGAGCATCAGTACTAATGGCAGCATTCGTCAGAGCAGGTTCGGCGGGCGGTGGAGGAGATTTGCGAGAGAGACCATCCGCATTAGCATGAGCCTTACCAGGGCGATGGACAATGCGGTAATCAAACATAGCTAAGCGTTCAATCCAGCGAGCAAGCAAGCCATCTGTGCCAGTGAAGTTGTGCAGCCAGACTAAAGCTTTGTGATCAGTGCGTAGTGTGAAGTGTGCGCCAGCAAGATAGTGACGGAAGTATTCACAGAACGTGACAACAGCTAGAAGTTCCTTCCTAGTAGCACTATAGCGGCGTTGGCTATGTGAAAGGCTCTTACTAGCGTAAGCTACAACATGCTCTGTGCCATTGGAATCTTTCTGAGAGAGGACAGCGCCCATAGCAAAGTCACTAGCATCGGTGTCGAGGATGAACGTGTGATTCGGAATGGGGTATGCAAGAACCGGGCGGGTAAGGAGTGCATGTTTCAGCGCATTGAAAGCTTGAGCTGCAGCATCTGACCAAGCAAACGTGGCCTTGGATTCGGTGAGGGCATGCAATGGCTGGGCAAGCATCGAAAACTTTGGAATAAATCGGCGGTAATAAGACGCAAAGCCAAGAAATGTCCTAACTGCTGTCTTACTTGTGGGTTGACGCCAGGTGCGGACAGATTCCAGTTTACCAGGGTTAGGACGGATGCCATCGTGGGCGAAGTGAAAGCCCAGGTAGACGACAGACGGTTGTAGGAGGTTGCATTTCGATGGTTTGATCTTCAGACCAGCTTTGCGGAGACACAGGAACACAGCGCGGAGGTTGGTGAGATGCTCTTGGAACGTCTTGGAGAACACAATGATATCGTCTAGATATACGAGGCAGATTGCTGGGATGAGGACACGAAGCACTGTGGACATTAGGCGCTGGAATGTACCAGGTGCGTTGCACAATCCGAAAGGCATAACATTCCACTGAAATAAGCCGAACGGAGTGGTAAAGGCAGACTTTGCCTTAGCAGATTCAGTGAGCTCTACCTGCCAGTAACCGGATGCCAAATCTAGTGTCGAGAAGTACTTACAGCCTTGCATGGCGTCAATAGCATCGTCGACGCGGGGTAACGGGAAGGCATCACGCTTAGTGCGCTGGTTGAGTTTGCGGTAATCGACACAGAGGCGGATACTATCGTCCGGTTTGCGCACAACAACTATCGGAGCAGCCCATGGACTCGCGGAAGGTTCCACTATACCATCGTCAATGAGTCGGTCAATATGATCACGTACCTCAGCTTGACGGTGCACAGGCAGGCGGCGAGGCTGCATCCGAATAGGCTGGTCCGTTGTAGTAGGAATGTCGTGAGTGATGACTTGAGTGCGACCCACGTCAGATGGGCCAGTTGAGACGATGTCGGAAAACTCCTCTAGCAGAGCGTGGAGCTGGGATTGTTGGTCAGGCGGCAGATTGCTGGTGTTGAACATAGCAGTGACAGACTGAGCGGTAGCAGCAGCAGAGGTGTACTCAGCGGGGTAATCAGCAGGAGGTTGTGTGGCCGAAGGGTCGATGGTGCCTGGTGACAGAGAACCAAGCGGGCAGTTCTCAGGTAGTGTGATGGGGTGCTCGTTGGGGTTGATCAGACGGACGGGCACCATGTTATCAGTGACGGTAGCCAGCGTAGCGAGGCCGACAATGTGGTGGGTACTGCACGTAGACTCACATGGCTCAAACAGCAGGGGGCTATCGGAATGGCAGGAAGCAACTTTAGCAGAGCAGATGTAATGAGACATGGCCGGGACGGTCACAGCAGCGGGAAGCGTGCATAAAACGGGAGTAGCTGGGAGCGAAGCGGCATGGACAGGGGACGGGATCACAACGGGATCAGCGGAGAGCGAAGCGGCATGGACAGGTGACGGGATCAGGGCGGGGGAATGCAGGGGAATAACCTGACCAGCAATGGACATGGTGGAAGCGGCGAAATCAAGCGAACACGCTTGGGCATGCAAAAAGTCAACCCCTAGAATGACCTCGGGATGGATGGAGGCAACTAAGAAATCATGCAGGACAGGCGGGGTGGTGGGCGAAACAGAAATGTGCAACTCAGCTTGACCCAAAATCGCTACGGACGAGCCATCCACAGAAAGGATGCATGAGGGAGGCGGAGGGGACAGGGACGGGCGATTCCTCAGGGAATCCCACAGCTTCTTGCTCACAATTGACTTGGAAGACCCACTGTCTAACAAAGCATTGGAACCGACTGCGTTCACAGTCACGGGTATTACAGGGAGGCGGCATGCATGGTCGCGTCGGGACAAGCTCGACGAAAAAAGGTGTAATGGGGAGAGGTCGGGGAAGAAAGCACGTACATCAGGGAGGCGGTGGCGGTACAGCACAGCGAGCAAAACAGTTAAAATCGTGAGCGTAACAGGGTGGGCAAGGAGCAAGACAGCAAGGCATATAAACACAGTGCTTACGTCAGTCCCGGAAGAGCAGGATGCGGCAGGCCTAGTGTCCGAGGTACTTAGTACTGCCGCCGGTAGTTTCCCGCCGGCGCAGGACGACGGGCACGGCATTCTCGGCTGATATGACCCTGGCGACCACATGACCAGCAGGTGACAGGTGTGCGGCCTTGCGTCTGCGGGGGCTGTGGTGGTTGGTCAGGTCGGGAACGACGAGTTGGTCCTGGCAGACTGGCCTCCAACGTTGCCAGACGGTCTAACACAGCCTTCAGTTGGTCTGTCACCGCGTCGAGTGGCTGGGAAACAGCAAAGGCGGGGATCGGCACAGGGTCCGCGGCGGGAAGTTCGGCAGCGAGGATTGCCTGATGATGGAGCGCGGCCTGGAGTGCCCCGTCGGTCGTTTGCGGGTTGAGCTCCCGAACGCGGACCCGCATGCCCCGCGAGTCGAGTCCAGAGATGAATTGGTCTTTGGTTAGGCTGTCGAGGTCCCCCGCGGCCATCTGGGGGTATGCTTGCCGGGCCAGGGAGCGAACAGCCTCACAGAAAGCCCCCAGTTGTTCTTCTTTGGCCTGGCGACGAGCTTGAAATGTTGCGCGATGGAGGTCGACGCGCTGCGCTGGCTCAAACCGAGCTTGCAGCGCCTGGACGAGCTGTTGGCGGCCTCCGTTCCTGGTGGCCGCAGGGAGCGATTGGTAATACAGCTGGGCCTCGCCCTCCAGTGCGAGGCCCAGGAACTGCGTTTGCTGGACGGGGGTCCAGTTGTTTACCGCGGCGACCTGGTCGAAATGCATCAGCCAGGACGCGAAGTTGTCCTCCAGGCGACCCTTGTATTTCTCCGGCTGCACATGGTACGCCCCTCTCGGTGGTTGGGCAGGCGCGGGCGGAGCTGGGGCTGCGGCGGGCGCGGCGGCGGGTGCCCCGGCAGGTACATTAGGTTGAGCCATCGTATCGAAGTAACGTGGAAAGTAACAAAGATAGTTATAGAATGAAACAAAATGAATTTACCGCTGCCACCAATTCTGTAACGGGCCGCAGTCTCTCTCGGAGGCAAATGCAGACGGGTCTCAGTGAACACACTGTTAATAATTATTAAACATTAACTCTGACTCTAACTCTAAACTGACATGAAGAGAATTGTGAACAGCAGCTTTTATAGGGTGAGGAATTGTTAGTGTAAGTAAGCTAGCCTATAGCCAGGGGATACGTAGAGTAGAAGAAGAAAGGTCACAGTAAGATGTGTGGGCCACAGTCATTGCACAAGGAATGCCATTTGATTCTATGCAGAAGAAGGAGCTGAATGCAGTGTGGGCAATGGGCGTAAAAGAGGTACCGGGAAGACAGCCATTAGGAATTCTAAGGAAGTCTCATTAGGATGTGTGTAGATAAATGAAAAGGAGGTCGAAAGTGAAATGTATCAAAAGGGTCTACAGGGTACATGTGCTAGTATTCCTCAGGTCATCCTAGTGTGTGGGAGTAATACATGAACACAGTGAGACTAGTTACTATCCATGTCATGGATCTGCAAGCACGGTACAGAGTTGCAAGTGCGGGGTACGGGTGCGGTGTAACACGCGTGACCAATACATTGAAAGTGATTCACGCTGCAGCTGTGTGAGTTACTAGCGTGCCAACGCTACACTAGTACCCTGGCCTGGAGTTCTTGTTAGCAAATTCCTATTCTCTGGCGTTTTCTAAACATTCCGTGTAGTACTGAATACGTGATCAAGTATTCCGATTTGGGTAGATGTGGAATTTGGACATGTATTTTATAAAAAAATTCTATTTTCCCAATAGAGTGTTTGTAGTGAAATGGTTGCCCAAATACAACGAAATTGATTCTGCAGTTCTACAACTTGTACTGAAATCCAGTCAAAGTAAAAATGATTCTTCATGACAGTTTGGGTCAATGAAATCTGATCCAGGCATAACGAATAGTGACGCCTGTCACCCCGAGAACGAATGCCCATTTGGTGAGGGATACCTAAGTACTCGAAAGTGGTGCGTGTTTCAATGTGGCATGGAAGTTTTATAATAATATTATTATCTCTGGTCAATGCAACATACGATAGCCATCATGAATTGCAGGCCTCGAACGCAACTCAGACCAGAATTGGCAGTTCCCTAAGTTTATAATTCCATGGCCCCAGCTGTGGTTATAGAAGTTTGTTTGCACATTATTCTTATAGTCGATAGGTTTATACTGATGGCCACAAACAACGGCAGTTCAAACTTCACTGACGTGTTCATGAGCTGAGAGATTTCTCTCCACTATTTCTGTTGTGCATACAGGTCTGTCCAATATGCATTGACCGTATTGGGTATGGTATCTGCTCTGAGAAGGGAATCGCTGGAGCCACAGTCCAATTATATAGGCTTTCAAGAAACAGAGAGGATCCATCTTTCCAAGCTGATACCTGATGTGTACCGACAGAATTCTCACGAGATACCTTACGGACTACGTGTGGTGTGTACTTCATAGTACTCCTTCGACTACTATCTAGAATCAAGTCGACTGAAACAAGTTCAAACAACTCTGGCTTCAAACGAGCCGTCGATTAGACAAACAAAACATTCTCTCATATACTGGAGCACTCTGACAACTCACGACCTATTCCTAACGATTTCCACCGCTTATAAATATGTAGAGTGCTGATTGGAATGTGCTCACAATCTCAACAATTCAGTGCTATAATTATTTGAACAATGTGTTAGAAATCATTCCACTTTTCCTTCTATAAATGTTGTATCCACATATAATCCACGGTGCTCCAAAGTTTCAGAGTTCTCAGGGTATCAAACAAAATTATTTCAAATACAGTGAAATTGTTCGTGGACAGTATAGCGTAACTAATTTACTTGTAGTTCCCTGGTCCTTTTCTTTGCTATAAATTAATCCTTTGCTCTCTAGCCGCCTGCGAGTCCAACAGTGAAATTGTTAGTTCATATTTATAATGTGGGAGGGGGTTGAACATATGTTTTATATAAGGGACCTGCAACTGTAATACCACAGTACAGTAGCCGGCAAATATGTAGAAAACAGAAATGCATGTTCCCATCATTGTACATGGACGGGCGCAGCAGGCCGAAGCTATCAGCCAGAACAGGATTTACAATCACTTAGAGATACTTGAGCTATTCCAGTATTCTCCGTGAGCTGTCCCATTCCACAATGGTTCATGCCACCATTATTTCTGGTAGTATCCATGTGCATAGTTCCAAGACCATCTCGGATTCTTCAGCAATTTGTGCCACGGCAAAAGACAATGCTTGACTCGGTCACTGGGGCTGTCTAGCTTCCCATCACAAATGAACTTGAATTTCTCATCTGTTTCAAGTATATGTACTGCCATGACTTGACCATGCTTCATCCACAGCTGGGCGAAGATTGTGGCGTTGAATTCCATAGCGCACCTTCTTGCTGACATGCAGGAGTATGTTGAGAGAAGTGAACATATTTTTACTACAAAACAACAGCCACTGAAGAGGATAGCAATAGCCTTGGGTGAATTTCCTGCAGGTACACGTTGTTGGTAGGTCTACTGGTCGGTCTCCATATCGTCAAGTTCAGAAATCACCTGTACTACACATCTTGTAGAAGGGATCCTGATCGAATAATTTTCTGGTCATAAAATTCACTAAACTGAGGGCGAGACAAATAGTCAGTACTCCCCGATTCCGTCAAGCTGCTTTGAAGTCTGGATGCACATGTGATGCTAACAAGCTCCCCGTTGTTACTTCCAGCAGCTTCACTTTCCCTGCGACAGCGGCTATCAACCTCTCTCTCCATCGTCGACAATTATCACAGATTCAACATTCTACATTTATCAGCACTGCACTGGGTGAATATGTCTCGAGACGAATTTAGCGGATCAACAACGCTTCGCTGGAGATAAATTCTCCTCTGGAGGACCTTCAGGGTACCTGGAAGGGTATAGAAGACGGGATCGCTCACGACGTTGAGAGAACATAGAAAACAACCTCCTCTTCGATTGAAAATTGGCCAAAGAGTATGTGAAATGTATGTGCGCAGATGCATTTCCACTGGCAAGCTAATCCCTCATTACGTCATCAGCGCTCGCTCGGCGAAATTCAAAAGTCGTCTTTCTGCTCGACTCGATCGCTTCTGGAGACTCGTTCTTGTTCGAGGGGTCTTCTCTTTCACCTACCTTCGTCTTGGCATCGAAAACTCGGCGTCGAAAATGAAGCCGGAGTGCCCCTTTAAGGAGGTTCGCGACGGTTAGCGCCATGTTGGATTTCCGAATTTTTTTCTGAAAAATAATGCCTTTCGGAGTGGAAAAATGGGACGCGATCATGCACAGAAAATAGTTTGACCATGACTTCGCAGCGCGTGCTCGAGTCGAGACAAGATTTGAGGAAGAAGCTCAGCCACTAGTGGACTTGCGGATTTGTTTTGACATTGGCGGTTTTTGGATAGCTCGGTTCTCCTGCCGACGTGTCGTGGAGATGAAGACGCGGGAGAGTAATCCGTCACCCACGACGCGGCCTCTCATTCTGCGTACTGGACGATGCAAGAAGCCGAGGAGGGGGACGCTTCGCAAACTCAAACGATCGATCGAGTTCCTGAAAAACGGAAAGGGCGATCTCCATCACTAACGCCACTGGATTCGACTCCCGCGAAGAGGTCGTTCAGTGCCCCTCTTCACGGTCGACGAATCGTTCATCTCAGGTATCTGGCTGTGGGATTGTCTGCGTGCCAGAATCCTGGATGTGGCAAACCTCTGGCGCTCATTGATCGCGTTGAAGAGAAGAGGTACGACCTGGGCAGCGTACTTGTCATTCCGTGTCAGCAGTGTGGGATGGAGAATTTTATAGATACAGATAGCCCTGTAACTGCTCAACACCCTGGCCCCCGTGCTTCCACAAGCAACACCAAAGCTGCTTTGGGTAAGTGCGTTTTTCAATCTCATAAGATTTACTCATGATATTTGGGAGTCATTGCCACCCTATGGCTATGGAAATGTATGAGCACACCGTATGCGCGGCGGCCGCGAGCGTCTGTGTGTTTGCATAGACCTGCATGTTTGTGCATGTGTGCACCATACGCATGTATGAACATGCACATGCATATGCGCTCATGTGGACTTGCCCTCGCACACAAACTATACACACGTGCATGACCGCTCCCAGGGCATGTTGGTGTTACATGTGTATGCGGGCATCTCCACTCATGCACATGAGTGTGCACATGCATGTGGGTGGGTACGCACACGTGCGTGAATGTATGTGTGTGTGTACGCGCGCGTGTGTTCTATTGCGTGTGAGAGCATGCATGTGTGTGTGCGTGTGTGTGTGTGTGTGTGTGTGTGTGTGTATGTGTGCACGGATGTGTGTGTCGATGGTGTGCATTTTTGTGATTGGTGAACACTCTGATCCCTAAACGGCGATACCGGAGCTCCCAAGCTACAGCCTCAGATTGATTTATAGTTCATCGTTGGGAATGAGTTCGCTGCTCATGATGCTGTTGCGGATGTTGCGGCCCTAGCTGAAATTGTCGAAGCTCGCCCTGATGCCAGTATCCTGTAGCACTCTGTCACTTTTGCATCAGCATGTTCGGCGATGAAGTTTGCAGAACAGCAAAAGCGGCTGGCCACCCTTCAACCGTTGGTCCAAGCAACGTGCTTCTCTAAATCAGTTGCAGTGCGGGCAGCTGCCAGTGGGTTGGTGATGAAGCACTTTGTATTGTCCTACAAACGAAGTGGTGAGCCAGCCATTTCCAGACTGATGAAGGAGCAAGTCGGAGGTAAGAAGCGGGTGACAGTCTCAAGGAAGATTATATTAGTGGTGGCTGAACACCTAGCGAAGAACCAGCAGCAACCCAACTGTAAAGAACGCCCTGTGGCACAGTGCTTCACTTGTTTGTGCGCACCGTAAAATACCATCATTTTTGCCAGTGTGGGATCACATTCTAGCTCGCATAGTTGAAGAACAAGAGGACTCAATGTTGTCTGATTCGTTCCAACATGTCAGCTTTCATTGTAGTTTGATATGGGGCAGTGCTAAGCGCTATCATAGCTACATGTACATGTATCACAACCAAGTGCCAACAGGAGAGTAATCATGGAGAAAAGTACCTATCGATAATGCGTGCACCCAGGGTTTTCCGGCAAATTTACTAGTTCAGCTATTCCATCCTTGTATTGTTCTGAACGCCGAGGGCTCTAGTGAGTTTATGCAACACCTAACAGCCAAAAATCCAATAAGTTATGACCAAAGCAGCAGCAGAGAAGTACAAGCAATATAGATACATGAATTTACCAATTTTAGGCAAATTTTGACAGTTTTTTGGATTTTTCTCCAGAATATGAACGGTGACCCCTATTTTCGCCACGGTAAACCTGTTCCAACCCACTTATAGAACGTGTTTGAAGTATCCACATATGGGGCAAACTCAAAAATAAGCTGCAAAAAATATTCAAAGTTTCATTTTTTGCGTCTTTTTGTTCTTCACCAGGAAATGACGACCTGGATCCCATCGTCAACCAAAGTGTACATTTTTCGGTGTTGATATCATCTAAGTCAATACCTCGAACAGTCTGTAAAATTTTATGTCATATTTTCTGTCCTAACTGATGTTATGGACGATTTCTCATCAATTTTGGGATTTTGTGTCATTTTGTGTCATCAAGGAAAATTGTGTTTTTGGCAAGACCTATTCAGGCAATTGAAAAACTGATGTTACTAAGCGAAAATATAAGGCTGTACCTATTCAAACCTGATGTCAGATTGGGCTGATGTTGAAATTAAATTTTTGGGCCTAACTGTCCCGAACCCCCTTAAAGGGGAAGTTAAGGCAAAAATTAAAATTTCACCAGTTGTAGTCTTCGGGGTGCTGAGTCGAATGGTCGTGGTCCGAGGAAGCTGAGACGCTCCCTTCCTACTTGAATCCCAATCGAACTCGCGCACTTCCACCGAAACTGGGTGACTGCGCCCTACTAGATGGGGATTTGTATGCAAAATGTCACTAAAAGCGCCATTTCGTTCTTATAAAAGCACGGATGACCGCGATTGGCCCATATGTTGTAGTCTTTTGGACGCTGAGTCGACTGGTTTTGGTCCGAAAAGGCTGCGATGCAGCGTTCCTCCTTTATTCCCAATCGAACATGGTTGAACAAGCGGTCACGTGCTCCTGGGTGCCCAAATCACCTGATCACCACGCCAGCAGGCGAGAACTTTCACACCAAGGTTCAACTCGAGTTCAACTCGAGTGACAGGATTGCACCCAAAAAAGGTCAAACAGGCTAGTAAGTTGTACCCTGCAGGCACGGTGACCAGGTGACTGGTGTACGCAGGAGCACGTGACCGCTTCTTCAACCATGTTCGATTGGGAATAAAGGAGGAACGCTGCATCGCAGCCTTTTCGGACCAAAACCAGTCGACTCAGCGTCCAAAAGACTACAACATATGGGCCAATCGCGGTCATCCGTGCTTTTATAAGAACGAAACGGCGCTTTTAGTGACATTTTGCATACAAATCCCCATCTAGTAGGGCGCAGTCACCCAGTTTCGGTGGAAGTGCGCGAGTTCGATTGGGATTCAAGTAGGAAGGGAGCGTCTCAGCTTCCTCGGACCACGACCATTCGACTCAGCACCCCGAAGACTACAACTGGTGAAATTTTAATTTTTGCCTTAACTTCCCCTTTAATTATAACCCCCATTTATTTGGGGTTATGTAGACCTCGGTGACTCTTGACACAGGTATACATTGTAATTTGTAGTACGAACGAAGGAGTCCGACTCTGTCCGAGCAGTAATGATACATGTACCCGGTACTTGAGAAAAAATACTATTTTTCTATTCCCAGATGGGGTCGACCCGGTACCCCTAGCCTTGATAGTGATACAGTAAGGGGCCGAGGCCAGGTCAGCCGAGCCAGTGACCCGGTCGGGGGACTTAGACCCGCCTGAGGACATACTACTGGGTTACTTGTCAAGTTGTGAGTTGGGTCGGATAATACCACAGAAAGTGCTATTGGTACTCAGCCATGCACATGCACTGTATGAGTGCAGGAGCACGCAATATAGTCAGACCTCGCTGAGTCAATGACTAATGTGCCTGTAAAGTTGACACGTCATGACCACTGCCACTGTGATACGTGTGACGTTCTAGAACGTCACGAGTCAGTGCGGAACTACATCGATACCGCGTTTCTTCCGTGGCGTGGCGTCCAACTGTACCGCTGCACAGAGGACTCCTAGGATGTACAAGTACAGTAACAAAAAAAATGCGAGTCGCTCCGTACGTTTAAACTGGAGTTACATGCGCGTGCATACATTTCAAAATACCAATTTCGCGTAAAATTACCTTTATGAAAACGGTCATAACTGTTGTAATCTTTTTTGTATTTCCAAAACAAAAACAGTTCTGTGCTCAGGATACATGAAAGAGTTGTTTGAAATCAAGTTTGCTCACATAGAGTGAATTAACAATTTTTACTGCGTGGCAGAGGTTTTCAATGGGCCCGGGCTCAAAAGGTTAATTAACAGCCCCGCAACCTGTGTCCACACATACAGAAAGGCGTTCTAATCACTCGGCACCAGATGCCTCACGTTCAGCTCAGTACGGTCAGGGAATGCAGGGGAAAGTGCACACAGATCTCAAGTGGTTATAATACAAGTAATTTGAAAAAAAGTCACACATTTTAAATAGTGCAGTCTGCTTGTATGCTTTCGGACGTATGCCAGCACCTGTCCAGATCACATACGCAATATTCTTGAATGATGTCACTCGGTGCCAGGACACTCCCGGACACTATCTCGTGGGTTGGAGATATCTGAGAGAACACACAACAGTACAAACAAGAAAGCTCACAAATATGATCAAAGCGGCGTCTTAGCATTACTATATCAACCGCGGGATAATCTCCCGCCAAACGAAGGCCAAATACTGTAAGTCAACAAATATACTTATAGAAAGAAAAAGGACCAAGGAACTACAAGTTACGCTATAATAGGGAGGTTTCGCTCTACGGAATTACGTATGAAAAGTGCTGTTGGGTTTTGCTCTACGTGATTTCTCCACGACTGCTAAACATGCGCTGTTGCTTTGGAGACGCGTTGGCTGCATGCGGCCACCGCATGCACCACGAACCGAAACCGCGTTTTCCATCGTATTTTGCACGTGGTGTACGGTGTGTGTACCTTGTGTTTCGCGCGGCTTGAACTTTGCCATGATTAAATCCGGAAAATGCGAAAAATATTTCAAAAAGTCATACGGAGGCCCCAACGTAGGAAACAGCTTTCCTACGGAAATCCGTAGAGAGATTTTCGTATGAAAAGCCCTCGCTCCCCGGCGTGTACGACATACAGATTTTCATACGTAATTACGTAGAGCAAAACCTCCCTATTCTATAATGTCCACTAACACCACTAGTAGGTACTAAACAATCCTGAGCTCATGCGATAACATTGCACAACACTGACGACGGTACTGGAGGGATTTGCACGCGCATTTGGAGCCTTGTATACTACCACGGAAAACTCCACTCGGAAGAGGAGGCACGCTGACCGCAGCATGGAAGCGTCTCCTGGTGAGATTCAGGATGGTGCGGTACCCTGCCCCACAATCTCGAAACCGGGGTCTCCACGCTCCACGTTCGATCTGGGACGCTTTCTGACGTGAGAACCACGAGTGAGGATGTACGAGGCGAAGGAAACACTACTGATAGTGAAAAATCGGAGTCAAGGTCCGCCTTCAAACCCGTGACGAATCGAGTCTACCCCTCCCAACCCACAGCGCCCGAAGGAAGCATAGTACGTGTACATGTAGACTACATAGTTGAGCAGTTACGTGTGAGCATGAGTGCATTCATGGAGGAGAAGATTGGTGCTGTACTACTGAAGTAGATTCTGTTGAGACTTGAGAGTATTCATGCCGAAGTTTCAGCACTAAAAATCAATCTTGAGGCACGCCTTGAGAGCTTTGAAAGTCGAACTGCTGCAGTGGAGGCATCCCATCAGTCTACGCTTAGTACGGTATGGGACATGGAAACAAGCATGGACTTCCTGTCATCAAAGTGTGACCACCTCGAGTCATCCATGTCTGATCATGCCACCAGCTACACGGATTCGAAGCACCGTATGAACAGCCTTGTAGATAAATTTGAAGAGCTACGCACGATGAACTCGAGCAGCCGTACCTCGCTGTCTGCCCGCCTGGCGGACAATGTCAAGCGGGTTGCCAAACTGACCGAGCTGCAGGAAGAGAGCAAGTCGTACCTCTCGACTGTGCAGACTGATGTGTACGACCACAAGCAGCGTCTGGACGCCTTGGAAACCCGCGGACTCTGTAGCACGCATGCAACAAGCGATACCGTAGCAGACAGACCTCCTGCCTCCACCCCACAGGTGATTCCTGAGCCGGTGCTCACTACCGAGGCAGAACGCATGCGGATTGAAGACCAGCGGCTGCAACATGAGATCAACAACAACGTCATCATCTCCGGAATGGCTGAGCTACCTGATGAGAATATTGCCAAGACATTGCAGTCCCTTGTGCCAGGAGCTGCTGCAGCGGATATGCAGGCACAGAGACTGGGTCAACCAGTAACAGGAGGCAAGCCACGGCTTATTCGAGTGCGTACAACAGCTCCTACAAAGACCATGCTAATGAAACAAAGGTGTAGCCTAAAGATTGGCGACGCTAACGTCTATGTCAACCACGATCTCACCGCCAAGCAACGCGCAGCACGAAGAGCAGTACTACCATTGTACAAAGACCTGAGAAAGATGGGCATTGCATGTAGTCTTCCAAGAGATACCATCATGAAGGACTGGAAGCCCGTTTCTGATGCTGAAGCGAAGAGGATGCTGGCCAGGGACGCCACTCCCCAGCAAGAGCAAGCAAAAAGCAAGGCATAGGAATTCTCGGGTCTCCGTGTTGGCCAGCTCAATTGTCAAAGTGCGGTAAGCAAACTGCCAGTGATTGAACAGCTGCTATGTAACTCTAATCTGGACGTAATTTTTCTCTCTGAAACATGGTTTCATCAGTCCCTCCTGGACACTGTGCTCAGATTAAATGGTTACAATCTGTATAGGCGCGATAGGAATAATGCAATACTTTCGTCTACTGGTGGTGGGGTAGCCATCTACGTTCGTTCCACTCTAACACCGTATTTCTCACGCTGCCCTCACCTTGAATCCTCCTCCCTAGAGGACATCTGTTTAATTTACCACAAACGGGACAACCCTAAGTACCCTATATGTGTTTTCCATGCATTCTATAGACCCCACATAGCAATGTTGCGGTACGAGATACATTCTTTACTGTCTTTCGCGCCACTGTCACTCGCCACCTAGACCATCCGCATGTCCCACTCCTCTTGCTTGGGGACTTTAATTGTAAATTATCTAGTTGGCTGCAATCAGATCCGGATACCACGGAAGATTGGCAGCTATCGACCATTCTCGATGACCTGGGACTTCTCCAACTTGTAAGTGGTACGCCGACACGCTACTCACCAACAGGCCGGTCCTCCCCGTCCCTTCTCGATCTCATCATCACAAACACTCCCCATCTTGTCACTAAGCCTGAAGTTCTCCCACCACTATCTGACCATTGCCCAGTCATCTGCAATGTCAAACTCCTCCAACCTCGAGAGCAGCACCAGACAGACATATCTATTCCGGATTATGCAAGTACAAACTTCGAAGCCATGCGCGCAAACCTTTGGGCACAGCCCCTGTACGAATGTTTAGAAGGAGCTAATAGTACCTCAATCGAGAGCGCTTGGTTTTCCTGGCAGAGTTACGCTCACGAGAGCATCCACCGTCACTTGGCTACACGTTTGCTCAGACCACGAAGAAAGCAGACTGCGAAGCCCTGGTTCACGGCAAGCCACAAGCGACTGCACAAACAGCGAAACCGGATGTTTGCCCTAGCCAAGCGAACCAACACCGTGCAGGATTGGGTTGCGTACAAGGTGGTTCGCAACGCCCTCTCGAGCAGCCTCAAGCGCAGCAAAGCAGACTACTTCAACCAATGCTGCTTGCGTATCGAGAGTGAAAAGAATAGTCACAGGTGGTGGGCACAAGCCAAGAAGCTCGCGAACATTACGAGCCAGATGGCTAACTTACCAATGCTAACCGACGAGAGTGGGGAAGCCCCATGCGACGCAAGCAAGGCAGAAAAGCTGGCAGACACGTTTGCAAGACAATTCTTGCCAAACCCTAGCTTCGACCTAGCTGCAGCTCTCCTGACGCCCTCGTTCTCTACACCTGACCATGAGTTTGATCTACCAAGAATAACCGAAGAAGAAGTCTTCCGAAAGCTCCGAACACTTCCGGCAAGGAAATCCACCGGAGGACTGATAACAAATAGAATCCTGAAAGAAACTGCGCCCGTGATCACGCAGTCCTTGTGTCAGCTTCTCAACCTCAGTCTTCGTCTCGGACAACTACCAGTAGACTGGAAAAGCGCCACTGTTATCCCGATATTCAAGAATAATGGACAACCGGCAGTACCCACCAGCTATAGACCAATCTCCCTCCTTCCGGCCATTGCCAAGCTCCTAGATTCGATCGTCGCAGCACCTGCCGAGGTACCTATCCAGACATGACATAATCTCTGCCCACCAGTACGGTTTCGTCTGCCGGAGGTCAACACTGGATCAGCTCGTCATGCTGACATCTAGGATAGCCAAGGCGATGGACAAGCGCAGCACCTACCACACCCTGTTCCTGGACTTCGCTAAGGCGTTCGACAAAGTGCCGCATCCAGTCCTTCTCTACCATCTGGGCACGTTTGCAACCCAGAACGCACTTTCGTGGTTCTCCAGTTACCTTGGTGACCGGCAATTCACGGTCAAAGTCACTTCCTCCGTATCCACAATCCGCCCTATAGCCGCTGGCGTACCACAAGGGTCCCATCTCGGCCCTATCCTGTTCCTTCTGTACATCAACTCTCTACCGCAGACCATCCCAGATGAGGACCACTGTCAAGTTTTTCTCTTTGCCGATGACACGACCATTGGAACGGAAGTCGCTGCACCTACCACTCCCTCTTCCCAGCATCATAGTCACCCACTCCAAGTTGCCACGGATGCCGCCCTGAAATGGGACGACTCGGCAGGTGGACGTTTTAACCCCACGAAGTCCTTCCAAGTGACATTCTCCCCTCGTACCAACGGACCGGACCCTCCAAATATTGGGCACTTGCGAATGAACCAGGAAGAAGTGCGCACGGTCGACACGCACCGACATCTTGGCGTGCAAATTGATAGCCACCTCAACTTCCAGTGCCACATCGAAACCATCACCACCAAATTTCGCCAACGTGTGGTACTACTTGCCCACATGTCGAGCCGCCTGACGCCGGAAGTTACAAACCGGCTTTATACTGGTTATGTCCGACCCACCATTGAATACGCCTCGCCACAGTGGCAGTTCCATCTGTCCGCATCCCAAGCGGCGGTCCTTGAGCGTCTGCAGGCCAGATTGGCACGAGTCGTCTTGAGACAGTACGGTGTGTTTCCCTCCGCTACTGAACCGAAGACATCTCTGTTCGCGCACCTCCAATGGCCCAGTCTGGCTTGGCGGCGACACGTCCAGTGCCTCCGGGAGCTCCATCACCTGGTCCACCACCAGACCACTGTCCTGATGGAGCTGGGCTATAGTCTCCACCAGCGCGCGGTGCCCTCTCCAACTTGTCCCGCCTGCCAGGGCGAACACCTACTCGCGTGCCACTTTCCTCTTTGTTACCGTTGCCACCTGGAAATCTCTCCCCACTGACATTAGAACCACCCAAAATAGTCATTGCTTTATGTCTCGTGTCCGTACCATCTTTGCCAACACCCGCTTTGAACATGCTGGTTTCATTCCTTCCAGAGTTTCTGTAACATAGAAACAAATGTTCTGGCTGATTTCTACAGTACGCATTTGGTATAAGCCTTCCTCTTCTCAATCTATATGTTATAATTTTGTAGATATATTCCCAGTAAGCCATGAACGGAGACCCCCTCGACTTAGGCCTCGGCCTTTGGGAATCCATAAATAAATAAAATAATTAATTTTTTTTTTTTAAATACTGACGTTCTACAACTAACTGGCTATCAGCTCCAGCACATCTTGGATACGCACTCCAACAGCCTTCCATCTTGGAAGGTTCTAATATATGATAACATAAGAGGGGAAGGTGAGCGCAACCAAGAAAAGCACGAGCTGAAAGTCTCAGCTGTGAAGGAATGTTGCGTGCGTCCTTTGCGTCCTTGAATCGTGGTTTGACCGTATTGTTCAATTGTCTTGCCAGCATCGTCATCGATATGCATGTACATCCGCCAACGTCCTTCACAGCTGAGACTTTTCCGCATCCGCAGGGACGCCATCACCCTCTATGGGTCAAGGTGCATATGCAGCTACTAAAGCGGTGGGAGGTGAGTAGATCAGACCCACCACAAAGTGGTTAAAAACCGAAAATCCCATTCGCTGCATCCACGCTTCCCTCGTGCCAGGCCACGAGTTCCCAATCAGTAACTGTGGGTCGCAGCACGACTGGAAAAAATCCTTCCGCTTCCAAGCAGGACTTGAACCTGGTACCCTCTGTTTCTCAACCATGGTCTTAGACCATCCCACTATGCCTGCCTATGCCTGTCTAGTTTGGGAACGGTTTATAGTGGGTATTGATTCGGTGCAGAAATATTGCCACGATGGTCGTGCGGAATATTTTTTTTAGCACCACTGACATGGCGCCCTGCAGCCCCATAGCAAGCGGCTGTTGCGTCATTCTTTTTCTTTAGCCCTAATTTCGAACTCATTCAGAAAGTGGTGGACATCACGCAACTACATTGTAAATAAAAGGGGGTTTGTCAACTCACAACCGCTCCATTCAGTTGCCATTCACTCGGCGCATGCGCTGGATGAAAATTCTTTTATTAGTGATGTCAAAAAAAGAGAAGAAACACATGAGAACGACTTATGCAGCAACTATCCACAACTGTAAAAAGGTGATAAACAGTCAGAAAGTGCGATACAGTCAGACCTCGCTTATCCGGTCCTCATTTATCCGGATCCCTCGCCATCCGGAAGAAAATTGTTGGTCACCGATTTACAGCAATGCTATGCACACACACAGTGTGTGTTTTCGATTATCCGGTTCCCTCGCCCATCCGGGTATTTTTGTGGAAAACGGATGTGTGCGTTTAAGCGAGGTCTGACTGTAATAGGGCACAAAACTGACAGGCGACTGAGACATTCAGCGACATGAGACCTAGCTCTAACACATCTCCAGTGTGCAAACCAACAGCCTTCCAACTTGGAAGGTTCATGGTTACGTAGGACCGAAGAGAGGAAGGTGAGCACAGCGAAAATATGCACAAGCTAAGTCCCACGGCAACAAAGAATGCCGACTGTTACAGGACGATGACGAGACCAGTTAATAACATGACAATGCGGTCTAACTACAATTCGAAGCAGCAAAGCAAAACACCACCCAACTGGGGTGGGTCAGCAATATCAGAGATAAAGGAAGGGAGGAAGCTTTGCGAAAACGAATTGTACAAAACCGGATGCCAATATCTAACGGTATTCCTCATGCATGACACTATTGTGGATAGTTGCTGGATAACTCGTTCTCATGTGTTTCTTCTCTGTTTTTACATTTATTACTGGCTCAGTATCCGAGTTTAAATTAGTGATGTCGAAAAAATATTTAATTTCGAACTACTCTGCTGCAATGCAACTGCCAACATGCATTACAAACCAGCAGCAGGTGTTCCGGTTAACTCTTAGAAGTGCGGTACAGTACAGCAATGTCCGGGGCCGAAGAACGGAGCGCCGAAGAACGACCAGGCTAGGATTTCACCAAGCCCAGCATACCAATGTATACGCGGCGACTCATCGGTGCATAGACTGTAATGCATGAAAATAAGAACGGTCTAGGCCAGGAGGCTGACCCCCAGTTCTTCGGTGAGCAGCAGCACCGTGCGCTTTCAGCCATCTCAGGGGTTTCCGCACAAACTCACATAAAACTCCGCACAGCAGACCAGGGGACTGTTTTGCGCACCACAAAGTAACACTGATGGATGGCAGTTTGGCTACACAACTATGCCATCCCTGAAAACTCACCATCACGCTCACTATGATATCAACATATCCGTCCATCTCTACTCAGCAGGTAACAGGTCTTTGAGCACATTGATGTGATGCGGATAGTTGATCATCAAGTCAAGAAGAAAGTCGCTGCTTCGCTGCGAGGGTCTGGCTCCGTCTTCGAGTGCCATCTAGCGAAACAGACAGAAACAGTTTAGAACACACACACACACATACACACACACACACACACACACACACACACACACACGTGCATGCACGCACACATACACACATTTAAATGCGACGAGTGTTCGCTCTAAATTCAGAAATATTCAGGGGGGGGGGGGGCGGGCGAAGTAGCACCTACAACGTTGGTTGACCATAATTATTAGCCTGATGTAACTTCGGACGTCCCCGAGTCTAAAGAACGGGAACCTAATCTCTTGCTGTAGTCCTCCTCAGAAAGAGACCTGAATATCGCCATTCTCTTGAAGAGGCCAGCCGAGGGCTTCAGCAGCAGGAAGTGACAAAGCCACGACTACTTGGGAGCCGCAGACGAACACAACATTTGCCTTACGCCACGTTGCAAAAGTGTGAACCCAGGGCAGCTGTAAGCATTAGTACGCATCACAGGCCCGCCACTTCTCTGTGGGTAGAAACCTTAACAGGTCAACCCCCAGCAGGGGGGGGGGGGGTGTTATATAGCAAGTAAGTGAGCAACCAAAGGTTTTTAAGGATATCAAGGGTCCAAAACATCAGATCAGGGTTTCTTGGTGAATATTCGAAGTACCGTAAAAGTCCGTAAATAAGTCCGTACTTACTTTCGAATTTAGTGGTCACACCCGTACTAACTTTCGGGCACGAACTAACTTTCGGACCTGACTTGTGTGTAGCGGAGAAGTCGCTTTTCATGTACCGGTACAATGTAGATGTGCATGCTATGTGCTGCATGTGCGAACCATACCGGTACTTATTTCGGGCAGTATGTTTATCGGGCTGAACTTGACTTCAACAGACAGTCCAAAAGGATGAAGGGGGTATTGCTTACAGAGTCCAAAGGATGAAGGGGGTATAGTTTACAGAGTCAAAAGGATGAAGGGGGTATTGTTTCGGGCAGGTACTTTACTTTTTTTTTTACGAACTTTTACGGTAAGATAGTAAAGCAGAATTTCGGTCGATTTTTTTTCGGTCGATTTTTCGGAAGGACCTTTAAAAAATCAGAGCATTTCCGAAAAATTGGAACAAGTGGCGGCCCTGGCATCATGCATTTCCACTCACTGGCATGAAGTAGCATCCTCGACAGACAAGAGCGGACGCAAGGAGTGCGACTTGCCCACTGGCTATGTCACCGGGATAGCGTAGCAGATTCATCTCACTCGCACTCAGGCAGGCCACGACACTGAAACCACGACGCGTAGCTGCAGTCATGTCTACTGCTACACCATCGTACACATCAGCTGGATACGCAGCAGTCTCCACTGGTTCATGGTCTTGGTTGAAGATGCACAATGCCTGAACTTTCGTACCATCCACCAGAGATATGCCAGTGGTGTACTTTGGGCCAATAAAGTATGACAGCATGTCATACATTTGGCCTGCGTGCTGACTTTTCACGTCTTCCTGGAACTGAACTGAGAGCTTGTCCATTATCTGTTGCCGCTGATCAGCAGTAACTGGGAGTGTGTTGTGCATGAGTAACTGTTGCAGATGATGTACATCGCAATCTGCACAGAAGCCGGGGCAGAGGAACACAGATAGGCCGCCAGCACGTGCACACACACACACACAGACACACACACACACACATACACACACACACACATGCCTCTCGATTTAGGCTAAGGCCTGTGGAGAATCCATAAATACAAAATACAAATACATGCACACACACACACACACACACACACACACACATGTACGCACACAAACAACGCTTACAGGCATACACACACACAAGGCTTACCGGCATACACACACACAAGGCTTACCGGCATACACACACACAAGGCTTACCGGCATACACACACCATGCACACACACACATGCACACACACACACACACACACACACACACACACACACACACACACACACACACACACAAACTCGGCACTGGACATCAAACAAATTCACGCAAACAAAAGATGACAACAGATGATCATTGGCCATTTTCCACATCAACATACTCAAACATGAAGCCACAGAAAAAGCGACCATAGAGCATGAAATCGCAACGGTAGCTGTTCGCAACTGTAAATTCAACACAACATCTTCCGGTCTTTTCAAAACACACCTGACCCAGCAGTATTTAGCGCAGAATTAACCATAGGAATGGGTCGCAAATTAAAAACCCAACTGCAACATCGGGGGATGTACAGATGAATGCTTTGAATGTTCTTTCACAGCAGCTACTTGTAGATGTGTGCAGACAATCCACAATGATCAACATGCACAGTCACTACAGTGCATTCATTGGAAACTGGCACCCTAACTTTTTGGTGTCTCTCTCACATAGTTGAAGATATCGTGACAATAACAGTACATCCTGCATTGTGTGACCCGTGCAATCACTCCTTGCCACATTTGAGGCCAGAAAAGTCCAAGAACAGGGAAATAGAAATGCAGCCAGGTTTTACAAAATTAGGAAAGGTATGCCGTTGCAAAATGTATGGAGAAGCAGATCCAAAACCCAGATTTTTGAGATTTAAAGTGGGTTTTTGATCCTCAATTCGGCCCAAATCCGACTCTCAAAAGCCAGCGGGCCAGTTTCCGATGAATGTACTGTAGTCTACAGTGTATAGTCTATAGGCTTTGTTCCAGAATAGACTTACTCTGGATCAGTTGATCAACACTGATCAGCTTCAGCAAGGCACTGCACTCTACACCACACAGTGTACAGTAGAGAAGCAGTGAGAGTACTTCAGTATCGCGGAACATGGGATTACCCGTAGCGTGTATCGCCAAGTAGCGAGTCATCAAGCTTTCGGCCAGGCACGGATCGGGCGTGTTCAGCACGAACAGAGCGCGTGCGCACTGGCCAACAAGCTTGCATTGATCAATGCGCTCGGCGTCCAATTGTCGCTGCAGCAAGTCCATGAACTCCGGCGTCGTGCATCGGCACCGGGCCGCCCAGTGCAGCACCATCCTCAGCTGCTGCTGGTTCTTGCCTTCTTGCCAGAGATCAGCGGGCAAGCTAGCGAGGTGATTCAGCACGGCCACAACCAGCTCGGTCACGTCACTGTTCTCGTCGGTGACGCGAGCGCACGCCTCCAGGATAACCCGGAGCTTCTTCACGTTCTGCATCTCGCCCATGTGGCAGTGGATCAGAGCGCACCGTGAAATCAAATCACCGGGCTCGAACGTGTGCGTCTTGATCATGCCGGCGGACATCGAGTCGATAGCAGCAACGGCATCTTGCACGGTAGTGATTCGACTGCCACCCCGATCTGAACACCACCTCACTGTTTGACTGGGCCATGTCGACGCCTGCATGGTCGCGAGCATGCTAGGAGCATTTCGTCTCGGCGATGATGTTCTACACGCACAGTAGCCGCGCTGAACGCAGCTACTCACGGTCTTGAGATTGGCACGCAACTTTGTAGCAAACATGATGCCGTAGGGTCGTTGTGCCGGCAACACTGGATTCCATTCACTCTCTCTCTCTCTCTCTCTCTCTCTCTCTCTCTCTCACACACACACACACACACACACACACACCACCGTGTACGTGTGCAGAGTACAGGGCAGTGCCGACTACTGGTAGTGTGCTTGGAGAGGCTACTGTGGATCTGTACAGAAGAACACACACACACACACACACACACACACGCACACACACACACGTGCACACACACACACACACACACACACACACACGCACACACACACACACACACACACACACACACACACACGTGCACACACACACACACACACAGGCGAGATATGAGTCATATGACCGCTGACTCACTCCCATGACATCATCCAATCTGCTCACTCGCCACCATGACATCATTCGCATACTAGCTATACAGGTTACGCGATTACATCGTCGGTTTTAGATGATTTGTACGGACTGGTAAAGCTGCGGCGCTGCGATACACTACCTCAAGCAAAACCGCCGACACACGCTGCGTACTCGACTCCCATACGCGAATCTGCGGACTCACGTGGGATACTCAGCGCCCATAAGTGAATGCCCTAGTTCACCACCAAGACCGGTAGAAGCAGTTTTTGAGTGGTCCGGTCATGCCCCAGCCTTTCATACCTTGTGTATGATATATGGAGGGTATACACATGATCTCCTCAGCAATAAACACATGTTGGTGGTCAAAAAAGCTGGTCTGTCCATGACCTGACCAACCGGACCGGCTCTGCCGGGCCTGTGACATCATTTCGTAAAACCTCTATACAATGTAGTTTGAACTAAGTTACTTGGTCAACACCAATTGAAATCCGGGAAAACGTGTCAATCACACGCAGCCCATTTATTTCGGTCTTGGGTCACGTTTGGCACAGTTCAACAGCCGGCCATACAGTCCAGATTTGTTTAGGTGTCAGAAAAACATTTCTTCCAGTTCACCTCACCTGTACGTGTACGTCAATACCGCTGCACGGGGAGATGTTCAGCACTGAACACTAGCTTGCACTGTCGAGTCTTTGTGCTGATCAGGACTGTTGTGCGTGAAACTGTGCACGTCAATACGGGTACTGTAGCTAAAAACCTGGGACAATTCCACGTAGACAGCTAAATGAATAGAAAGTGATGTTGGCGAATGGCCGAACAACGGTGCTAAAATTCTGAATATACCGGTACTGGTTATGCCTGACGCAACGGAGCTTGGGACTGGGACGATGAATTCGAAGACAACAACAGATCTTCACTTCACACCGTTCATTCATCTACATAATAATATGTACATAGCTACAGTGTAATTTTGGTTTTGTCGACATTGTTTTCTGGATGTTTTGACTTTTCGAGTCATCATAACTCACTCGGGGTTGGCGTCACGTTGACCGCGTCCATGATTTCTTTGCATCAGCTCGATCCAGGACGTCAGGGACATTTTGAAGGTCAATTCGATTAGATTTTTTTTTTTTTTTTTTTTTTTTTTTTTTTTTATTCGATTAGATGCTACCAAGAGTACATAAACCCGCTACCTTTTTCTGTTTTGCTCGATCAGGGACGTCCCCGGACATTTTGAAGGTCAACTCGATGCAACCTTTTTCTCATGTTCTGTCACTGTCAGTGTTTGAAAATGGCCAAAAGTGGGTCACGTGTTTGAAAATTGACGAAAAGTGAGTCACGTGCACTGTACAAGTAAGTTGTATATGCGCAATGAATTTTTTTTACGAGCAGAAACCAATTTAGAGAGAAACAACGATATTTTGCTCGGTTTTGCTAGCAATTTCTTTTTCAGGAGTTTCGATATTTTGCTCGAAGAATTGCTAGCAAATTTGGTCTGACTCTAGTCGATAGGACATGCAGCTGGGAGTCATAACGTGCGACTCCCTGCTATCGCCGCCTGCGCCAAGCGCATCGCCACCGGAATCATTTTCACCCCAATCTCCCTCGAGCCTTAAGTTAGCGGCATGCCGCTTGGTGCCTCTGGATAAGAAGCCCGGGGTGCGCCCAATCGGCGGCATATGCGAAGTCCTCTGAAGGATAGTAGGCAAAGCTATCCTCACCATCATCGGAGAGCAGATCCAACAGGCAGTCGGGTCGCTTCACCTGTGTGGCGGCCAAGAATGTGGAGTGGAAGCAGCAATCCACGCAATGCGGCACCTGTGGAACGAGGAAGAGACCAAAGCAGTCCTCCTAGCAGACGCGAGCAATGCGTTCAACAGGCTGGACCGCAGTGTGTGCTTGCACAACATCCGTCACCTCTGTCCGGCCATCGCGGGTGCCGTCACCAACACCTACCGGCATCCTGCACGGCTGTTCGTCGATGGGGAGTGTCTCCTTTCTGAGGAGGGCACCAGCCAGGGAGACCCGATGGCAATGCCAATGTATGCCATTGGGCTCCTCCCACTCATGCAGAAGGCGGCCAGCACCTCAGCGGCACAGTACATCTGGTTTGCGGATGATTCCATAGCAGCAGGACGAATGCGGTGCGGCGCCTGCTGCGTGTGTGGTGGAACACGCTTGAGGACGAGGGCCACAAGTGTGACAGCCTATTACTTAATCAATGGCGCCAAGTCCACTCTCCTGGTGAAACCACAGTTTGCCAAAATCGCGGAGGAAGTATTCCATGGGACCAATATCGATATCATGCAAGACGGTTGCCGTCCCTCAGGCCTGGGTGCGGGACTGGGCACTACTGCTTTCTGCAAGCAGCTTGTTGCAGCGAAGGCACGGTCGCAGACAAGACACGCCCAATCTTAGTACCTAGAGTACCAAACGTCCTGTTTGATGATCAGCTGGCTTAGTTTCTCTCCACCTCTATCCTTAATACATCCCTCCCCAATTTCATTAATTACTGCTTTCTATCTGCATTCGCCACCTTTTTATTGGGCAGATCTGCCCGTTTGGTTTGCGAATTAAAATAAACACAACAACAACACAACAACAATCGCAACTGCAAGCAGCGTACACGGTGTTCACGCAAGGGCTGAAGGGCAAGTGGACATCCCTCGCTCGCAACCATGCCAGAAGCGACGGAAAATTTCTAGCTGCTGGAGGAGATTATCCACGGCGAGTTTATCCCGGCGCTCACAGGACCAGACCACCCGCACTCTCCTCGCTCTGCCTTGTCGCCTAAGGGGGGGGGGGGGGGCATGAGTAATCAACCCGTGCGATCTCGCCAGCCAGTTTTATGGCTCCAGGACCATCACGCAGCCATTGGTGGAGCGGATCATCCCGCAGAACACCGACCTAGGCGATGTTCACCACACCATGAAGGCAGAGACGGCGAAGGTGTGCAGGATCAAACCACTCGGTAAGGGAGAAGGAGACCCTGGGCACTGTGGAAGGGAGCATCGCTTCGGACTTTAAAAGTTGGTTTCCATGGCGGACCAAGACTCCCTGCTGACTTTGAGCCTCTGTTTGCTGTTTCACCTCCACTCGGAAAACCTCCAAAAATGCACCAATCCGTCTCCCTAGCTAGGCCTAGGCCCTGGCCCTGCAACAGTACTGCTACACACGCACATGCACAGTCAGCTTGGTCACTACCCTCATCAGTTGAGCTTGTCTTGTTGAGTAGGTTGGCTGCTATGGGGAGGAGGGGGGAGGGGGGGGGGCAGAAAAAGGAGAGAGGAAGGGTAGAACATAAATAAGTGAGTCAACCTCAGGGCTACACTAAAGCAAAAACGGAATGGGAATATACTGTTGCCTGATGATTGCGTGGGCATGAAACTTGAAGTAGCAGCAAACAAGCCTTGATTGTCCTTGTTGTTCTGTTGTGTATACTATATATACAAAATAGCATCATAAACTGGTGGCTGGGCTCGGAACGGAGATCAGGCGGGAGCTGGTTCCACAGGACTGCCCCCCCCCCCCCCCCCCCCCCCCGATGAGCTGCATGGTCGCTCGACCCGCAAGACCAGGCCAAAGTGGTACTTGTAGAAGGTGATGTGCTCCTCCCCGGGTGCGGTCACCAGTAACCCTCAGGAAGAAACTGGTGAAGAGGGAGCTAGCTCAGGAGAGCAGACAACGACGGCCAAAGACGAGGAACTTGATGTTAAACGAGTTCTCCAGGGTGTTTAGGCGGAGCTAGCTGTTGAAAGATTGGGCTCGTGCGCGACCACGGTGGCAGACCGAAGAAGCCGCGGATAGCGCACTTCGTTAGCCATGTCAGGGGCTCCATGTTGCCAATTGCTAGTGCCGGATAAAACGTGTTGGAAGCGTATGACAACCCACCCTGGATCATCGACCTGCAAAACAGGATCTTTGACGCCAGGGTGAGGCTTCGGCGGCTCCGCCACAGCGCACCTACTGACTGCCGAACCTGCTGGATTGTGTGGTTGACGTGAGGCTCCCAGGAGAGCTGACCATCTACCATTATGCCCAGTTACCGCACTTGTTCCACAACTGCAAGGGCTGCATTCCCATAGCGAATTCGTATGTCATTAAGCAGGCAGGGGCTGGGCCTCTTGGGGTAATCAACAGCGCCTGCGTTTTCTTCTGGTTCAGTATTATAGTCCGCGGCCCTCCAACCACTGCGACAGGCCAGTGATGGCTGTGCTTAGAGAGGAGCACACTTGTTCGCAGCTGCCCGAGGCTTCGATTGCAATGTCGTCTGCAAATGAATTCCCCCAGACACTGTGTATGGGGGGGGGGGGTGCTTTCTTGCAGGTTTGCCTAGCTAGTCAGTGGAAGGTGCGCCATGACGTGCTCCTGCGAGTCTGGGTGTGCTCTGGATGGCAGCCGTGACTCGTGAGTCAGTCAAGCGTCAAGCTCGACAGAAAGTGTGTGCTCCACGTAGGAGCAACCAACTACTTGTAACAATAAACTTCATCATTGAATACTGGCGAAGTCGCTACTTCTTATGCATTAGGGAGTTGTCTATACAACTCCCTAATGCAAAAGAAGTAGCGACTTCGGTTGTCATTATAACTCCCTTAACTCCCTGACGAATATTTACTGTAGGTCATCTCTAAAATGGCCCCCATTGGATGCTGTGACTATGGGAATGGCTGGACTTTAGCTAGGAACTGAATAACATCGCGCAACTACAACTACAGTCATGTAACTTAGTTAGACACACATGGTACTGCCTTGATTTTTGAACTGGTTCGTCTCTTGTACACGTGATTGATGTGATGATGTGAACATGGAACATCATCTCCTTTAGCCCTCCTGGCTGCTTCTTGTATTTTTTCTGTTTCGTAGAACATGACTTATGCTGCAAAGTACATGTATGCTGTTATCAATCTGCAACATTAGTAATCTATGCCACTATTTACATATTTCCGAAGCAGACTTCAAGCATTATCAGTGCTATTTTGGAGCAGAATGCGACCATAATAATTATTGAAAAGCAGAATCCATCAAAGTCTCGAGCATTATCCTCAGTGACCTATATGACCATGTGAACATGGAATATGGAACATCATCTCCTCTCCTGGCATCCGGAGGTGTTCCGCATGCGCAAGACATAATCCTGGGCTCTGTCCCATTTTTAAGTTACGACTCACGCTCGACTCTTGCGGTTACCTGTCCTTGCTGTAGAGAGCGGTACAAAGCTTCTCACGGTCTACTGATGATAAGACCTTCCACGCTTCCTCACGTGACCTAAAGGTTCTTGCCAAAACATGTGCACTGTACAGGACACCGGCACACGAAGATATCTCTTATCTACATGTACATGCTTTTTTCCGGTGCTACGATATTGGGAGTGCAGCCGGGCACAGTATTTTGTGCACACCAGCTTACAGCTTCAGCCCTACTGCAAGAGACGACCCTCTTCCGAATCTGGAACCTGTGCGCCGGTCACAAGACTCCTAACTTAAGCAGCCATTACAGTGTAGCACAGTGTAATTCCGTTTGGTAAGCTACCATTGTAGCGGCTGGCTAACGAGTAAGCATAATGATGATACACCTGCATGTACATGTAGATCTACGTGCAGGTGTTTGGTGGTTCATGTACATCAGGGAGTCGTACCCGAACCACAAACCATAGTTTGGGTACGACTCCCTGATGTACATGTACATGAACTTTGAATTGAACTACTTTGAAGTATCTACATGTACTTCTGTACTGAGTATTGACCCATTGGCCAGATAACTCAACGTTGGGTAAGAAGTACATCGGATAGTAAGCATTTCTCCACTCCCCAAGGGCAAGGGGTGGGGGGAGGGGTGCGTCTTATCCGAGTTCCACTACAGTACAGGAGCAACCAGTAAAGTGGACATGGAGTTGCTTCGTCAGGACTTGGCTGCCGCTCGACTTCATGAGTTTGAAAACCATGACGATGTCACCAAGATGTGGGACAAATGGTACTCTGCGTTCATGACACTCCTGCCATTCCATATGTCTCATCGATGCCTTGCTGCTTTGTGCCGTCCAATGGTGTGTGTTTTTTGTAAAAATAAATAAATAAATAAAGTCCTCAATGGCCACGCACCACTTGCATCGCCATGACAAGGGCAACGAAGGCTTCTCTCCCTCCCTGGTCAGATAGAGAGCTGTTCCAGCTGGTAAACACAAAAAAACCCAGATTGCACGCCCACTGGCTGAAGGATACGGCTAACCAGTCGCTTCATCAGGAGTATAAGCGAGCCCGATCGCAGGCAAGTACTGCTCGACGACGGAAACGAAACCAGTATTATGCCATGCAGTGTCAAGTAAATGCCTGAAACGCGCAGAAGACCTGGCAGACCTGGCAGAAGACCTGGCAGTTAGTCAATGTCGTAACCGGCCGCACACGCCACAAGCAAGAGCCAACCTGCAAGGTTGATGAAGTCAGCGAGGCCTTCCATCGGATTGTCACGGATCGTGAACGTCCCAATGTTCTCTCTGTTCCAAGTGGCCCGCCCACCATGGACTCGCTCCACCGCTTCGATCCAGTCGCTCGATCGGATATCTATACGTACTTGTATCTGTTGCAGGTTGATGCTTCGAAAGTAACTGGCAGTGACCGTCCGAATTCCAGGATCCATTTTGAAGGAATGTGCTGATGTTCTGGCCTATTCACTTGCCGTTTTATTCTGTGCTTCGCTCCGGAATGGTGTCCTGCCCTCAGTCGTGCCTCTGTATAAATCCGGCGGCCCCTCCCTCTTCAATAACTATCGACCTGTTTCTTTACTCCCCATTATCTCTAAACTACTTGAGAAGATCGTCCAACGTCAACTTGTCCGCCACCTTCGAACCATCCAGTGCCTCCCTACTAGTACCTACCCAATTTGTCTACCGTCAGCACCACTCCACTGAGGATTCCCTCTGCCTTCTTACTGACAGTCTCTTCGCTGCCAACGCCAGGGGAGATGCGACCGGACTAAGCACACTGGACATGTCCAAAGCATTCGACAACGTCCGCCACACACAGCTCATTGTCGATCTGTTTGACGTCGGTGTGTGCGGATCGGCCCTCACCTGGTTTGCCAGCTACCTGACTGCGCGAGAGCAGATGGTCTGTATTGGGCCAACCACGAGTCAGGCCACCCCCTGCACGTGTGGTGCACCACAAGGATCTGTGCTAGGTCCTGTGCTATTTTCCATTTACACCCGCAACGTCCCCTCCGTGCTGCACCCTATACCCAGCATCCAGTTAGCGGACGACATAGCATTGCACTCATCGCAGAGTTTTGTTGGCGCTGTCTCTGCTGCGCTTACGACAGCAGTCACCAACCTACTGTAGCTGTTTGGCTACAGGCGAGGGGCCTTGTCCTCAGCCCTAACAAAAGCCGAGCTGTGACCTTTCTTCCTCACCGACAGGTGGACAACCCTCTTGTAACTGTCCAGTGTCGTGAAGTGGCCGTTCCAACAGCATCGACTATCACATAGGTGTAGTACTTGATAGTAAGCTTCCGTGGGACTCTCAAGTCGACCGAATTGTCAGCAAGACAAACAAGATTGGTGCGCTGTGGCGAGCCCGTCGCTCCCTGTCCAGATCTGCACGGCGTCTCTTCGTCCAGGCTGTTGTCATCCCTGACATAATCTATGGCAGTAATGCCTTCTTCCCCGCGCTCCTTGGTTGCCAGCTTGACCGCCTGGGTCTGCTACAGAACAGGGCCACCCGAGCTATCGACGGCCACCCAGCCTACACAACGGTGCATTCCCTGCTGGTGCTGCACGGCTTGTACCGGATAGGCGAACTCAGCAAGCGCAAGCTACTAGTGTTTGTTTGGAGGTGCCTTCACGGGAAAGCTAGTGCCACGTAAGTCGTTGTCAGTACTGTTCGTCAGATCTGCCGGCAGGAGAGCCCGTCATCAGAGGTCCAGTGGTCTGCTCAGTCAGCCACACTTCACTCGCTCTGGCGCTTCTCGGCCGTCCGTCGCAGGATCTGCACTCTGGAACCTGCTGCCGGATGATGTTCGGACCATAGCAAGACAGAAAACGTTTACCATAAGTTGCTTACCATATTGATGCTCAGACTAGCCTGCTCCCCGTGCTCTCCTCGACCACCCTGTCACCCCTGATGCTCGCTTGACTCCTCTGTGAGATACTTCTTCTTTCATAATTGTCTAATTCCTGTCCTTTCTTTTATTATTACTGTATTATTCTTTTATTCCACGATGGCGTGACGCCAATAAGGATGATTGTTAAGTGAGTTAGAACTGGCACTAGCCAGAAACAACTAGATGGAAATTAACCGGAGAGGCAAGAAGCAATGGATCATGAAAAACAAGCGGGGGGCAATAACATTAGCAGGGGTGATCGAGATAGTTAAGTACACGTTCGAGATATCCGAAACCAGGGGGATGCGCGGAGCAGGAACAGGTACTGCTCAAAAGAAGACTGGATGCATTGTTTCGGAAAGAATTTCTACGAGGTTTGGGTTGTGATGTCGATAGGAAGTGAGTTGTAGAGGGAGAGGGCACTGTTGATGGGGGAATCTCGGTGCCTGTTTGTGTGTGCGTGTCCGATGGAGTAGGTCCTTGTCTGTCGAAGGGTGTATGATTGGTGTTGACGTTGTGGTGCAAGATGTGGTTGTTGCAGGTGTGGTGGGGAGGTTTAGTGGTGGATGTCCCATGCTAGTAGGACTTGTTTAACAAGAAGTCGTGAGCTAAGGGTGGGGAGCTTTGCATGATGGAGGAGGGAACTGTGGTGAACTGGTGCAAAGAGGGGTTTATAAACTTCACTAGTTTGAGGGAAAGTGACAAACGGGAAAAGTATAAATTCGGCTTTAATCCATTCGCCTTCCGAATATCATTGGGCCTAGCTCCCGTTTATTGTGCGAATTAATATAGACCAACCAAACCAAACCAAACCAACCAGGCTGAGGACAGGTCGCACATCAGACTGCAAAATCCCCATGCAGCTCACCTGATTAATTAAGGGCTCACCCTCACCAAACTACGAAAGGTGGCGGGAAAAACAACTACTTGCAACTACATGTACATGTACATTAACTGTGTTATCAACTTGATAAACGGTTTCATATTTTGATCATTGATTCGAGCCGCATCAGACAGCCGCTGCATGGTCGACGATTGTTTACATGTAGGGAATGAGACTTCACAAGATTACTCAGGTTCCTGTTCCGATCTACGCGGAGCCTGATAAGAACGAAAAGCAATAAAGTTGAATAAACCTACTTCACTGTTTCCTGGCCTGAGCACTTGTCATCCACTCTGACCGCTCGCCCACTCATTTCCCGGCTACTACTACTACTGTACTAGTAGCATTGGAACAAAAGGAACAAGAGAAAGCGCAACGGTTTGTGCCTCATTTATAGTCATTACTGTCATAACCGATCTCTGTGACCATGGGTGCTAATCGGCAGGATCTTCCAAATACACTGCCCATGCCCTTCAGCTAGGACACATTTTTTTCTTTCTTTTGGGGTAGACCTCTACATGTTTTCCTTTTCTGGTTTTCTGGGTTTGCATTTGTATTGCATTTTCATCCATTGTGTTTCTTTTCGGAATAGTGGTTGCGACTTCGGCGATGATTGTTAGAAAAGGGTTTGCTCCCCACATTGGAGCTCGCGCTATTCCGCCGACTTGACTTGACACTTGACTGACTCACGACTGCCATCCAGAGCACACGAGAAGTCCATCGAACCTTCGACTCAGCAAACCTGCAAGAAAGCACCACTCCTTGCTCAATACACAGTGTTGGGAGTGTGTGGGGGGGGGGGGGGATTCACCCCTCATCAGCTGAGCTTGAAGTCGAGTAGGCTGAGGAAGATGTTTGTCTTGTGGTTGTGCTTTTTTTGCCCGTAAAAGAGTCTTGAGTATTCAGCTAAGGGGGTTAATACTACATGTAGATCCATACATGTACATGACTGTGCAGCTCCCTGATGTACATGACATGTACATTATGTACAGTGAAACCTGTCTAAGACGACTGCTCAGGGGACCTTCAAAATAATTATGGTCTCTGTTACCAGGTGATCTCCTTATCCAGGGTCGGTCAATTGACTGGAAATAGCATCCCTTGGTCCTGGCTCCAGTGGTCCTTTAGGACAGGTGGTCGCCTTATCCGAGTGGTCGCATTGACAGGTTTTACTGTACTTCGAAGTATTAGGTATTCCACGAGCCTTCCGATGGGATTCAAAGGGGGTCTGGGGCATTCGAGGACAATGTGTGAAAGCGGCGAATGAATAGTGGTGTCGTTATCGTGTACGTGGTGATGCGCGGACTGCCGCGGAGCCTCTCGCCGTGACGGGACAATGGGTCATTTACTAGGCTTTAGCGCGCGGGTGTTGACAGCCACTATGACAGGTAGAAAGGTACACAGTCATACAATGTATCACAGAAGCTTAGGAATGTCAAGATTTCAGTAGAAAGATCAGCACAATCCAGCAGCTGAAAGGCAACGATTGGTAACGATTGGTAACGATTGGTTAACGCTGCGACCGTGTTTGCCTGAGCTTGTGTAACTAATACTAATAGTCATGTAGTAGTGCCATGACGCTGCATACCACTTACCAGCTTGGTGCTATGCCAATATCAATAATATTATCATAGTCCTGCAGCACCAAGACTGCAAGACAACAGCAAGAGTACAGTCATAGACCCATACGTGTGTTGTTGTTGTTGTTGTTGTTGTTGTTGTTGTTGTTGTTGTTGTTGTGTTTATTTTAGTTCGCAAACCAAACGGGCAGATCTGCCCAATGAAAAGGTGGCGAATGCAGATAGAAAGCAGTAATAAATGAAATTGGGGTGTCATGCACGTAAGTTCATCACGTTGCAATGTACTTCAAGCGTTTGTTTGTACATGACTGTACATACTATACGTATTGTACATGTACATGTATGTCATGGTCGTTGGTTGTTTGGTATATTTTATTTTACTTCGCCAGAATGAACAGGCATTGCTGCCTTCTTGCCAGCTGGACACGTGGATTGTCCAAGCTCTCACAAAAGACGAAGAAAGGAAGAAATATTACATGAGAGTGTGAAGCATGCAATCTTATAAGAGAAAATTCCATGAGAGTGTGACGCATGCATGATGAGAGAGGATGGTTAGGTCATGACGTCAGTACTAAGCTACTATTATAAAAGCGCTGGACTAGCCTGGCGGCAGATCTGTCACCGTGCACCGCTCACTACGTAGATCTAGTATTGCTGGTTGCAGGCATTTTTTCCTGCCACAAGTTTTGTAATGACTTATGTATGGTTCTGCCAATTTTACTGCGTTTCGAGCAGAATCTGCCAACAGTTTTCGAGCATTATCTGCCAATGGCTACCAGGGACGGAGATGAGCACCGTCCCCACTATGTCAAGCTCTGTAAAACAGGAGGTCTCAAACACCTCTTGCCCTGTACGGTCAGAATCGACTATGGGATATCTTCACCCGTTTATTTACATTATTTTTTACCTTTCATGTCCATTGTCTTCCGGAGTGCTAGTGCATTGTGCCGTTAATACATGTATACTACTTAGTCTATAACTTATTGATGTATGTCCGGATAAGAAGCACCCCGGACACTCATCAGTAAAGCAAACACTTTCCTGTTCCCCATGGGGAGCACGTCTTATCAGAATACCACTGTGTATATACCAGTAGAGAAACCGTTCATGTAATGTGCCTGCATCGCTCTACAATTCTACATGCAGCAGATTGTGCCGAATCAATGGGACCATTCACGATCTGACTTTTTGCAATTTGCCGCCATACATTCAATATTCCAAAGAAGGTTTTGAATGAAGTCCTTGCCTTATTCTTTTCTCTATGCCTAACGTCATGCCCTACATCATACGGTTTGCAATGCTGCGTTTGCAATTCAGCACTCTGATATGTACACGGACGTGACGTACATGTACATGGCTGTACATTAGTGTCTCAACGTGAGTGCAATGGATTATTTTCATTTTCCGTGTGCAACCACTTGTGTCTGTAATGACTGTTGAGTGATGAATCTGTGAAGTGGCCGTGCGTGGAGATCAGCTTGGGTGATACGCCAATGCACTTGAGAAGGAGTGTACCTTGTGTGTACGTTCTCTGCGTGTACAGCACAGCGACTGTGCCTTGCTGCCCATTGTACCTAGTCCACCCCACTGCCATCATGTCGTCCACGATCAGCTAGCAGGATAGGTGAACGATGGGCCGCAGAGTGAGTGCGCCACTTGGCCGCGCCAGCTGGAGTGGTTCGACGTTCTTGCGCGTGCGATCACTGGAACTCCCACTCGAGAATACCACTTCGCCAAGTCCAAACCTTGCCTTGGATTTGGAAGCCCCTGGCAGGTGCTAGGTATGCACAGAGGCACGCATGCAGTGCATTCGGGAGAAATTACTTCGACCAAGTGTATGGTGAATCATTGCGTGTACCACTTCACTAGAGCGACGGAGTAGAGCCGGAGATGCTGCGACGGCACGCCAGAGTGCAGGCTCAGCTTGGCTGCTCGGTGGTATGGTGTCTTGCAAAGGTCATGTTCACAGAAATCACCACCACACAAATAGCAGCACGGTTTCGCCAAATGCCCGCAAACAAGACAAGGGTCGATGTAGACTCCCACAGAGAACCTCTCTCCGCCTCTAGCTCTCCCTCTCTCCCAATCTCGCACGTAGGTCCAGAAATTTGAATCGAACGCAAAATAAGTTGAGAAGTGTCTGCGACCTGTCAAAGTGTGCGTGGTGGATTAGTTAGTAGTTGACTGAAGCTGGTCCAAGCCCGGCAGGCCTGTCGACTGTCAGTGTCAAACTGCGCGTCGGTTTACGCATCCAGGCGATTGAACGACGTGAATCGCGTGTGCCAACTCGTCACCGTATAAAGGTTGTGCAGAAGCCCAGACCTTCTCTCAGTGTCTTGCAATAACGAACGAGAAGAAGTGAATGGAAAGCATTCAGCACGTTCTGATTCTGAACGCAAAACGAGAAGATGATTCGGCCGTATTCCACCTCCACCCGTACCAGCGTTTGGGCGTTGTTGCTTATCGCTAGTATTCTGATCTGCTTTGATGGAACGACGGCAAACTCCAAATGCGCTGTATCCGACTACAATCTACCCGTGTCGCACAAGGGCTGTATCTCGCGCCGGATCCCGACCAAGACATGCTCTGGCCTCTGTAGGTCCCACAGCGGCCCGAGGCTGAACGGACAGGGAGGCATGGAGAGCCACTGCACGTGTTGCCAGCCAAGTCATGACGGCGCAGTTGCCGTCACGGTCAATTTGACCTGCCCCGACCTGGAAGAAGGTATCAAGTTTTTTCGGATTCCGAAAGCAACGGAGTGCGTTTGCACGCCGTGCAGCGGAAGACACGGATAGAAATGAAGGGGTAAGCCGGTGCCCAGCCTAGCGCGCTGTCATGTTCGGAGTGATGCCCATGCATACTGCGTGGCCGCTAAATTAACTTCCTGCGAATCAAATAATTAATTACATGTACCAGCCCGTATAACATTTCAAAGTCAGTGGCGGAAGAAATCTGTTGAGCCGGAAAATTTGATTGGCCGCACACTGAGGGTAAATTATGACTTACTATACTAGAACGCAGCAGCACTATATTGAGTCTTCACTGAGATTTTTTATATAGCCACACCATGGGCCGGACAGGTCTAACAACAATTATCACATTCCCTCTCTATAATTGTCGAATATGACATGTTGTCCATGTTGAATCTTCACACCCATCTGTTGACGGCCTGGCCTGGTCACGGTGTTGTTGGCATCCTGTTTTTCTTTCCTTGATTTCTGGAGTGGCAACATGCATTTCCAGCATGTGCTGGCAAGCATGGTTCTTGAGCGTTGGCGTCACTTTCACCCCCCCCCCCCCCCCCCCCCCACATTGATTCAGATGTTCCGCACAACTTCGTCTACAGTAAACAGTAAAGAAGTGCCCCCAGTAGCTGCAGCTTGGAACCAGGAAGTAATAAAATACGACTCCCTGCTTGGCACACTGTTCTTTAGTTACAGCCTCAGAGTCCTGGGCCATTTTCTGTATGCAGCGTCCATCCACTAAGCCAAACCAAACAGCCTTATATCGCTGTGCATTTGCTTTTTATGGGCTTTTTAAAATAATTTAATTTCTTTCCACCAGAGACCACAAGAATCTACTGTATTCAGCCATTGCAAGCAGTGCCAAGATGTACATGTATGTTGTGTGATATTATACTAGTGTGAATCAGGGAGCACCAGCCCACGCAACCCAGCAACTGCACGTGCATCTAAAATAATGTCAAAAAAATAATAATTACGCAATCACCGGACTGAGTGAATTCCAAAGTGACCTCTGTGATAGTAATGCTGGCCTGGCTGAAGAGGTGCAGGGCATTTGCCCCACAGGGTATTGTCGGTGCTTTTGTGGCCTCAGTTCCTGGTGATGGAGATCGTTGAATGGTCACTGGCCGCTGACAGGATGGAGAGGTGTTATCAAGAGCGACAAATTAATGATCGCCTGTCAATTCTCTTTGAACTAAGGCACAGATAACTGGGTGTGGATGCCACGCCAAGAAACCGGAGAGCAATGACTCTTGAACCTGTTGGCAGCTGCAGGGTTGGAAGTTGAAAACCCTGGCCAGAATCATCACAACACTACATGAAAGTAGATATGGAACACCTGAGCCTTCTCTCTCTCTTAACTTACTTTTTTCTTCTTTTTTTTTTTTTAATATTACGTCGTTTGCTAGGCTTACTTGAATTTTCAGACCAAATAAGCCCAGACAACGACAGGTAATAAAAGTACAAGAGATGGCTGGTTTATTTCCACAGCAGGTTTCATGTAGCGCTGTAATGGTTTCAGTCATATCATGTAGGGCTTTCAACACCATACTTGCAGCTGTCAACAGAAGTATGGTGGGTGTAACTACAGGACTGGGTGTGCTGGTGGTTTGCAGGACTTTGCTAGTGGCTAGGGTGGCTTCTCAGAAGCCTACAAGCAACCTCTGTCACCGTTCCACGCAGTGGACTCTCTTGCATGCAGTGCATGTGCTTTTTTTTCTTTTTCTTTTTTTCTACAAAATCCACATATCTCCAGACACTGGGGTGAATGATGGAGTGTGGTGGTGGGGCCCATTAAGCTCCGCCGACCAGAGGTCTCGGCTTCATAGCTCCATGGACGCACCAAAGGGATATTGGGTAGGGAGGATTAAAATGAAAAAGAAAACAGAAGAAAGAAAATGGAAAGATTGTATTGCTCAGTGAGCAAAAGAATAAGTTGAGTGCTGTCACGATATGTACCACGTAGAGTTTGCAATGTGTAATGCATGTTTATATTGTGGATAAGGTCGTCGTACATATACATGTAAAGGCATGCACATGTACTGTAGGCAGCATGAACAGTGGTGGCATGTATTATAAGGGGGAAAATAACAGGAACAAGATGATCACGAGTCAGGAGGGAGGAAGTCGTAAACCTTACACCGTATACTGAGAGAAAGTAGCATTTCCATCTCAAGCCCTACCTTTACATCGCGAAACTCTCCCCCCCCCCCCCTCTCTCTCTCTCTCTCTCTCTCTCTCTCTCTCTCTCTCTCTCCCTAGTCACACAAGCCGGGAAGATGCTACTAGTACTACAAGTAACTCACTGGCACCAGGGCGACACACTGACTTCTAGTAATGGCTACTAGTAGTGTGTGGCATGCATTGTCACCCAATAAGGACACCAACACATCCGCCTGCAGCAGCAGCACAACCTTGGTCAGGAAGCAGCACTGCTTGGCAGGGGCAATTAGGAGGCACTCAGGTAATTCACAGCAGTACTCGCACACCTTTCTCATGCTCTTGATCCATGAAGGCAATCTCCTGTGCTTGGTGCTTGGTCAATCAGGGTCAGCTGTGACACCACTTCATGATGACAGTGACATTGGCGTGGACAGGTGGTTTCTTGTGCTTGCTGACAGTCACAAATACCCTGACCCCCCAGCCCTTCACACAAACACGTCAGTCCGTCGTGTAGCATTCCTGGGCTGAACTTTAGTTTATCAAATCAGCACGTTGTTACAGAGAGGTACTCAACTCTATAGGCAAAGAGTTCTAGCACATTTTAGGCTTTTAGCAAAAATTAGAGTCTTCGGAATAGTGCTTTGGGTCGATTAATTCCCTAGAATGTGAGATTCAGGGTAGACTCTGTCTGCTAAACCTAACTGACACAGGCTACAAGAGATCTGTGCAACATGTGATTAGTCACTACATACACTACATACACGGGGCATTGTACAGTGGTGACTAACGAAATCCAACCCCATGAATAAAGCAGAGCCGTGGTACACTGCACTGTCCACTGTTGATAGTGCATTGCTTGAATTAAAATTGGACAGTCGGGGGATGAGTGGTTTAACCTCGAGGTTGGATTTCAAATGCCAGCACTGTACCTGTGCCCCCCCCCCCCTCTCTCTCTCTATACATACATGAACCGTCCACCCTGACGCATCCTCAACCACCCAAGAAATCACAAACTACGTGTAGATCTACATTCGAGGTAGACAACACAAAAGAACATTTGCCACCCCGTGCATGCAATGATTCACCAATCGTGCACGTAATGATTGCAATCGCTCATCTGACTCATCATAATTTTAAAACTAGAATGTGCAAAGCATGCTAAAGGTAGTTTGTCAGGTGGCCAAGGAGGTTCTTGGGAGTTGGCCACTTTCAACATAATTGGTGGAACCAGGCATGACAGGTCCAAGCCAGGGCAAGTGATTCTGAATTGGGTAGGACATGGCTACACCACTTTGCTGGAGTAATCCCAATAGTACCATCAAGAGTGCATAACAACGTTTATGGACTCTTGGTACCATGTAGTGCAGCATATATCCAGAATACTAACCAGGGAGTCAAAAAATACCGGTATTTTACTACTCCCTGATACTAACTGCTGCTGATGACTCCTACACAGCAATTTTAACTTAATAGTGCATTGAAATGTGAATGCTTTCAATGCACTATTATGTACAGTACCAGCATGCAGATAACAAGGCGTAAAGTTGTGTTACAAGTGCTGTACGTTGGTGGCTCCCCTGGCGTGGGACTCAAGTTATCCACAGTGTGCACTGAGCAGCTGAAAAATTCCCCTTGCTTTATCCTCCAGGTCTTGCTCTCAAGCAGGCATCACACGTAATCTAATTTAGTACACTTGTTCCTCTCCCATCGCATAATTATGACATACAGTTGCTAACCCTTTGGTGCTAAAGTTCTATTGAGCACACTGCGCTCAGATTACTAATGCTGACATGAAGTACCCGGTGATTAGGAAGCCATGCAAGTACTGTGCATACAAAATTGAGTTTCCCCCGGCCTGATTACGCTTGAATAGAGCTGGTGGCGCGCTGTGCATGTGCATGGACACATTGTACGGAGACACCCGAGCCAAGGGACAGTACTACAACCTGTAATTGGCATATCCATTTTCAGTGGGAGATCGGTGCAAGTGGTAGATTTACACAGTGCACGTCTAATCCAAGCCTCAAGGCTAGCCATGGACCCTGGCCACTGCCATTCAGTGGACTCAGCGCACCAGTGGAACGCAGACCCAGGAGAACCAGCAATGAATGACACAGGGAATATTCAATCCCCAAGAGAACTCCGCATTCGGGGCCTCTGTCGAACACTTAAATCAAGTGGTCTATATCTGCTGCAAGGGTGTTCCTAGTATACTGTTTGCATACAAGTACACGTAGTACGTGCAGTGGAGTTCAGTGTGTGGGCAGTCTGGAACTGATGAGAATGCCAAAGATGTTCTCTACTTTCCGCCTGGAAAAGGCAATTTTTACTTCCCTGTTAGTCACTTAAAGCGCCTTCAGCAAGAACTCACAATCATCATGTGAAGAGAGTTTTCGCCACTGGCGTGCCCCATAGCAAGCCCATGCAGAGTTGCACACTAGCGGTTTACTACTAGTAAACATAGCGTTACCGCCGTACCATAGCTGTGAAAATACTACCGGGACACTTGTCATCAAACTCAAACCATAACCGGATACTAGTAAAAAACAAAAAACAAAGCCAAGCAGAAGGCAAGTGCAACATACCGTAGAACCTGCCAAGGCAACCACTCGTATAAGGCGGCCGCCACTACGACCAGGACCCAGGGGTGCTATTTCCAGTCAAACGACCCTGGATAAGGAGGCCGCTGGTGCACAGTGACCACATTTTGAAGGTGCCTTGAGCGGTCGCCTTAGACCGGTTACACTGTAGTCTACCACGGAAAGATACCCACCGTTCACCAAACAATTGATTATTCTGTTGCCATGGTTGGACAACTGATGCCACCCGAACAAACTCTGGACTGCAGCTAGCGTAGATAAGAGAAGAGAGGACAGGCTAGCTTAGCCATGCACATAAACTGGCTTCTTGCTGCAACTGCATATACTAAATGAGTGCCATGCATGCCCTGGCCGATGCACTGTTCCAGAATTCTGTTCGCCAGCGTGTGCATTCTGTACTATCTCGTCTGAGCAAAACCCTTTAGCCAAACACCAACTGTCCCAAACGCTTCACGTGTGTTTTGGGAATGATATTTTCTTTGCAACGGGCTCTACACTGTCTCATCGTAAAAATACGAAAGTCAACAGGACACTCACTTTGACAGAAGCCTACTCATCATATTGATCCTCGCCACCGCACCAAGACAAAGAAACAATAACCGATCAATGAATTAATCATGTAATCAATTAAGAAATCAATCCACAGTTTAGACGCATACCACTGTATGTGCAGCGTACCAATCAGTCTCTTGGGTGCCCAGACTTGCAAGACATAATAATTATCAATTTATCATACCTGCCAACCTTTGCAAACCCGAGATCGGAACAGACAATGACATACCCACATGTAGGTATGAAAATGTATACACATAGTACATGTAGCTGTGAGGTACTGTAAAACATGTAATTTTAGGTGCATTAAAATTTCGGTGTCAGGGACCTGCCAGGTTTCGGGTGTAATTTAGAATTAGGTGACCAGCATTCCCTGCACATACAGTGCATACTCTGGTGCCTTTTGGGTGTAAACTAAATTTAGGTGCCTGGTTTCTCTACCGAAATCACCGAAATTAAAGTTACACCGAAAATATCGTTTTTTACAGCATGCGACAAATGCTCTTTCGGGTGCTTATTACCGCCCTCGACATCCGGACGGTCCCGGCCAAATCATGACGGTTGGCAGGCGTGTAATAATTATTATGATTTCGAGGCAGTACATGTACTCGTGCAGTCAATAGCAACAACAACAACAACACACGCCGCGACAACAAAACATGTCAAGTGACTTGGACTGTGTACATTCATTGCCAAAGCTGCACTACACACACACACACACACACACACACGACAAGCACGCCGACAACGGCAATAACGGAGAGTAGAACGGTCTGCTGTTGGCGAGAGATCCGCTCACTGAAACTCATAGACGGCCGCCAGACAACGATTTGTAGCACGTACTTTCCCAATGCGTGCAAACTGACTGGACTGCCAATTCGTAGCACCCCGCACTTTCCCGACGTGCAAACTGACTGGACAGCCAATTTGTAGCACCCCGCACTTTCCCAACGTGCAAACTGACTGGACTGCCAATTTGTAGCACCCCGCACTTTCCCAACGTGCAAAACTGACTGGGCCGCCGCAGGCCATAGCACGCTCTCACCAGAGTAACCTCCACACTGTCAAGCCCAGCATCCTCTTAGCTTCCTGGAGTAATAGCCCCTGGCTAAGAGCAAAGAAATACATGCCAACTAACTTGCTAGCGAGCCAAATCCTCCCCCCCCTCCAAAAAGAAAAAAATTCAAGGAGTTGGACTGCATGCAGGCAGTCTCAGACAGAGTTGAGCAACTGCCAGGCAGAGAGCTATTGGACAGTGTCACATTCTGCACTCCTAGCCTCGAGCCACACACGTGCCATAGCCGACATAACTTGGCAGACAGGCCAGCAGCACGTCAAAGAACTGCAGTACATGTAGATGTATGCCACTATTCAGAAATGGACACACACTTGGGCTGCAGCGGTACAGAGTTATGAAGGGCTAAAGCAATAGCGGATTCCCAGCTCCCTGTCGATTACGTTTAACTTCAATGATCGATTATAATTCACAAACACGGATTTTTGGTACTTTTCCGGACGCAAAATCCATAACGAGTAATCGGTAGACCATTCTCGAACAAATTGGAGCGGGTTTATTCCACATGCGTCCAAAAACAAGCACTGCTTGCACAGCACCACACAGCCACACAAGTTGGAGTTCTCCAGCTGCACAATGATTGCTAGTCTGAGCAGTAAGCAAGCACGCCCACAGCGTGTCACCAAACGAGTCTATGCATCCAAGAAGACTCTCTGCGTCATCTCAAGTTCCCAAATCACCAAACGCTGGAAATGGCGAAGCATTGCTGCTGTGAGCCATGATTATAATAAATAAGTTCGGTTAAGACTCAATATACACAGGAGCGCTGCGCAAAGAGAAAAGTTTGAAAAATAAAATGCCTAGATGCTGCACAACGATTGAGGAGTGAGTATGAATGATGCAGTAGAAACGAGCATAGTTCTCTCTACAAGCACACGGCTACACCGTCTCAACGAGGCTAAAGTAGGCTGATGCACCTGCAGGACAATCTACAGCCACGCCCGCCGCAACCTTACACCCCGATCAAAGGCGGAGCTCGCCAATGCGGTACGCACTGCGCCGAGGCCAAAAACAAACGAGCGCATCGCTGCAGGCGAGTCTACACGGCCAGCACGGCATGTCCTGCCGATAAGAACAAGCCGTAGTACTACAAGCGGAGGATACACCACCATAACTCCATGCACCAGCACAGGCACGGAGATAAAGCGACAAAGTCGTACTGACCCAGACCCAGTGTAAGAGTACCGGTACGTTACCTTTTCGTCAACACAGCACTAGTTGTTGAAGGCGCCCTGCATCTGGAAAGCCTCGATCGACGTGAATATCACACTGCCATTGTTAGAGAAGAGCTGAACGTTCATGCTGCTTTCCTGAGTTGGGTAGACTCGCTCCGTAATGACCAGCGCATTCTCCACAAACACTTCCACAACACTACAGCACAGAGCACAGGACAGCCATAAGACACAGCTGCTGTACAACTGCGAGTCTGGTTCAGAGTGAGCACCCTAGCACCCAAGAGGCACCCCCCCCCCCCCTCCCCTCCCCACCACCACCACACACACACACACACGAATGCAACCTCTCGACAAGGAGAAGCTGCTACGAGGAAGTTTGAGGCTTCTTGCAGCCTTCCCAATGCTCAAGTAGGTGCAACACTATTGGGGTGTTGGACAGAGAAAGTGATGGGCATAAACAACCTCATCAAAGCCTGAAGGTTTCTATACTTCCCAGTATTTCACGCCAACAGACTGATGGCTTGGTTCCGAAGAGCATCTTTCCCTAGAAGATGCCCAACGAGGCGACCGTTGACATCCAACTCGTTGCTGTGAGAGGCCGGAAATGAGATTTTTTCAGAGTAAAAAAGTACTGGCACAAGGTCATGTGCAGGGCAGGCAGATTAGTGTCAGCCCAAATTTGCTCGAGACTTTTCGATATTATGCCGCATAATTTTGCTGCGCTTCTTTCGATATTATGCTTGGCATTTCCGGGCGGAGACGATATTTTGCTCTGATTATGCTCAATGACAGATTCAAAAACGCCAAATTTGGACCAAATTTTGGAGAAAATTTCAGAAAAACATCGAAATATGCTCGGTTTTGCTGGGTTCACATTTTATAGTGTGAAGATTGACCTCACAATGCTCATTACCAAGCTGCCGTGCAAAGGAATTTAGTTTTGAGCATGGACCTAGTACAATACACGCATGTACCTCTGGCGCTGGACGTGAACTTCCGAGTATCTGCGAAATCACGGTGAAAATCTCCAAAAAATTCGAAATTATGCTCCAAATATGCCGGGCAATTCTTTTTCTAAAATGTTTCGATATTATGCCAAAAGAATTGCCGGCAAATTTGGGCTGACACTAAGGCAGATGCCAACTAGTGTTTTCTGACGACTCCGTACTGAAGACGTGGACAAAATATTATATATTACACTGTAGATCGTTTGCCCAATGGGCGAGGCCTGGGTAGTCAGAGAACTGCTACAATGCCGCTCGAACAAATCCGACTCAAAACTTTTTTTTCAAAAGGAGCGCCTTTTCAAAACTTTTTTCCAGACTTGGGGAAATTGAATTATAAATCCAAAACTTTTCCAGACTTCCAAAAACTTCGCTGTGTGAGTCTAGTGTGCGCCCTGCACTAGAACACAGCCCAGTGTTCACAGGTCTACAAAACCCACTTTAAATCTCAAAAATCTGGGTTTTGGATCTGCTTCTCCATACATTTTGCCATGGCATACCTGTCCTAATTTTGTAAAGCCTGGCTGAATTTCTATTTCCCTGTTCTTGGACTTTTCTGGCCTCAAATGTGGCAAGGAGTAATTGCACGGGTCACACAATGCAGGATGTACTGTTGTTTTCACGATATCTACAACTATGTGACAGAGACACCAAAAAGTTAGGGTGCCAGTTTCCAATGAATGGACTGTAGGGCTGCACAGCGCCCTGCACGTGCTTGACTTGCGTGATCCGATTTCATTGAGCAGCAAAGCGGACCCACCAAACTTAAACGTAAACGACAGCGGAGCAGAGACTACTGACCTGTGATCGATGAAGATCTGCACGGTCACAGAGTCCGTCACTGGGGTCTCGCCAACGTGAACCGATGGGCCAAACCGCGCCAGAAGCTCAGACTTGCGCTTCTCGCTGATACGGTCAGAAACAGACTTGCTACGCGGAGCCAGACTCTTCGGTGCGTAGGAGAATGGCACGTGTTTCTCCTCGCCGCTCGCCTCCGGGTTCAAGCTGGAGTGGAGCGTGGAAACTGAGAGCACACTGTTTTGCTGCATCGCGGGTAAGAACACGAACACACGCATACGCGTACGCACACATGCATATGCACACACAAACATACACACACACACACACACACACACACATCCTCATCATCCTCATCATCCTCATCATCCTCATCATCAGTGGATCAATATTGGCAAATTAGAATTTGACTAAAAGTCGACTTGTCTAGCTATTCACATCCTCGCAAACCTTTCGGCCAACCAGTGACAACATTGAATTTGCACGTGGGGAAAATCGTGCACATGGAATGTCAAATCAATTTGGCTAGCAGCAGTACCTACCAGAGAAGACACTCCGGAGGAGACATTCAAGCCGGACGGAACCAGCGGAGGGACCTTGTTCTTCAGGAAACAGCAATTCGACCCCACCGTACAGTTGAATCCAATGTTCACCTGCGGACACGGATGAAAACGGCAAGAAACACGTGGTGTGGCTGAAACCCTACTATACAGGTAGTTGACTCTGAGTACAGTCAGACCTCGTTTATCCGGATCCCTCGCCATCCGGAAGAAAATAGTTGGTTACAAATGTACAGCATATGCCATGCTTACATACAGTATGTGTGTTCGATTATCCGGTTCCCTCGCCTATCCGGATATTTTTGTGGAAAACGGATGTGTGCGGTTATGCGAGGTCTGACTGTATAACGAACTCACATGTATTCCGTGATGCAGAAAACCATTGTCCAAGTCTCAGTTTGAACCCATACAGAATTGACCCTCCCTAGCAAACTGTTCTCGCTTATAACGATCCTAAAACAATTTTTCTTGGGGGGGGGGGGGGGGGGGGCACGTACACCAAGTGCGAAAGTAAAAGAAAATCGTTGACCAAAGTTTGTCATAGAGGAGAATTATGCAAGACTGAGCCATAGCTGTATGTGAGAGCAAAAAACACCGACGGATTTCCTTTTCGAAAGCCCCAATCCGTCAAAGTTCGACGACGGCCAAAACGTTTAGTTCAAGATTGGCCAAAGCTTCTCACTGGACAACAATTTCTGATTCACAGTATTCAGTTCACAGCGGCACCATGTTCAATATGAAAAGCTGAACTACAAAAGTGAGGTGATTCCGGATGAGCAACTCTGATGAGTGATTTCCGGGTTCTTTTGGCCATGAGTGCGGACGTTCTTTGACGGTTGCAACTCACTGGGAATTTGTAAACAAAATCGAAGGATTTGCACTTGGCATCAGCGCAGCATGCGGCCTTGCACTCCTCCAGCGTAGAAATCTCAAACCTATGCAAGGGAGGATACGGACACAGACACATACACATGTGCACACACGCACACACAGACACACATACACACACACACACACACACACACACACACACACACACACACACAATACTCTGATCAGAATCAAAATCACGGGTGAGCAGCCAAACTACAAACTGAAAGGAAGCAGTATGCTGGCAGAGTCTGCTACATACACACACACACCTTATTGCCATTGTGCATCATGCCCCATGTAAGCAGGGTCTTTGCTCTAGTAGCTACAGTGCGTTTCAAAAATATAGACGCGCGATGTAAAAAAAACCGTTAGGCCAGCATATATGTAGGACTCAGTGACCAGTCAAGGCCCCGTGACCAATCACGGTCCCCGTGACCAGTCAAACAGTCACAAACCCCCCATGACCAGTCACAAATTAGTTTACCAGTCACAATGCCCCATGACCAGTCACAAATCACCATACATGTACATGTGTAAAGTACACAGTTCGTGACTGCTCGCAGGGTGCTTCGTACTGCAGGATTTGTTGTGGAAACTATAATTCCCTATGAGCGGTCGCAGAATACAGTTGTGACCACTATAATTCCATGCGGAATGTACAGTTGTGACCACTCTTTCTCTGTGAGTAGTCACAGGCAGAATATAAGTATATCTGTATTACAAGAGAGATTGGAGGCTTTGTCACAACTCTGAGTTTCACGTATTACTACGATCGTCAGGCAACTGATGGCTCCTAAACGGGCAGCCTGAACATAAGGGGGAGCAAGGGGTTAGGTGGGAAATTCTGAGGGGTATCATAGGCGACGGGTATTATAGTGCAAGAGTCAGGTGCAGGCGTGAAGTTGCCAAGTCTTCAGACTTGGGGCTATGCAGCAGCAGTTCCAGCGTGAATGACATAGAATAGAGCTGGGGACCACACATGCCCACACCATTACACACACACATGCACCCACACTCTCTCCCTTTTCTCACATACACTCACACGCGCACACACACACACACACACACACACACACACACACACACACACACACACACACACACTCATTCTCTAAATCTCTCTCTCACACACACGCACATATGTCATTCATTCTCTACATCACACACACACACACACACACACACACCTGGCCTGGTGTACAGCTGCCAAATGCTTAGCCACGCCGCCCCCGAGACAGGGGAAGAGTAGAAGAGAGAGTTTGAAACACACACACACACACACACAACTGGCCTGGTGTACAGCTGCCAAATGCTTGGCCACGCCGCCCCCGAGACAGGGGGAGAGTAGAAGAGAGAGTTTGAGACACACATCCACACACACATACACACAAACATCCACACACACACACACACACACACACACACACACACACACACACACACACATCCACACACACACACACACACACATCCACGCACGCACACACAAACACACACACACATTCTCTCTCTCTCACACACACACATACACACACTCTCTTTCTCACGCATGCACACACACACACACACATGCGCGCGCACACTTACTCACACACACACACACAAATAGGCAGCGGGACTACCAGCTAGATTCACGTGACCTTGCGGACAAAGTTACGGAGGTAGAACTTGTTTTCATGACGACACTTGGACACAAGTACTTCTTTCTGTATTATTATTTTATCTCTTTTCAACCAATCCACAAGCCAAGAAGAGATGCGTAGACGGAAGAACCATACTCTTGGTGATACTGACCGCAAACATGATTAATTCCTCCAGGCCATTGAGCACCCAATTCTAAACCTTATCTAAGCAAAGCAGCATGCCAGTTCAAGAACATGTCGTCAGACATACATATCGATACATGTCTGGTACACTCTCACTAACAAGCAGGCATCGCAGGCTACATTCGCACCAGCAATCAAAAGAAGTTGAAGTGAGTGAATATTTCTATAAAATTAATAATTGGAAGACAAATGAAGGTGTGGAGGATCGCCCAAAAACACTGACAAGGAGAAAGTAAACGGTACACAGTACTCGTATGCATGTACTTATACACGTTATAGCAGCACAACGAGAAAGACCATGATGCATGATGATTAATGTTGCATCAATAAATTTTACAGAGTTATTTTGGGAGTAGAAATGAAGATGTGTTCGAAGCAGTAAACTGCGTAAGCACTACGTTGAGCCAGAATATTGAAATACAGTTTCCTGCAGTCAAACAAGACACTCACACTTCTCTGGTCTAGTTCGCCATTCTTATCGATAAACATGACTTGATTTAATTTCTTACGATGGTTCTTGAGAATGGATCAATGATGTCTTGAATAGATGTCTTCCTGAACGAATTCAACTGAGAGGCAGTTTCAGTTTCAACAAGCTGGACATTGTTTTTCTGTGGAGTCTTCCACAAGAAAGACAGAGCTACACACACGAAGGTGCTTGATGTACTCAGTACCTTCTTGGAAATGAACATATTTTCATTTCCATCTTCATTATATTTTCGTCTCTGCATCGTCGACGATGTCCACTTCTGACTCCGTAATCTTGTCACCCATCCTCTCCAAAAACACAAATCGAGTGCTGCTTGCATGCTGGTTCAGTTGAAGTCAGTCTCTGCTCTAGCAAGATCGGCATGCAAAAATTACATGACTGAAAATATTCCGAAATAGGTTTTCTGAACGACGAAGTTTGTTCTTCAAATATGATGAATAGCACAACCTACTAGCCAGAACGTCCTCTCAAAAGAGATTCTATCTGAAGCCTGCAAGATTTTCGACCACCCTTCGTTTTGGAGAGGAGCCCACACACACTCGAGCTACAAGTAAACTACGCGGAGATCGAGAGTTGATCGAAATCTTTCTTGCTCACTTCTGAAACCTGTGAAGGAAAAAAGTATGCTGAACGCGTGAATGCCTACAGTTGAGTCGTAATATTTTGACGTGGATCCTGTGACCGTTCACAGAGAAAGTCGCGGCTGTTTCTGACTGGTCATCGGGATTCAAACTGGTGTGTGACTTTATGACTGCTCTTCGGGGATTTGTGACTGTTTGATTGGTCACGGGGATCGTGATCGGTCATCGAGACGTGACTGCTCAAATCTGTGATTACTTCTTGCACAAAAATTTCGAAATTGGGCGTTTGTTATCTGATTGCTTGAAGATGTATTTTATTATTATTATGTGCTTGTTCGCGTAGACATCAGCATGGCCTGCAGCTGCATTAATGGGCATGCGAATCATGCAAACCAGCCAAAAATGTTCGCATAAGCCACTTCGAATAGATACAAAAGACCATAACAGTTTCAAAAAAAAGAAGAAATATGCGAAAAGAAGACAAAAACTAGGGTGCCGACACCACTCGGGCACAGATGCCCACCCAACTGCTTCGGTCAGCAGCAAGGGCACGGACCGCCTCCAGATCGACTTTGCTTGACAGGGAAAGTCCAATCCGCTTGGCATCATCTTGTAGTAGCGTCGGTAGTGTGTGTCTTGGTCGTCCCCTCCAGCCCGCTGGACGAGGCTCTGCGAAGTACGCTCCCATGGCCAGGGATGGTGGGGAGTCAGCCGGGAGCCGGAGGACGTGCCCAAAGAGCCTCCACCTAGCTCTCAAGATGATAATGCGGAGAGGAACCGCGCCGGTACGCTCATAGAGCCTCTCGTTCCTAATCCGATTCGGGAACACAATGCCGATTAGCGCCCGCAGCTGTTTTCGGTGGAAGGCCTCAATACGGCTCAGCTGCTGTTTCGTTGGTGCCCATGTTGCACAATTGTAGCAGAGTACAGGGAGTACAAAGGCATTATAGAGCCGGATGCGGAGATCCTCCGAAACTAGCGACCTACGGATCCACAGCGTCCAGAGTTTACCAAAGGCAACAGTTGCCAGTTGCTGTCGCCGTAGCATATCCTCGGCATCACCTAATAGGGACCCGAGTTTCTTGGTGGCTCGCCACTCCTCCTCGATGCGATCAGTGTGCCGTTCGATGTGCGTGTGCTCTGTTTTGGTCTCATTCACTTTCAAATCCCATTCGAGGAGCTTGTTGGATATGGTTGGAAGGAGGGTCCTCAGCCTCTCACCATCAGTAGTCACGAAATCCACATCGTCGGCGTAGGCAGTTTCAGTTGGTAACCCCAGGGAGATATCGGCAGGGGGACGTGGTAGAAGAAGAGGCCGGACATCACGCAGCGCACCCTCAAGGTACACAATGAAAAGAACAGGAGACAACGAGTCACCTTGGGGTGTGCCGCGGAGAGTGGGGAATGACGGGCCCTTAGCGGATGGGAGTACAACCCGCAGTACGGTGTCCTGGAGGAGGTAACTGATCATTCGGATTTCATCCGGCTGCAAGAACGATCCCAGCACCGAGATGAGCCGTGGCCTGCTTATACAGTCAAACGCTTTTGACATATCAATGCCTAGGATATCCAGCGCACAGCGATAGCGTTGGCATCGAGCCGCCAACCATCGGTATGACCACACAACATCTGTGGTGCTTCTGCTGGGGCGGAAACCACTCTGTGTGTGTGCAACGAAGTTGTTGACGTCCTTGTTGATCCTCCGCAGCACAATCAATGATAGAATCTTCCTGAGCGCTGTGAGTAAAACCACGGGCCGTAGGTGAGCGACTGGTCCCCTTGATTTGCCAGGCTTTTGTAACGGAATAAGCGACCCACTACCGATGCTGTTCAGGGGCAGGCCTGTCTCGACGGCAGAGTTGAGGACCTGGGCGATATTGGAGTAGACGAGGGCAGGTGAGTACTTTAGCAGCTCCCCTGGCATGTTATCTGGGCCACTTGACCTGCCATTGTTCAACTTTCCAGCTGCCTGTGTCACCTCTGCCTCAGAAATGGGCCGCTCAAGCCGGCGGTACTGAATAGCGCAATCCTGGTCGGCAAGGCCCGGTCGCCGCAGCAACAGTGCACCAGGCTCCGGTGTGTACAGCTTAGAAAAGTGGTCGGTGATTTGGATGGCTACCGAGACTGGCTGTATTACTTGTCTACCCGCTTCATCATGCACAGTGATAGGCTGTTGTTTTTGTCGCTGGAGTAGATGGACTGCATGAAACATCTGTGCTGTATCCTTCTTTGCTTCTACTTCCCTCGCCCGAGCGTCCAGCTCATTCGATGCTAGTTCCTTTGCTCGCAGCCGGATTCGGTGTGAGAGGGTGTTCCGCCGATGCTTCAGATCAGTCACTTGCCGTGGATCCCTACTTGTAGTTATCAGCAGTCGTAACCGTTTTTTCTCTTCTGACCAGGAATGTAGCTGATCATCCATGAAACGCTGTTGCTTCTTTGGGGGCTGTGCCAGTCCAATGGTATTCTTTGCCGTTTGCTGGATGAAAGACGAGATCGATGTCCAGTGTGCTTCCGGTGTGGATGTGTCTACTGCGCCGTTGGCGATCCGATGGGTGAGTTGGGACTGGAAGTTTTGACGGCAGGTGTGCTCGCTCAATCTATGAACCTGAAACTTCTGAGCTTTCGCGGTTCTTTTTGTTGTTGTTATGTGCCCACAGACCATAGATCCTGCTCAGACGGGCGCGTGCGACAACGAGCCGATGGTCTGATTTCACAAGTGTCCCAGCATAGGATCGGGCATCTGTGAAAATCTGCTTCTGGTTGCTGCTACTCAAGATGAAATCTATTTGATTGTATATAGGGATAGAGCAACCGCCGTTTGGGTTGTGCCTCCAACCTGTCCAGGTTGTCAGATGCCTAGCTGGATGTTGAAAGGCAGTGTTACATGCAAAGAGATCAAACGACTCGCAGAAATCCGCTAGCATAGCTCCGCTGTAGTTACGACGTCCACGACCATATCGTCCGGTGCACGAGCCGCCTGAGTCATCCCTCTGGCCGAGTTTGGCATTGAAGTCGCCAGCGACGAGAACGAGCGAACTGGACCTTACTGAACCCAGGCAATCTCCGAGCGCTGAGTAGAACTCGTCGAGATGGACATCATCTGCCGCTACGCGGGTTGCCGTTGGCGCATACACATTGACGAGAGATAAAGTACTTCTCTTGGACAAATTGATTTGTATCGCAGCTACTCGGTCTGATACTGACCATATCCGATGAATACGTTCAAACAGGCTGTTGTGAATAGCGAACCCAAGCCCATAATGCCTGTTCGCCGTTGGTAAGCAGAATATCCTGTAGTCACCAGCTAGTTCGTCGCAGCCGTCCTTTATTTTAGTCTCTTGCAAACTGCAAATTTTAATTTTGTATTTCCGAAGGTCATCAGCAAGCTGCTGTTTCTTTAGGCTTGACGACAAGCCGCGGACATTGAATGAACCCACACCAAAGTCCTGTTCTGTACTACTGTCATTACGTTGAGAAGATGTAGATGTATATGAGTGTAATTGGGGGAACGACCTGAGCAATATTCCGAAAAAAATTCTCAAGAAGATCCAGCCCAATTTGAAATATTTCAAAAATACCCTGCGTCTGTATTTTTGAAATGGACTGTAGTGTGGCTACCTGAAGATGCTTGACGTTTGCAAGTAGTCCAGTCTTACAAGTGGCAATGCTATGGTTTGCTCCCATACTCCCCAAGCGGTGGGTGAATTTTTAATCAGTGCCCTTCAAAACAATGCTAAGCACCTGGCTTCTCTCGGCCTGAGCATCAGTCGGGCAAAAAGAATCGCTCAGTAATAACATCAAACCAAAAGCCTCAAAGCCCTGAGAGAGAGAGAGAGAGAGAGAGAAAGACAGAGAGAGAGAGAGAGAGACACACACACACACACACACACACACACACACACACAGAGGGAGAGAGAGGGAGAGAGAGGGGGAGAGAGAGAGAGAGAGAGAGAGAGAGAGAGAGAGAGAGAGAGAGAGAGAGAGAGAGAGAGAGAGAGAGAGAGAGAGAGAGAGAGAGAGAGAGAGAGAGAGAGAGAGAGAGAGACACACACACAGAGAGAGAGAGAGAGAGAGAGAGAGAGAGAGAGAGAGAGAGAGAGAGAGAGAGAGAGAGAGAGAGAGAGAGAGAGAGAGAGAGAGAGAGAGAGAGAGAGAGAGAGAGAGAGGGAGAGAGAGAGAGAGAGAGAGAGAGACGGAGAGAGAGACGGAGAGAGAGAGAGAGAGAGAGAGAGAGAGAGAGAGAGAGAGAGAGAGAGAGAGAGAGAGAGAGAGAGAGAGAGAGAAAGAGTGAGAGAGAGAGAGAGAGAGAGAGAGAGAGAGAGAGAGAGAGAGAGAGAGAGAGAGAGAGAGAGAGAGAGAGAGAGAGAGAGAGAGAGAGAGAGAGAGAGAGAGAGAGAGAGAGAGAGAGAGAGAAAGAGAGAGAGAGAGAGAGAGAGAGAGAGAGAGAGAGAGAGAGAGAGAGAGAGAGAGAGAGAGAGAGAGAGAGAGACACACAGACAGAGAGAGAGAGAGAGAGAGAGAGAGAGAGAGAGAGAGAGAGAGAGAGAGAGAGAGAGAGAGAGAGACAGAGACAGAGAGAGGCAGGCAAAGAGCATGCATGTGTAGACCTACACGTAGTAATCGTAGCCAATCCGGTCCAGTCCATGCGACACTGGAATGTCAATACACTGAACTGTCGTGACACAGACACACAGCAAGCCACAAACACAAACACACAATTCGGGTAAACTCAACCTCAACTTCTGGGTGGCGCAGGACAATAGAGAGGTACGTTTGTCATTCGTCACTGCATCACCTGCCACGCGCATATAGGATGTCGGTGCCAACTGCCACTAGCAGTGCCACTGAAGACGAGGGAAAAAGTAGTGATCCAAGTAGCTTTGTTTCAGTCAGTTAGCCTGGACTAGAAGCCCAGGGCCCGTTTTCAAATATAGAATGCAGGACAGCCGGCAACAGTTTTTGATTGTTCCAGTGGTATCATGGCCTTTCATACTTTGTGTGTGACATGGCGGGTACACATACCCTCCACAATAGGAAACGTGTGTTGATGGTCAAAAAGTTGGTCCGGTAATAACCTGATCAACCGGACCGGTTCCGGCGGGCCTGGAATGCATGAGCAGTAGTGCAGGTGAGTACACTGGGATCAGCACTGCACTGCACTGCACTGCACTGCACTGGTCGACAGCCTACAACACAACCATGCCCGCGGTGCTTGTGTGGGGTGTTCACTGTACACACTACATCATTGTGTCCTTGAGCAGCATCACCACACATACACTGCAGTCTCAGGTACTTTAAGGGCCATCCGTAGATATAGATATTTATTTAGAAACGAAAGCTAGTCGTTTAGGGGGGAGGGGGTTGAGCGCCTGTTCGTTTCTCGAAAAATGTCGATGTACATTTTGCATACGTGAGCATGTCCAGGAAAAGACCAAAAATATCGATACTATGTACCATTTGTATGTGTTCGTTTCTCAGGGAGGGGGTTGACGAGAAACGACTAGTTTTCGTTTCTAAATAAATATCGGCCCCTTAGTTAGAGTAGTCAACTTGTGCATAGGTGGAACAGAAACACAAGTGCCTTACTGGGTACGGGGTTGGGGTTGTTCTTGATGGCAATGGTTGTAAACTCTTTCTCATCCCCCGACATCAGCACCTTGAAGCCGGCTGAGAATTTAGCACTGGGCAGAACTGTCATATTCATAGTGGCGCGGATTGTCATCTGCATCCCACCATGCAGAGGAAAAACGCAAGCACGCATGCGCACAAACACGCACATACACACACATGCACACACACACACACACACGCACACACATCACCGCCACCACCACCACACATGCACGCACACAAATGCAAGAAGAGAAATCCATTTTTTTCTTCAAACTTTCGGAACTCAGTCAATTTCGGGCCAAACTCGAACATCTAAAAATCTAGGTTGCGAAAAATTCAGGCTATCCCTAGGAACTGTCAATATGAACAGTTGCAATTCTGCAGCGCTGCAACCTGGACCATGGCTCCTTTGTGATTTGAGTGGGCAAGATGGGTCTTTAGGCCGGGGATTTCCCTTTACAGCTCTGACTGTTGCCAAAGCGACAATGATTTAATTAAATGAGAGCAAGGCCTCACAGCACTCCCCACGCAAAATTTGAGCTGGCCAAAACCAAGGAGAGAGAAAGGGCTCTTAGAATTTGTTTATAACCATGTATCCAAGTACGGGGGTGATTTTGCTGGGCTGTAGGGCTGGATCCATAACCCGCAAAAAAATAGCGAAGGGAACTAAAGTTTGAAACTCAGGTATTGAGCCAATAATAAAAGTAGAACGGAAAAGGACATATGGAAACGAGTTAAGAGTAACTCTCCACCACTGTAACTAGATACTATATACAGTCAGAAAGTGCAACAACTAGGCACAAAACTGACAGAGTACTGAGACATTCGACGTCCTGACACCTAGCTTCAACACATCTCCGTAGCGTTAACCGACAGCCTTCCAACTTGGAAGGTTCAAGGTTATGGAAAGACCATTGCCTTCCCCTCTTTGGTTTTTCCATAACCTTGAACCTTCCAAGTTGGAAGGCTGTCGGTTAGCGCTACGGAGATGTGTTGAAGCTAGGTGTCAGGACGTCGAATGTCTCAGTACTCTGTCAGTTTTGTGCCTAGTTGTTGCACTTTCTGACTGTATATAGTATCTAGTTACAGTGGTGGAGAGTTACTCGGAACTAAAGTTATAAATAAATCAAGGTACGTTTTATAGAAATTCAATGCAGGATTTGTACTGGGTTCTTACCTGGTTTCCATAGAGCAGTGGCAGCGTTTCCGTCTCTCCAGCGCTCAGTTTCAGACCGTCAAGGCGACCAAGGGGCTTTCCGTACAGAGCGGATACGTCCTGACAACGAGAGAGAGAGAGAGAGAGAGAGAGAGAGAGAGAGATAGAGAGAGAAAGAAAGAAAGAGAGACAGAGAGAGAGAGAGAGAGAGAGAGAGAGAGAGAAAGAGCGGTAAGTCATTGCGTAAATACACAACTCAAGTGCAGTGAGGCACGACAACCTGCGTGGTATACTAGGGTGCGAGCATGTCAAACCGGCAGACTTGCTTTTCCGCCTTAAACTTCTCGCATGACCAAAGAGAATTCTACAATGTCTTTCCCAGCAAACTCGCTTGCTACGAGCATAGCAATACACCAACAGCTATGAGAGGAGCTGTGCAGGAGTGGTAAGTTATCACGACAGGACCAGGAGACGTAAGTTATCACGACAGGACCCTTGCATGGCAGCACTGCTTACCGCTGGTGCCTGAAAGCCAACCTCTTCAGCTGGCAGGGACAGAACCAGGCGAGGTAAACTGACAATACCTAATAACAGGAAAATACCACAGAACACACTCTGATTAAATTAGGGCCGTGTTGCACTGCTCGTCATCCGCGCCTTGAAACGTCATCATTACCATAGTGACCGCGGCTCGAGCTGGAGCAGCGAGGCCGCGGCTCACAGTGAGCTTTCGCTACGATTCTTGACCAAAAACTGCGAGCCGCAGTCGCGTCTCGACCTGTTTCCCGTACTTTGCATTGTTTTGTACACGAGAATTTTAAAATTCAAATTCTTATTCGTTGCGCAGGCCAGAACAGGAGCATTGTTTGATTCCACGCGCGCATCAGGCAGGTAAAACATGATGAAAGAACATGGAGCACGACCGCGAATGGCAAGTGTCAGTGGAACCGCGCTGCTTCGCTGCATGCAGCCAAGTGCCGCGGAGCAGCGGAGCCGCAGTGGAACCCGGCCCTTAGGAAAAAAAAAAGCAGTCGGGTCTAAGAAAAGTCACAATGTGGTTTTCAGTGTTGATTGCGTGCGTGTGGTTGAAAGGTACAAAACGGCTTGGTTCACCCTGCTTACCCCATTTTACCAGTTAGTAGTCAACCTCCATACTTGGAGCCTCGATTTCCAGGTTCAATTATGGCTAAATCCCGCTTGTCAATCGACTACCACTTTTAGCAAGAGTATATAGGCCCCTAAGAATGTGCAACTCTGCATATGGGGTCTCAGACGGCGAAAACGCACATCACGTGTCTCAGGTACGTTTCGTACTAGGTACACACGAAGGATAGCGTGCGCGCAATCCAAATATCTGCCATGATCATGCTGGCGAGTTGCATAAGCGCAGCGAGTTTCTTTCGGAGAGTGCATTTTTTATTACTCTGCTGCTCGCTAAAACCTGGCTGGAAACGTACAACTGGAACACTGCACCACGTGATGCGAGTTTCGCCGTCGGCGTGCCCAATAGAAAGGGTACCAGGAGTTGCACACTCTGGGGAGGTTATAATTTTACTCTTGCTTTTACAAGGTACTTCAGTAGATAGGTTTTTAGGTCATAAAAAGTTGACTTATCACCAGTAGAATACAATACGTGATCGGGCTTTCTGCACTCACGGGCAAAGCAACACACGGGCACAGTGGCACACAAACACATGCGCAAAGCAGCAGGTAAAGTGGAACATCGCTTTCTGACAACCTCACCAATCCGACCAATTCCTCTCCACAAGCAAGCATCCAGGATGGTCAAGTTTACACGTCAGACAGAGGAAAGCTCGGAAAACAGACCGCTTTGTCCAGGTGCGAAAGGCAGTCGGAATCTCGAGGCTCCGCTGTAAATGTATACCAGTACACACGCAAAGCAGCATGCATGCACACGCAAAGTGGCACATACACACGCACAAGGGAATGCAAAAGCCCGGCTTACCAGCATACTGATCGTGCACTTGCCATTCAATGCTCTTCATCTCGTCCACTGCGCCGACAGCCAGACGACGACCTAGAGTATCCAGAATACTGCTGGTATGGTCGAGCATGCCATAGTCAGCATGTCGTAGAGTGTAAACCTTGAAGTCGTTAGCACTGCTGAAGTCAAACTGTAACACGGAGAATGAGCAACAGTGACACAAACAGGGTGAATGGATCACTCCCATGCGTGCACACACGCACACACACAGACACACACACACACACACACACGTTTGCACGCGTACTCACACACCGATTTCAGATGGAAACTCCTCGGGTGGGTTCGGTTGGTACGATCTAGAACGGGATCGAACAGCTGGTGCACATGGAGCAGCCTCATGCAAACCAAACGGCACTCCAGAAACAAAGCACATTTTTGTGAAGTGTGTTGCATTCTTCAAAAGGTGTACGAGTCACCATGGTCGCTTTGTACAGTACAACGAGTGCATGCCAAGTTCAACCCAAAAGGGTATGCACGTGATCATTTGGGACCAAAATCGATGTTCCCGCCAGGTTTTACTTCCAAAAAAACTGCTTGGTCTGCTCTGGCCTCGAGGACGGAGCAAGCAGAACATGTTCTGGTCGGCCCAGAACAGGTGCAGTCCCAACCAAACGCGCTGTTCTCGTGAATCCTGTTCTAGGTCGTACCAAACGAACGCGCCCCTAGTGTCCAGTAAGTCAGTACATAAAAGGACAGTGGGCCGATGCATGCATGCATGGACACTATTATCACCCACCTGGCCGCTGATGCAGAACGAACCAGCCTCCTCGGGAAACGTCAGCGTAAGAACCTGCTGCTTAAACTTGAGCTGAGAGTTGACCACCTCGTAAAAATCAACGCTCCTATAAGAGAAAGAACAGATAGATGCTAGGATTAATAAAGAAGGCCAGGCACACATCTGCTCATAGGCCCGCACGCCCCGAACATTGTTTCTCCACATCCTTTCCCCTGCATGCAGCCTGCACTCAAGCAATCCCACACATCTAACTTCCCCCGTACACATAGCTTCCACGTCCCGCTCCCTGAATCATACCTAGCCCAGTTACCCCGCACCAATAGGTCATAGGTTCCCGTGTTCCTGTATTGCACCTTATGTTGAAATAACTGTTATGTTCCGTTGGCCTGGGTAGCTGCTGACGCGCTCATCACCCATGTTTGCCACAGCTACCCAGACCCTTTATCTAGCTTTGCTTTACACTGGCTCAAACTCCATGTGCACATAACAAGAAAAACGATTCCCACTCTACTCCGCCGCTGTACACGCACTCGTGAAGCAACTCACTTTACAGTAGAGCCAAACGTAGAGTCACCCTGCCAGAAGATACCATGGGATGTCCACGTCTTCAGGTCCTTGCTCTCGAACAGATAGGTGACGGGAATTGAGCTGGTTGCCTTCGCATCGTGAATGCCTGCAACGCATCAGTGACACAAGTAGCATGATGTGTTAAAGCCAGGTGTATTGGTGTACACGATGTGTGCACGTGTGTGTGTTGGGGGGGGGGGGGCAAAGCTTCTATTCACAATACGCTCGTGTTCAAATCAGGGAATTCAGCATTTCAGTGTGTGTCAGCACAAACTGCATGTGTAGAATGACAGCACTCAAAACTAGGCTGCTATACAGCAGATTCACATCCAACACATGACCAGATGGGCAAGCCATAATTGCTCCAACTCCACTGAAGCGCTGCATACAAATCCCAAATTTGTATCAGAAAATGGCATTGTCTCATAATTAGGGCTGAAACAATTATACCGATAACTCGCATATCGATCGTTAAGAGTGCAATCGATAATCGTTAGTGTTCAAAATGAGTGCTAACGATTTTTTATGCATGTATATGAGTGACAGTATTCTAGCCCTTTTACTCCATCCGATAGTGAATACGAGTACAATCATGCACTTTCAAGCGCAGTAAAATTGATTTGTGGCTTTGAAAGAGATCGGAAGAGAATACTCTTTGTCTTTTCAGTTAATTTGCGAGAACGGTCAGAGATAAGAGCAGTTGCCGGAGGGTGATGACAAGATTCTTCGCCCTAGAAACAACATGAAATTCTCTAGGTCATGTTGATAAACCACCCAGATGTCTACAGATGTCAACAGTGCGGTGCCACAAATTTCTAACGTAGCAAAGGTATTGTGGAATTTTTTCATAAACTGGTGTTAGAGGTACACGGGTAGAGCCGACAAGAATCAATAACACCAATATATCGATCGTTAATGATATTGGTTGATCGTTAAGAGTTATTGAATGATCGTTTCAGCCCTACTCATAATACTACTAAAGCAGATCACATCCATACGCATGAGAGACGCAGTTCCAATAGCATATTATTCTACCTCGCTAAACCACACACACACAGGCATCGGAGTCGATAAAGCCTTGGCATGGCGGCAGCGGCGGGGGGGGGGGGGGGGAGCACAAAGCTTACCTTTGCTGTAGGAGCTGTTCAGAGTAGAGCCAGCCAGCAGGAAGAATTGAGATGTGCCGTTCTACATGTACATACACAGTGCCACACATAAAGCGAAAGAAAACACGGTAAAGCCGGAGCCTCCAGAGTCTAGTGACCATTGCAACACGAGACAACCACCTGTCTTGGCTACCTGTTATTTCAAGCCCCCAGACCATCTTTGAGCATACATCCAGACCTTTGATGATGGACCACCTGGCTACAAAGACTGACTTTCTGTGCAGCGTGGAGTGGAATAAACACAGGTGAGACTGTATTGCGTGTACATATAGTTTATACTCCCGGATGAAGACCCAAGGGCGACAATTTGGAGATATTTACGACGATTGCAGTGTAAAACCATGGGGTAAAAACAGGAGATTGAGACATGATATAGTTTGAAGGAAAAAAAACTTGCTGACTACACGCAAAAGCAGATTACACGTGTGACACCACATGGCCAACGGCAACAAAGTCAGCACTGCTCGTTGTCATGTGCTTTCTAGCAAGGCGAGCTCCAGAGCCATCGCTTTTAGAAGCATTCCGGTGCCTAGACTAGCGTACTCACCGACCAAAGGTGGATGTCGGTGAAGTTGCTGCCACCTTCGGGTGGCGTGATGATCGGGTTCAGAGACAAGTCGATCCATTCCACCATGCTATTGTCCACCGAGTGAACAAGATAGACACCGCCGTGCCTGAGGATTGCTGCCACGGCCCTGTGGTGAACACATATTATAGGTACGACAGCAAAAGACCAGGTCAGGTGAACATGGTAGGCAAACAGAAATTTCAGGTACAGAGAAGCCACTCCGTGTCGGATGATGGGTGTTTGTGTTTGTGCAGCTACAGTAAAACCTGGTTAACACGCATGCACTCGCTATTGCAGACCAGTGGAGAGCACACATCATACGGAGGATTCATGGAGTGCTGGGCAACCGAATCTGGCATGTGATAATCATGTAGGATAGTCCACGCACGAGGTGCAGCCCATGAAATGGGCACCCATGAACTGGGCGGAGTGTGGACGGCCTGTATGATAGTGTGTATGTATGTCCACGCACAAAGTGCAGCCCATGAGATGGGCGTCCATGAAATGGACGGAGTGTGGACGGCCCACGCACACGAGGTGCAGCCCATGAAATGGGCACCCATGAACTGGGCGGAGTGTGGACGGCCTGTATGATAGTGTGTATGTATGTCCACGCACAAAGTGCAGCCCATGAGATGGGCGCCCATGAAATGGACGGAGTGTGGACGGCCCACGCACGAAGTGCAATGCCCGTTAGGAGGCAGGAGTGTGGGAGTATGAGTGTGATGGCCGAAGGCCGTGATAATTGCCAGATGAGAGGAGATAGCTGGCCCAGCACTCCTATTTATTTTCGTCTTGTATGAATTATGATACCTGTGTTGAATCAAGGATATCAATATTATTCATAGATGGGAAGAGGTGGGTGGGTGAGAAAGGAACAAACCGGTGTTCTTCTCACTACCCAAGCAAAGCAAATATGAAGTAGCAATACGGCCAGCGCGAAGTATGGTGTATGCGTTACGGGTTCAAGCTCCGATGTGTGCTGCAGCCGCATATGGCTGGTTGGCTGGCGAGTTAAGGTGAGTTCCGGCGTACGCATGTTACATGCCACCACAGCGTGCATGTACGTGTTACTTGACATGCATCAATGAATAGCGTGGGATCTGCGGGCTCTTTGGAAGCCGCTGGAGCGCGTGTGAAGTGGTGGCTTGTGCAATGTGTTAACCTACATTACCGCAAGCTCTAATGTGCTATTTAAGCGACCACCCCACGGTGCAAGCAAAAGCGTTCGTGAAAGCCAGGTGGTCTTTAGAACAAGGTCCCACAGTGTCTGTGTAGAACTGTCGGTGCATGGAAAGGCAGTCGTTAAGAGCAGGTGGTCGCTAAACCCAGAGGTCGCTTACACCAGGTTTTACTGTATTGAAATGTCAGGTACAGAGAAGCCACTCCGTGTCGGATGATGGGGGTTTGTGTTTGTGCAGCTATTGAAATTTTACGTATGAAAGAGATGTACCGAAAAATACCGAAAAATAAAAGGTACACCGAAGTTTGTGAAATTACAGTAGGTACTAGGTGAGTTGTACTAACTCGAAGCCTGCCAATATGCTAGCATGTCTCGTGCGCATGCACTGTCGTGGTAGCATGGTTTTTTCAAAATTTTAACATGAGATGAGGGTGCCTGGTTCGAGTCCCGGTGGTGTGACTGATGATTTTTCTTTCTTTCATATCTGGCTTGCAAGTGTTGAGTTTAGGAGAGAAAAGAGCAGTAAGAGGCATGTGGCCTCTAATTTCCTAATAACTACTATGAGCTGGAGAGACCGTCAGACGGACAACGCCCGGTCCCTGACCGCCCGGATAAACGAGGTATGAGTGCAGTAACACACCTGGAGGAGTTGAACGCCGGCTGCGTGATGGAGATGGATGTCGTTCCCGACGGAATGCCGCGCAAAAGGGAAGCCTCCCAGCTCATCAAATCCGTGCTGGTCGTGTGAGTCCAACTATCTGTAATGTACAAAACACCACCAGCAGAATACCATGCATACGAGAGCTTGGAAGCTCAGGGCCCTACGCTATGCTTTTTTGCCTTGATGACCTAGACAAAAAAAAAGCATAGGGATGTTATAAATTCTTTAAAAAAATCCCTTTTTTTAACCTAGGATTCGAACCCGCACTATCGCGCGCCCTGCATGCATCCCCCTATACACTTCGCATACATACTAATTCTTCCAAGTTGTTTCACATTGTGATCTTGCATTTGAAAGCCCTATTTGAATATGCATTGTGGCCAGCCGTCTTTGATGGCACGGTACGGTAGGGGATAGGTACGGGACAGGTACGATCGAGGGTAATACGACACCGTCTAGCTGCCCGCAATATTCAAATAGGGCTTTCAAACGCAAGCTAATAACGTGAAGCAACTTGGAAGAATGGGTATGAATGCGAAGTGTATGGGGGGGATGCATGTAGGGCGATAGTGCGGGTTCGAATCCCAGGATATGCCTGAAAAAAAAATCCTATGCTTTTTTGCCGTCAGATACGGATAGCGCCAGGCGTGACACAAACACACAAACAAACAAATACCAAATTAAAGCTGTGTGGACCCTGGCTAGCGCCAGACGTTACTGAAGTAACGTCTTCTGCATAGCTACGGGAATAATTATCATTACAAAGAGTACACAGGATATACACAAACAAATCATGGTTCGGGTGAGGTGAGGCTGGAGGCCGAGTTGTCTGAGTTTTTTTCAGGATACACACAGTGGAGAAGACATTCCATTAGGGCTAGGGCTGAAACGGTTTGAGCTTTCAGCTGATCAGTTGACCGGAATCTTCATGGTTAACCAAACGGTTATAACCTTTTTTTAAACATTGCTATCAGGTTCGGCCTCATTTTCTTTGTGCTGCGCTGATGAGTCCACAAAGGACGAAACAGTTCTGTCCGCAGATTGAGTAACGTATAAGGAACATGCCCATTGCTTCACGTGCCATTGTGCATATCCCGTGACTCACTAGGACTCTGGGATACCCTGAAATTCTTGCCAGAGCAGTCATCCAGGTCAACAGCAGCCGTTTTTTTGTTTTTTTGTTTGGGGGGGGGGGGGCACCTGTAGGAAACTAACTCCTTAGGAGTAAACACCAATGGGATACATGCATCATGTAGATACTTGGCCAGATTGACTCACCAATAGCTTCAGCACTGTCATCATCGGTTAACGAGGAACAGTGGTAAAACATGTGATAGACCAATTGGCCCTTGCCTGGAAACAAACAAACAAGCACAGAAATACAACCGCATTGACACAAACGTCCCCCAATCAATAGTGCAGAACTCCCCGCCCCAAACAAGTCGCAAAGAGACATGGCGGAATGCAACATGGAAATCAATTATCGTACGAAGAGTCCGGAGGGCGAATTTCGAAAACGGAAAGAACAGGAAAGGAAACCCATTGAAAGCAGCAATTAGCATATTTCGAGGAAAACCTGGTTGAATATTCAATTTTCTTATCAATGGGAAATTCCTTTAGGAAAGTAAAATACACTGTAGGATGAATTGCAACGGGGCCTGTGTAAAATATTTTTTTCAAACCCACTATTATTACCAAGAGTATATAACCCCCCTCCCAAGAGTGCGCAACTTTGCATATGGGGTCTCCGACGGCGATAACTCACATCACGTGCCTCAGGTACGTTTCGTACTACAGGTGGAATCCTGATAATTCGAACCTCAAAATGCCAGGAAAAAACTTCTAATTATCCGGACATTCTAATTATCCAAACATGAACCCACAACACAATATGTATGTCAAAATGCTCTCATGGTCACGCAGAGTTGCGCTATGGACCTTAGACACAGATTTCACGGATACTGAACTGACCGGCACAGCCTGCTCATGCAAACTGAACTGACCAGTACAGTGTACAGTGAACTTCGAATTACAGTTTGCTAACTTCGAATTATCAGCACAAATCCCACATGTTTTCTATGTAAGTGGGATCTGTGGGACTTCTAATTAACCGGACATATCCAGTTCGAGGTTCGAGTTATCAGAAACGTTTATGTGGAAATTGTATTGATAGAAATCGGTCCTGGAAAAACTTCTAATTAAGCGGTATGTTCGAAATAAGCCATATTCGAATTATCAAGATTCCACCTGTATGTACAAACGAAGGATAGCGTGCGCGCAATCCAAATATCTGCCATGATCATGCTGGCGAGTTGCATACCCGCAGTGAGCTTCTGTCAGAGAGTGCATTTTTTATTACTCTGCTGCTCGCTAAAAACAGGCTGGAAACGTACAACTGGAACACTGGACCACGTGATGTGAGTTTTCGCCGTCGGTGTACCCCATAGAAAGGGTATCAAGAGTTGCACATTCTGGGGAGGGGGGGGGGGGGGGGGTATATACTCTTGTTATTACATGTATAGCATCTACTACAGTTCATTCATAAAAATAAAAATAAAGATGATCTCTGGCTCTGTTGAGCTCCCGTATTTGGTGATTTTCGTGATTTTATTGTACACGGTGCTATCCAGCAAAATTTGAAAATTCAAAAGTTACCCCACCGTGCAACTGGGGGTCAAATTGCACGATGTACAGCTGTGGCCAGAGACACCCAACCTCATGAATAAAGTAGCGCCGCGTTCGAGTGCACAGACCAGTGTGTGTATACAGGGATGAGTTTATCCTGTATCGCATCGCAGTTTGCGATGCAAAATCGATCTACTGCTACTCAAAAGTCACCGTGACTCGCAGAAAACTGCGATACATACAGACTATCCATGCCTAGCCTGCGCTATCAAGTAACATGCATACAGTGCAGTGTATGTGGTGCAGGCACTCTCAATCTGCATGCACATGTATGATTCAGTCGTTTTTTTGCAAATGGGCTTTCAGGCATCACTCTCAAGAAGGACAATGTGGTAAACACCCAACCTTCACAGAAAATGCTACTCAAAATCAAAGACTGCTACACAATTGGGATTTCGTATAGCAGAAACTGCTATGCGAAGATATGACAATAAATTCATCCCTGGTATATGTAGTGCTAGGGCTGCGTAGCGTCCGGCGCTATTGTATTTGTGAGGTTGGATTTCTTTGGCCAGCACTGTAGTACTGTTGCAAGTGGAGTCAAAAGGCATGGATACGGTTTTTCCCAATTCAGTGCTTTTGGGAAATAGACTTTGGCTATTGCAAACAAATTCTCTGAAGAAACTCAAAGTTTGACCCATTTATGGCCAAAAGTAAGATTATTTTTTATGAATGTTTGGAAGGTGCCGGTTTCCAATGAATGGACTGTGTAATATTTTAAAATTTACTTCTATACTGATCGCTCAATCATTTTATGATTGGTATCCCAATCGTGGTCAATGTGAAAAAGGGAAAAACAAAAACAAAAACAACGAACAAAAATACACACACACACACACCACACACACACCACACACACACACACACACACACACACACACACACACACACACACACACACACACGCACACACACACATACACACAGCGCATTTCCAAGACCCAATCTTACCTGCAGAAAAAGCCAGGCTCGGATAATCCAGTCTTCCTCGCTCGCAGGTCAAGTGATAACGTGGTCGATAATCAACGGTGGGATACGTCGTGCCAACACCTTTTGAACGCCTTGTTGCACCGCATACGCCAAGCAATGCAATTGCTACGACCAGCTGCAGTGTTTTCATCATGTCTATCAACTGGAAACTGGATCTACGTGTAGGCAGCGTTGCTTGGACAAGCCGATATAAAAAACAAAATGCACCGGTCTCCGCCACCTGGACAGTGGTGGCTCCGATCTAGATGGCCTGGACCTCACTCACTGAGACAGACAGAAGAATGACTGAATAGAGGGTGCTCCAAGACTGCAAGAGTACAACCCAACCTACAACTAGTACAAGCAGGAACAGCAACAAACTGGAAGCTGGCGAAGACGAATGCTGACAGCCAGCCATACGCACGTGAAGCAAAAAAGTAAAGTGGCTGAGGAGTGACATGTACAATCATAATGTCTTGGCTTGAATAGGAGCTAAGGAGGGGAATCCCCGCGCATGCTCTTTTTTTTATTAATTTTTCTGTTGCTCGGGCCTATACTATACTAGCCTAGCCAGCCTGTGCCCCTTTTTGTGGCCTTTCCCCTGCCCGGCCCCGCCGATGGGAAAACGGGCCTGCTCGTACCTGCGAAAACGTTCCCAATGACCCCGACCCCCACCCCCACACATTATTATTTCCTGCATACGCCGTAGCTGGTCTACGTATACAAACGCATTTCAACCAAGGAGTAGTGATAAAGCCTAACTAAAGCCAAGGGCAAGGTATTTTACTACTCCCTGGTTTCAACACACAAACACGTACATGACATAATCATTGACTACAGAGAGCTCTCCTTCATCATCATCATGAGTCTCTGTAGCCAATGGCACGAACCATGCTTCATCGCAGACTGTCGACGAGTCACGACACGTGGGAATGTCAACAGACAATCAGCTGAGAAGCCAGCCAGGACGTAATATTGCATTACATATCCATGTATAACGCAGCGATTGTACCACAACTTTCATAATTAATTTTACGCGGCCTTGATAACAGCACTATCTGCAGCGTGAGATAATTCGTATATAAAACCGAAAGTATGAACAAATCATTTGACAAACAAAACAACAAATCGGCGCCGCAAATGGCACTCATGCAAACTCAACACGGCAAAGCAAGGTTATCTACACAACTGCTCTCTCGCTGGTGCACTGCCAGCAACAGAACAGTCTCAAGCAAAGATGCACAAAGTAGAGCGAGTCACCGGCGTGCTGGGGATAAAGAGAAAACGAGTGCACCGCTGCAAATAAGAAGAATCTGCCCCGGGGGTGTGCGTGTTCCAAAGGACCAACACGAAGGCTACGCCATCAGGACACAATGCAACAACACACACACACACACACACACACACGCATACAGGGACGCACACGACTCGACGAAGTCGTACAGTTGTGAATCCCACCGTAGAGAACACTGCCGTTGCATTGAGGCAGCACCACGCTATGTGTTGAACGCACTCTCCATCTGGTAAGCTTCGATGGACGTGAACGTCACGTTGCTGTTGTTAGAGAAGAGCTCAACGTTCATGCTGTCGTCCTTGGTGGGATAGATGCGTTCGGTAATGACCAGCGCATTCTCCACAAACACCTCCAGCACACTACAAAACAGAGCACAGGACAAGAAAGAGCATTACAAGGACAGGCATAGAAACAACTACGGTCCAGTACTGCGAATCTGAATGTAGCAACAACTATGTGCATGGTATCCAATGAAAGCCTTGCCTAATAGGCAACATGCTTTCACGGTGACAGCACAGTACGCCCTCGCCTTGTTCACGCTGTCACCCTGAAACCATGTGCATGTACGCAGGATACCAAACACTCCCACAAGGTAAGCAACAGGAAGATGTCATGACCCACTCTGCCAGCTACACATAGCCCAAGTACTAGTACAAGTACTGGTTTGATTTTACTCTAGTAGTTCATTTTTTTCCCCGTAGGTTCAGTCCTACTGACCTTGGTGCTGCTCCGCTCTCCTGCCTTGGGTAATACATATGAAGCGGTGGAGTTTGCTCTAGAGTCTCGACTAGCACCAGGGGCGTCGGAAGTTATTATAGGGTGGTACGATCAGACAACTGGAGTATAATTTACTCGTGGGGGAGGGGTGGCTGAGACGAACTTTTTGGCAATTTAGAGCCCAAATCAGTGTATTAATATTATTATATATTGGTTCTAGGGGTACCTGGGGCAAAAAGTGGTACGGCCAATACCGTAGTGACACGGTACCGAGTCCGACGCCCCTGAGTACACTCTAGTACATTGTATTGGCAAACTCCATCACTTCACAACTCAAGGCAAGCTTCTTCGAACACTTACACCATGCCACATCATGGTCCAGAGCAACAAGCACAACGAATGATCCAGGTGTAGCAAGAAGGAGCCACGGGTGTGTGCGATCCCCGGTAGCCTAATCGGTAGGGCACTGTACCGGAAAGACAGTGGTGCTGGGTTCGAATCCTGCTCGTGAATCCTTCTTTTCCAACATGGAGCAATGGAGTTGCTATGGAGTTGTTATTGGTAAGATGGTCTGGTGGAAGTGGAATAGGTCAGCCACGAGCGCAGTATGAAGTGGTGGAGGTTGGCTAAATACAGTAGGTAAATCATGTACTTTGCAACGGCTAAGAGTTTGGCACATACTTGCTTCGCACGTATGCATAAACACAGGGTTCTGCTTTGAGAAACCCAGGGTGCAAAATTTAAGTAACACGCACACGCATGTGTACACCCCCCCCCCCCCCCACACACACACGCACACGCACACGCACACACACACACACACACACACACACGCATACACACACACACACAGACACACACACACATACACACACACGTCGGGGCCACTGACCTGTGGTCGATGAAGATTTGCACGGTCACAGAGTCCGTCACCGGAACCTCGTTGCTATGCACTGACGGGCCAAAGGTTGCTTCGAGTTCAGAGCGACGCTTCTCGCTGATACGGTCAGAGCGACGACCAACATTGGGATCGAGGCTCGGAGGTGCGTACTGGAAAGGAACATGCTTCTCCTCTGTAAAAGCCTCTGGGTTCAAGCTGGAGTTGAGTGTGGAAACTGACAGTACGCTGTTTTGCTGCATAGCGGAAAATCACATACACATCAATGTACACTATACATCGAACACGGTTGAGTAAGCGGTCACGTGCTCATGCGTACACCAGTCGCCTGGTCACCGTGCCTGCAGGCTACAACTTTCACACCAAGGATTCAACTCAAATGTTCAAAGCACGGAGTCGTAAGAGGTTTTTACGACTCCCTGGTTCAAAGGTTCAACTCGAGTGACATAAACGGGCGTGTAAATGAGCTTGTGACCGCTTACTCAACCGTGTTCGATTGGGAATAAGGGCCGAACGCTGCATCGCAGCCTTTTCGGACCAAAACCAGTCGACTCGAGTCAGCGGCCAAAAGACTACAACATATGGACCAATCGCGGTCATCCGCGCTTTTATAAGAACGAAACGGCGTTTTTAGTGACTTTTTCCATACAAATCCCTATCTAGTAGAGCGCAGTCACCCAGTTTCGGTGGAAGTGCGCAAGTTCGATTGGGAATAAAGGAGGAAGGGAGCGTCTCAGCTTCCTCGGACCAAGACCATTCGACTCAGCACCCTGAAGACTGCGACTGGTGAGAATTTGATTTTAGGGTATACTTCCCCTAAGAGTAGAGCCCACGCGCTCTCTTCCATTCACACATGCTTGGCATGCTGTGCCAAAAAATATCGAAAATATGAATTTGGGAAGTTGGTGACAGAGTGATATAATAGTGAGGAGGGCAAAGATAAGGGCCCATACGTGCACAGGAGTTTCGTTTCACCAACAAGGTTTCGCAGCAGCGAGGCTTGTGTCTCTCCTGCGCCGCCAGTTGTGTATGGTCACACAAACAGACAGGGCAAGGTCCTACTTTGGCGGAACAATGAGAGCGAAGTGGATTACGGTAGGGAGGGGGGGGGGGGGGGAATCCAAGTGGCCCATGAGTATCTCACGCATTTTTATTGCATGCACACCCGAAGCATACACATTTCGCAAAAGCAATTCCGTATACTTCCTCTGTATACAAAAACTTCGTGACTGCTGCAAAAACATGACCGCATGGTCAACTTTGGGAGTCCTGGCAATTGAACATTTTGCAGTCGGGATAAATTTGAAAGATGTGATAACTAAAGTTATGTGGACAATGCTTCGGTGAGCAACTGGTCCAAATTTGAGGCCAGTATTTCCTATAGAGTGGTTTCACATCCGTCACATGACCATTATGGGACAGCCATGTTGGTTCCAACTCCACTCAACCGCAGCATCTATGGGTCACATGATATCGGCCATGTTGGTTCCACTGTCCACATGCCATGATCACTTTCGGCACAAATTTAGTCACATGACAAACTGATGTGAAACCGCTCAATAGAAGTGCATTTAGTGCATTTAGTTATAGTTGATTGGATGGAAGTGGCTGGCCTTAAAAACCGGGCAAGACGTACAATGGAGGGCAATCCGGAGGAGATGTTCAACAAAGATGGCCTCATCGGCGGGGCCCTGCTCTTCAGGAAGCAGCAATTCGATCCCACAGTGCAGTTGAATCCAATGTTCACCTGCAAAAAGTGGCGAGAAAAGGCACAAAAAAAACACGCAACCAGAGTGTGAGGTGATAGAGAGGTTCCGCACTACGCAAAGCTGAGCAACTTTACGTAAGTGGGTGGGAAAACCCGTAAATTTGCAAGTTTGCACTCCACATACGGAAAGTTGTCTACGTAGAGCAAGTAGATAGGGCTCTGATAACGGAGGTGCTCCGTAAGTGGATTGGGGTACAAATTTATGACCCTCTCCCCAGGTCGACCCGACCGTACACTGCCGCGTTCTGAGTTGCCAAGGGCAGCTAATTCGAAAACTCCGTATGGTGGAACACAGATCCGCTTGCAGCGTACGTAAATTTACGATTGAGCGGGCTTTAAACTCTGATAAGGCCCTTGGCGGGAACGTCGCTGATTGGTCGGCTCCTGGACAACGAGACAGACCTCGTTCTAAGCATAGTCGAAGCACCTCGCCGCCTTTTCAAAGTACTCCCTAACAGATAGATAGAGGTTATGCGAACAATGTGATGGCGGTGAATCAACGGCACCAGGTATGTGTGCTACATGTATGCAGCGTGAGCCAGTGGAAACGCTTATGGGCGCTATGTATACAGTGTGAGGTGCTAGTGAGTCTCTAGGGTGTCGATAGTGCATCACGCTGTGCAAAGACTTCGCCAAAGCATCTCATACTGTACAAGCAGAAATATTCGTCCGGAGTTTAATGTCGTCTTTTTCGTCCAAGGAGCTTTCGGACTAGATTAAATGCTGGACTAATGTAGATTTTTCAAGGTTTTCAATACACTCTTGTGATGCATGGACAAAATTTTCAACCGGATGAACTCCCTTGCCTTGTAGTTGGACGAAATTATTGACCGACGAAATGTTCTGCCTGTGCAGTAACCTCTGTAGGATAGTTGTGTTCAGATCATCGTTGATATTGCAAATACAATCACTATGGCAACACAATGTAGTTTGAGGGAAGCAAGAGTGGTACAGTCAGCAGGAATGAAACCCGGGCCGTTGCAAAGCAGATGTGGGCATACGGCCAAAAATGGATTCTAACTCAGGCAGAAGAGAACTTCAGACTGGTAACTCGGCACATCTAAAATAGTTATCGATTAGTGAAGGCTAGTCACATGGCTCGTCTCACATTCATCTTGTAGACGAACACGAAGGACTTGCACCGGCTATCAGCGCAGCATGCAGCCTTGCACTCATCCAGCTGAGCTACCTCATAGCTAAGTAAGAAATACAGGGAGAAAGAGATACAAGGGAACGAGTTATGAAGCAACTATCCACGACTGAACAAGGTAAATAAGCAGTCAGAAAGTGCAATAACAGGGCACAAAACTGACAAGCTACTGAGATATTCAACGACCTGAAACCTATCGAAGTGAGAAAGAGATACGTGTGGATATATGCTAGTAGACCAACAGACAGACAGAGTGAGTGAGTGAGTGAGTGAGTGAGTGAGTGAGTGAGTGAGTGAGTGAGTGAGTGAGAGAGAGAGAGAGAGAGAGAGAGAGAGAGAGAGAGAGAGAGAGAGAGAGAGAGAGAGAGAGAGAGAGAGAGAGAGAGAGAGAGAGAGAGAGAGTTGCAGGTAACCTTACATATAGTAATCAAAGCCAGTTCGGTCCGACCCATGAGACACTGGAATATCAATACACTGAACTGTCATGACAAAATGGGTATAGCAGAAGTCATTCAGCACATGCGTACACACACACACACACACACACACACACACACACACACACACACACACACACACACACACACACACACACACACGCACGCACACACGCACATACACATGCACATATCCCACGTACACATAAACACACGGCCAATCGCACAAGCAGAGACTCAGAGTGTCGATAGTCGAAAGCAGAGTTGTACTAGGGTATGAGTAACTATGGAGACAGGTCACTCGACATTGCAGTTAAATTTGGTCAGGGACAACCCACACGACAAGGATATTCCATTAAAAATCGATCCCGATGAACCACAGATAAAATTACACAACAGTTAGTTCCGGATGTAAACTTTGTGGACTAGGTGAAACAGAATGCTGTCAATGACTTTATCACAACTACCCTCTACAGTACAAGCCCAGACAATATTATTCCCAAAGCCATGCAAAGAGACGTTGTGTAGTAGCGTCTGGCGTTGCCAGGGTCCTCACTGCTTTATTGTGTGTGTGCGTGCGCGTGCGCGCGCGCGTGTGTGTGTATGTGTGTGTGTGTGTGTGTGTGCGCGCGTGCGTGTGTGTGTATGTGTGTATGTGCATGCATGCGCGTGCGTGCGTTCGTGCGTGCGTATGTGCATGCCCTCTCCCGGTGAGACCCACGGGACCAGTTTCGGCAGTGAGCAAGTACAAGTATATGTTCGGAACAAAAAGAAACCAGTATTTGCCGTGTACCTGGCTTGGGGTTTGGATTGCTCTTAATAGCGATGGTTGTAAACTCAGATTTGTCGTCCGACATCAGCACATTGAAACCAGTCGAAAACTTAGCACTGGGCATAACGGTCACAGCAATAGTGGCACGGATGACCATCTACAAAACGACACACACACATACACACGCACACACACACACACACACACACACACACACACACACACACACACACACACACACACACACACACACACACAAAGGAGGTAAGGACAAAGGCTGTACATGTAGATGTACTTTTCTAAAGTAGTTATATACGGACTTTCAACTTTTCTAAAGTAGTTATATACGGACTTTCAACAAGAATAAGAGGATGAAAAAAGTGTTTTTGCTCCGAATTTCACGCACTAAGCGATCCTTAGGGCGCGTTTGGTTGGTACCACCTAGAACAGGATTCATCAGAACAGCGCGTTTGGTTGGCACTGCACCTGTTCTGGGTCGGCCAGAACATGTTCTGCTTGCTCCGGCCTCGAGGCCGGAGCAGACCGAGCAGTTTCACTTTTTCACAGTGAAACCTGGCTGGAACATCGATTTTGGTCCCAAATGATCACGTGCATACGCTTTTGGGTTGGACTCGTCGTACCATACACAGTGACCATGGTGACTCATACACATTATGAAGAATGCACCAAGTTTGGCATATTTTTCACAAAAATGTGCTCTGTTTCTGGAATACCGTTTGGTTGGCATGAGGCTGTTCCATGTGCACCAGCTGTTCGATCCTGTTCTAGATCGTACCAACCAAACGCACCCTTAGAAGGACTACAGACTTTCACGGTAATTTCGTCCGAAGCCTTAGCTCACATAGTAGAACGCAAATGGTTTACGTCCGGTACTTCACAGGGCCAAGTATGGAAGGCATGAGTAATGCGCCATGTGAGTACACTGGGATCAGGAATACTGGACAAGCAGAAATATTCGTCTGGAATTTAATTTCGTCTTTTTTGTCCAAGGAGCTTTTGGACGAAACGAGAGAGCTTGGAAGCTCAGGGCCCTGCGCTATGCTTTGTTGCCTAGCTCATCGTGCATGTTGTTAGAACTGATGGAAATGCTTTTTCCTTTGATTAGCTACATCATTGTATTGCAAAAACGTTTCAATGAGATACTGAAGTACAAGTAACGCCTTCTGCATAGCTATGGGACCGGCGCTGACTCTGCCGATCACGGGCGTTCTGGAGTCGACGGGATGTCTGTCCTGACGTTTCTTGGGACCGGCGCTGACTCTGCCGATCACGGGCGTTCTTCTTCTTATTATTATTATACTGACGGCAACTAACATCCATTCTGATTGCATTTACTCGTCTCCCTACTTCGTATTTTTTTCAGAAAATCTCCCCATACAGCAGGGAGTCGTTTACATAATATGACTCCCTGCTGTATGGGGAGATTTTCTGATTGCATTCACTCGTCTCCCTACTTCGTATTTTTTTCCAGAAAATCTCCCCATACAGCTGGGAGTCGTTTACATAATATGACTCCCTGCTATAGATCTACATGACTGTATATACGTTATAATTACTCAATCTGATACGTTATAATTATTATGCTATCAGCCTACATGCGATCCCCGGGCTGGTCGACAGGCGGACCAGCCAGCCTGCTAGTGGGTTCTCGGCCTCGCACACAAATCCACACAAAATGTTACTGCACTGAATGCATTCCCCCGATACACTTCACATATATACTCATTCTCTTGATGGTACCGTACTCTTGATGGTACGGGACAGGTAGGGGATAGCGCCAGGCATGTCGATGGCACAAACAAACAAACATATATTAGCCAGCTGTCTTTGCTGGTACGGTACAGTACGGTACAGATACGGGATAGCGCCAGACGTGACACAAACAAACAAACAAACAAACAAACAAACAAACAAACACCAAATTAAAGCTGTGTGGACCCTGGCTAGCGCCAGACGTTACTGAAGTAACGTCTTCTGCATAGCTACGGGAATTAAATGCCAGATTAATGTCGATTTGTCCAGCTTTTCAATACACTCTTGTGGTCCATGGGCGGAATTTTCAACCGGACGAACTCCCTTTCTTTGTAGTTGGACGAAATTATTGACCGACGAAATGTTCTGCCTGTACAGTACATGTACACTGTTCAGCACTGCACACAGCCACACACCCAGGCGGCTGTGTGTGTGTGTGTGTGTGTGTGTGTGTGTGTGTGTGTGTGTGTGTGTGTGTGTGTGTGTCCCATATGGTGCAGTGGTATGTGCAGTCGATTTCCAATCGAGAGGTTGCGGGTTCAATTCCCGACGATTATGGTCGCACACGTCTTTCTTCTCTTTCTCGGACTCTTCCTGACTTTTCTTTCATTCTCCTGGGTGGTTACCAACAGCCAGTGTACGCCGGAGTATGTGGTGTGTGTAGAAAAAAATTAGAAAAATGAAAAATAGGGATTCACTGGCCAGAAAAAGTCACTTCAAACAGCTGTGTGGTGAATACCAGGCTAAAAATAGTGGCGGTCAATTCATCAGCCTTGCAAGCTGTTGAATGGTGTAATCCCAGCACAAGTTGCTATGTCTAACATAGCTGTTCGCTATCATCGCTTCCGCGATGGGCATGTCTGAGGTCTGAGGTGTGTGTGTGTGTGCGTGCGTGCGTGCGTGCGTGCGTGTGTGTGTGTGTGTGTGTGTGTGTGTGTGTGTGTGTGTGTGTGGGATACTGGTGGTACAAACTACTAGTGTGTCCTTGCGCAACAAACAGAGGTTATGCGAGTGATTTCATGGGGTGAGTCAGAGGTACTTCTAATGGGCACTAATGGACCATCCAGCATTATCAATAATTTTCACGAAACGAAAAAGGTTATGACCCCCCCCCCCCTGAACGAAAAATATATCGACCTGACAGCTACTGTAGAATGGATTGATGTTTCAGTTGTCAATATTTTTCATGACGAAACTCTCCCCAACCCACCCACCCATAAACGAAACTTTCTCGTTTTGTGTAAAAGATTGATAATTATGGATGGCCCCTACAGTCCATTCACAAAAAGATGGGCGCCGGGCCCTGGCTCTGGCGAGCTCCCGTATTAGGCGATTTTTCAAGATTTTATCGTACACAGTGCAGTGCTGTGAAATTTGACATTTGAAAAAGGGTCCAAAAAGGGTACCTGAACTGGGGTTCGAACCGTACAATGCACTGTTGCAGGCACGGTCAAACGGCCTGGATTTTGATGGGTTTTCCCAATTCAGTGCTCTTGGGGCAAAACCTGGCCGAAATCCTATTCTTGCTATGGCTTGCTTTTTGGAGAAATAGACTTCAGAAACATAATTGGAAGAGGATTCCATAGGGGATTGCAGAAAAAAATTCTAAAAAAACTCAACGTTTGACCCATTTATGGCCAAAAGCTAGAAGTCCATCTTTTTCTGAATGGACTGTAAGTATAACCGTTACAGCGTGAGTCGATAGTGCAAGTGCAGTGCAGCGCTGTGCCGCGACTTCGCCAAAGTAGCTCAGCTGTTGATGGACTAGCATAACCTCCTTTTGGCCTTACCTGATTTCCGTAGAGCAATGGCAGAATTTCTGTCTCTCCCGAGTTCAGTGCCAAGCCATCAAGGCGACCAAGAGACTTGCCGTAGAGGAAGGAGACATCCTAACAAGAAAACGATCAGCAGAGACAAGCATAGTGGGAATAAGGAAAAGGTGAATGCAATGTTGTGAACTGGGACACCGCCAGCCATACAGTGTCAGCAATGGGTTGCAACACAGCAGAGTCCTCCAATGGGCTCACTCTTCTTTCATATTCCTATCCCAGACTCCTGTTTCCGGAATAGATTGAGTCCAATAACAGCATTGCAGCTACCGGTAGTCAGTAGCTTTAAAAAAAAACAAAGAAGATGTGGTCAGATGCACACGCGTGGTGTACGCTGTTGCGACCAAACGCTCAAGCGTATGGCAGCACTGCTTACCTCTGGTGCCTGAAAGCCAACCTCTTCATCTGGCAGAGAGAGAACCATGCGTGGCAAACTGACAATACCTAACAGCACGAACAAAACAACATACAACAAGAATAAGAGGATTAAAAAGTGTTTTACTCCGAGTTTCACGCACTAATAGGCCATTCACACGACGGGCAAACTTACTTTTATCGTACCGTTTCCTAGGATATTTACTCGGATACGATAAACTTGGACACACGCGTGCAACTGATTTTTTATCTTGGCCGAGGCCCTTTTGCTCGCGATTATCTTTGCACGCCAGGAAAAGATTTAAGTGTCGGATGTTGAAAGTGCGTACTGCAAATGCAGTGCTTGAAACAAGGGAAAATTCAAAATTGAAACATTTCCCGGCATTTTCAGGAGGTCACTATGGATACATTGACGGTTGCAAAGTTTGCCCAGCACCGTATGAACTGGATCACGGTTTGCCAGTGTTATCTTGGTCACACGCGTGCAAATGTTTGCACGTCGTGTGAATGGCCTAAAACGGGCCATCCGCAAACACCGATATTTATTTAGAACCCCCCTCCCCGCTGAGAAACGAACACATACAAACGGTACGTAGTATCGATATTCTTTTCGTTTTTTTCTGGACGAGCCCACACATACAAAATATGCATCGATATGGGTGGGTGGGGGCTGAAAAATACTAAAACTTCTCGTTTGTAAAAAATCGGTAACCCAGACGGCCCCTAAAGCGATCATCAGAAAACAAAACATTTACTGGACAGCCTGGAACCTCTCTCTTTTACAAAACAACATACATGTACAAGCTTGCAGCCTATATCAATCATATCTTCTGAAAATTGAAGTCAAGTTGCTGTCTGATGATCGGTTAAAACCACGAAACTTGGAGTTACAGCAGAAATGCTTTTGATTCCTCTCAAGTGTGTGCACATGTGCATACAATGCTGCTCACTGAGATCCGATGATCGTGTGAGTTCAGTCTGTGTTCTGCACTAGTGCACAGTGTAGTGTTTGCAGGTTTGGGGTCGCATGGCGCCCGGCGTGCACTTGACTCACCCGTTAGGATTTCAATGATCTGCACTGTGTTTGATTAGGAAAAATGGCACCGAATATTACAGAAATGCACAAGACAATGGCTGCGGAATCGAGCAGACGAAGGCACACCAACACACACACACACACACACACACACACACACACACACACACACACACACACACACACACACACACACACACACACACACACACACACACACACACACACACTGTACACACACACAAGGCTTACCGGCATACGTGTCGTGCACTTGCCAGCCGATGCTCTTCATCTCGTCAACAGCCCCGATGACCAGACGGCGACCTAGCGTATCCAGGATACTGCTGGTATGGTCCAGTCTGCCATAGTCAGCATGTCGAAGGGAGTACACCTTGAACGCATTGGGATTGGTGAAGTTAAACTGCAACACAAACAAAGAACAGGTGCATAAATATCTCTTTAAAACACCTCCACTACCACAGTCTTTCACTGCAATTGCAATCCTGTGATCTCCAAATTCACCCTTCACCCTTCACCCTTGGGGATTCAGAAGGGAGTTACATGTATTGAAGGAACGTGCATAAATAATTTTAAAAAATGGGTTTTTTACATTAGTGTCAGTTTGATTGACTTTCCGTAACTGCAGCAATGAACTATCGTCAAGGATCGGGGGGGGGGGGGGGAGTAGACCCGACCATATCAGTAGCACATGTGCCACAGATATTTGAGAAAGGCGACAGATCAACTTCGAGAACAGATGCAGCAGCGGTCTTCAAACTCAGCTGGTCTCTCAATGCAGGGCAATGCTGGCACATTTAATAAATTCGGCGCTAAAGAGCAGTGGTTGTCGAGACTTAATGGCTGCCGAAACCAGTTGTCTGCCCGATCACGCTTTAGCTGGAAAGGAATAGGCTGCCGTGCGGCCTGCACGCACATCACTACCACCTACCAGGCCACTGATGCAGAATGAGCCAGCCTCTTGTGGAAACGTCACCGTAAGAACCTGCTGCTTGAAGCTGAGCTGAGCATTGATCACCTCGTAAAAATCGACGCTCCTACAGCGGAGACAGAAAGGGAGAGATATCAGGTGAAAGGTGAATCAGAAGTGGCGTTTGCATCAGAGAGACTAGATATGAGCGCTTGGCTGAGTAGATGAGAGTAATGTGTGAATGGCTGCAACGGAGTTTGCGAATCCTTAGACGAGTTTGTCAGGGAGGACTTGATTTAAAAATGAACCAAAGCATCCATACACAGTGTATGTTATCATGATGGTCACATACCAATGTTGGGTACAGTACTACTGTCGGGCGCCGAAGAACTGGGGGGTCAAGGTTCTAGCCTAGCCCGTTCTTATTGTTAGCGAACACAGCAGTTTTGTTCTTATTCGACGTGCAGTCTTACATGTACATTTTAAGGAGTTATGAGTGTACAGTATGGTTTCCGTTCTTATCTGCAAACATCCGGCCTAGACCGTTCTTAAAAATTGGTGAACTTCTAGCCTGGCCGTTCTTCGGCGGTCTGTTCCTCGGCGGTCTGTTCCTCGGCGGTCTGTTCCTCGGCGGTCTGTTCTTCGGCGGTCTGTTCCTCGGCGGTCTGTTCCTCGGCGGTCTGTTCCTCGGCGGTCTGTTCCTCGGCGGTCTGTTCTTCGGCGGTCTGTTCTTCGGCGGTCTGTTCTTCGGCGGTCTGTTCTTCGGCGGTCTGTTCCTCGGCGGTCTGTTCCTCGGCGGTCTGTTCTTCGGCGGTCTGTTCTTCGGCGGTCTGTTCCTCGGCGGTCTGTTCCTCGGCGGTCTGTTCTTCGGCGGTCTGTTCTTCGGCGGTCTGTTCTTCGGCGGTCTGTTCTTCGGCGGTCTGTTCTTCGGCGGTCTGTTCTTCGGCGCCCGACAGTACTGTACAGCTATTTCCTATTCCACACACACACGCACACACACACACGCACACACACACACACACACACACACACACACACACACACACACACACACACAGACCATAGCGTCAGCGCATTACGCATACACTCACTTTGCCGTGGCGCCAAAGTAAGAATCGCCCTGCCAGAAGACGCCGTGCGATGTCCAGGTCTTCAGGTCGCTACTCTCGTACAGATAGGTGACGGGAACGGAGCCATTGTCCGCGTGAATACCTGCAACAAACAAACACACGCACGCACAGCATACCGTACAAAGTACTGTATAAGCAGAAATATTCGTCTGGAATTTAATTTCGTCTTTTTCGTCCAAGGAGCTTTTGGACTAAATTAAATGTAGGACTAATGTCGATTTGTCCAGCTTTTCAATACACTCTTATGATCCATGGACGAAATTTGCAACCGGACCGTTTCTTTGGAGTTGGACGAAATTATTGACCGACAAAAATGTCTGCCTGTACAGTACTGGATATGTCATGACCTGGGTCAGACTCGTCGTGAAAACGACCATGCATTGAGCTCCAGCAAGTCAGAAGCTGGACTCCGAAATAGTCTACAGTTCTGTAAGAACTGGACGGGTCAAAAATGATCTTGACAGTTGACTGAGTATTGAAATTTACAACAGGTTTTTGTTCCACAGCTGACATAGAATCAGTACTTGTAGATTTGAGAACCTGGATATTCTCTATGCTAAGTTATGATAAGTTCGTCTGGACACGGCGGATGACGCACTGCTTACCTTTCGTGTAGGAGCTGTTCAGAGTGGAGCCAGCCAGTAAGTAGTACTGCGTTGTGCCGTTCTATACACACAGTGCCACACATAAAGCAAAGCATGCTGGTTTGTAGCAGGAACTGTGCACCAAGATATTTCATTTATTTTATTTATTTATTTATTTTTAATTTATTTTTAATTACATAGTTTCAGCTTAACTAGTACAACACACGTGAAAAGGTCACTGACACTCATAATAATATTATCGTGTGTACATACAGAGTACATGTGCAAGTGGTAATCCAGCACTAAGTTGACGGCAGAGCATACGCAGAGATGCTTGCCCAAAGTCAGTGGTGCACGCATGCAGCCATACGCTTTCCAGCGGCACGGCTCACAGAGCCTGCGTGCAGCTCAACATCGGGTCAGCTCCACTCACCGACCAAATGCGAACGTCGGTGAAGTTGCTGGCGCCCTCGGGCGGTGTGATGATCGGCTTCAGAGACAACTCGACCCACTGGACCATTTTCTCGTCCACCGAGTGCACAAGGTAGACACCATCACCTCGTAGCAGTGCCGCTACAGCTCTGAAGAGACAACAAACAAATTGCACACATATCTAGCCACTATATTGCACGATGAAAAACGACCAAACACGGTTGAAAGCTGAGCAAGGCAAACACAATGTTCTTCTAGCAGTGTTACTGTACATCAAAATTCAAAAATGTAATAGAAATCTCACAACTTCAAAGCATATGACACGTAGTTCAAAGTAGTTTTCATATGGCAGCGCACCCACCAGCGCCTTATCAAGGGAGCTGTACCCCTCCTTCTACCGCACAGGACAACTGTGCTGACACGTATTGGCTCACAGCGCCAGACTGTTTTTCTTCACAAAGTGACTTGTACTTGCAGGGAAAAGACGCCAAGAGGTTTGGCTTTAAAGTAGGCATGTATACTATTCAAAACAAGCTGCCAGTGCAGAGACAAACCATACTCTACACAAACACATACGCACTACCAGTAGTTAGCATACTTGGTGGAGTTGAACGACGGCTGAGCGACGGAAATGGACGTCGTTCCCGCCGGAATGCCGCGCAAAAGGGTAGCCTCCCAGCTCATCAAATTTGTGCTGGTCGTGTGATACCAGCTATCTGTTAACGTGCAGAGCACCAACAACAGAACACAGCGTATAAACTAGTGCTAGTTGTTTGGCTGACAGCATGTTACAAGGTGGAGGACGCACCGTGTTTGAAAACAGTGCTCCTTATCACAACCTCCACGGTTGGCTTGTGACATGCTGTCAACCAAACAACATGTTTTCAACCAAGCAAGGCTTATCTAATACCAAGCCAGTACTAGTAGGTGAACACAGGGGATGCAATGGTCCACCCAGACCCAGCTCCTCGTAGCATCTCAATCTGAGTTCCTCGCAAAGGTATCACCAGATAGCCGACAAACAATTAGCCAGGAAAACTATCCCATTTCACACTGCACTCGTGTGATGCATTCATCAACACGTACATGATCAAAATTACCGTCTACATTGTAAGTCGCAACATTTCAGCCCGTAAAATTTAACATCGACAGAAATACCGGCAGACCTTGCTCATTACGTACGTCATGACCCGGATCGGACTCGTCGTGAAAGCGACCACGCATTGAGTTCAGCAGCCAAAAGCTGGACTCCGAAATATCATAGAGTTCTGCAAGAACCATGATTAGTCCTGCGAAGGATTTGGCACTTTCGTTAGTTGAGCAATCATGGCTTACAACTGGTGGCCGAGGGCCACCAAGTGTTGTCGTACGTTGGCAACACCTTCAGTACAGATCGTCAGTGTTGTACTCACTACGCTGTTGAGCTTGAGGGGACCACGCTTAGTCCTGCAAGGGAGCTGACACCCTTGTTAGTTGAGCAAGAGTGGCGCCTCTTCTCGTGTCAAAAGATGCAAAGGGTCGACAGTACTTCGAGTACTGTAGACCCTAGGCCCGTTGGCAAGAACACGGCATTGCCGTTATGCACCCTACGGGGAAGGCGCGGGAAGGGCCTGCGGGTACAGGAGCGGCAATAATCATGGTGGCAACTATGTTACGCGACCGCCAGCAAGGCCGACGTACGAAGTCGTAGCTGAATCCCGCAACTTGCTATCTAATTATGTCACTTGCGCTCCCCGTAATGCTGTATGCAAAATGTCACTAAAAGCACCATTTTGTTCTTATAAAAGCTCGGATGACCGCGATTGGCCCATATGTTGTAGTCTTTTGGACGCTGAGTCGACTGGTTTTGGTCCGAGAAAGCTGCGATGCAGCGTTCGGCCGTTATTCCCAATCGAACACAGTCATATAATAAGCGGTCGCGTGCTCATGCGTACACCGGTCACATGGTCACCATGCCTGCAGGGTACAGCTTACAGCTGTTTGAGCGTGTTCCTGTCACTCGAGTTAAACCATTGAACCTTTGAGTGGAAACTTGGTGTGAAAGTTGTAGCCTGCAGGCACGGTGACAAGGCGACTGGGGTACGCATGAGTACGTCGCCCTTTAATGATAGTATGCTAGCAGAGTGCATGAAATAATCAAGTAGGACACAGGATAGGTGCCTGGGAGCGGGGAGACTTACCAATAGCATCGACACTGTTATCATCAGTGGGCAATGAGGAGCAGTGGTAAAAGACGTGATAAACCAATCTGCCATTGACTGCACATAAGCAAGCAAGCAAGCACAGAAATACAACACCACCCAAGACAACTTGTATGTATAGGGCGGCACTCAGAAAAAAATTGCCTGCACAGCCTGCATGCCAAAGAACGTGTCAGTGCCCTTGCCAACAATGATGGTGCACTCTTCCTGTGAAAGAAATCGAGAAAAAAAATGATCGCCTGGAGAACCCGGGTATCGATCCCGGTACCTCTCGCATGCTAAGCGAGCGCTCTACCATGTGAGCTAGTCCCCCTGCACACTTCTGGAGAATGCCAACACACACTTGGACTGAACGTTTTCAAAGACGGGACAGTCTGACGGCGTCCAATGTGAACACCACGAAACGGGAACGCAACCGTACTGCCGTACGGATCGAGAAGCGACGGGAAGAGTTGGATCGATCCAACTTTTCATACCGTAGACGAGCGTAGACGGGGACGCAAGCGTACAAAACAGGTGCATTTTGAGCGTGAACAGAAGACGGCATCATGCGCCGACTACTCCCGATTCGTACTTGGACATTTTTAGCATTTCGAACACTGCGCTTCCCATGATAACTCGCAGAATGGCTAACACGACTTGAGTTGAATTTTAGCAAGGTAAGGTCTGATGTCACTTATGGAATTTAGAGATAGTTCAGGAGCGTGACAGACGAATTGTTTTATCATTTCCTGGAGCTATCATCCTGTAACCGTCGGCATTCTTTGTTACCGTGGGTCCTAGCTTGTGCACATTTTCGCTGCGCTCACCTTTCCCTCTTCGGTCCTACGTAACCATGAACCTTCCAAGTTGGAAGGCTGTTGGGGTTCGCGCACTGGGGACGTGTTAGAGCTAGGTCTCCAGTTGCTGAATATCTCAGTAGCCTGTCAGTTTTGTGCCCTATTGTCGCACGTTCTGACTCTTTATCATCTTGTTACAGTCGTGGATAGTTGCTGCATAACTCGTTCGCATGTGTTTTCTTCTCTTTTTGGACATGGATATGTGCGACAATGCATACCCCCCCCCCCCCCCCCCCCCCTCAGCCCATCCTATCTTACTTTCTGAGTATGCTAGGCTGGGATAATCCAATCTTCCTCGCTCGCATGTCAGGTGATAACGAGGCCGATAGTCAATGTTTGGATACGTCGTGCCAACACCCTCCGAACGCCTTGTTGCACCGCATACACCAAGCAGTGCAATTGCTGCGACTAGCTGCAGTACTGCCATCATAACTACCAACAAGAGACAGGTATAGGAGTTATGCTCTGAGGTTCGTTTGCAATGAAACAAACTGTTCACAAAGGAATGCCTCCAACACAACTACCGGTAAGACCAAAACAGTTCGCGAAAGCTGAGCTACAGGTACCCAAACCATAAAGCACTTCACACTTGGACGCGTATGGGAGCTCGATCTCGGACCAATCAATCAGTCAGATCCTAGATCCTGCCAATTATTTTTATTTTCAGCAAGACAGTTCGAACAACAGCGTGCACCAGGTACGGTACGGTGCATCGCATCCCACACATGGTTTGCATCACGTGGCGACCAGCTGCTCGAAGAGTTTGCAGTGCTTTGCACGGCCACGCGTGGGGTAGATCTACGGAGTGTCCGACTCGACTGCCCATAGACATAGTGGGTAGGACTAAAGCCGTAAAGGGACAAGCCCAACTTTTTTTGCAGTTTTCTGTCATAAAAAAATAAACGTCACAGGCTGCTCTTCGCAGGTGTCCGCGTCGGAGCGGTCCTGGCGAGCGACCGCATCTCAGTGGGACACCTGTCCGTGGCCGTTGTACTGGAAATCTGTGGCAGAACCTTGCCATGCCAGAGGCTACACACACCCGGGTACCTATACCGGGATAGACAAATCCTTGGTGTTGCTCCTTTCATTTTTATTTGTTCTTGCTGAGAAAGAAACGTTGCTGCTTGGAAAGCTTTCTGTTCACTCCAGCGACTTTCCTCTAGTAACGTTGCTCACTGATAATGATCATAGCTCGTGATACCAATGGTTAAGAGAAGCTGGGTTTCTTGCCATTAATTTTGCAACTTCCTGGCTCTGAAAATATAGCTTGAACAAATAAGAGCTCCAAGTATTTTAGTTTTAGATTTCGATGTGCCAGACCTATCGTTACGAGATGCAGAGATGAGGAGCAAGGGAGGCGTTGGATTAATGCCAATAATGGTGTTTATGGCCCAGACAACGCCAGCGATTTTCACTTGTCAAGAGGACAGTCAAGTTGGAGCAGGCAGATGACAGATTATTTGAGCATTTATAGCGGAGTGGGTGGTTTGCTAAAGAGAATCGTCTCAGTACCTCATGGTTACTAGTATCTGACAAATGCCTCTTATTGCTAGTCTGCATTAGAGCATAGCAGAATTGATCATGTCACAAGTAGTGTCAAGACTTGATGTCCTACGATTATACTCAGATCATGTTGTAACTTCACGGGAATATCCGTCCTGCCACTTTACGCTCTCCCAAAATTGCCTGCAGGAGTCACGTGCCTGTGCAAGGGACAATGCGTTTGCATTGCTTACGGATGCAAGCGGATGGAGTGTAGACCAGATGAGAAAAAGTGATCCGGATATTCAACTAGCTTGGACCGCCATTATAAATTTGCCTGATGCCTGGACTATCTGAACATTGCTCCAAACCAATCCACAGAAGCAATACCCACACAGGAAGCCAAATGATAAACCCATTCATCAGCTATCGAACCTTTCATCAAAACATAATGCAGTGCATGCCAACTACTACTCAAACGAGATCAACGGATGCCACATGCCACACAGATACAACGTGGAGGCTCAGTATTTTCAAGACCCCGTGCAGTCTAGACAACTAGAACAACGAGGTTTGCACCTAATGTCCCTCGATTTGCTTGCCGTATTTAGTTCCTTGCAATTGAAGCAAGCCGTATCCGAGAACCAGTCACTGAGTTTGCAGTGTCGTCGTCGCGTGTATGTTGCCGTGGTGCTCTCTACCCTCCTGTACGGCGCGGAGACCTGGACAACGAAGGCTCCGGACCTACGACACCTCAACCTTTTCCACCATCAATGTCTCAGATCTATCGTTGGAGTGTCGCGACGGCAGCAATGGGAGACCCACGCAACGTCCTCAGCCCTTGCAAAGACCCTTGGAGTGCCTGAGGACATTGGTCACATCATACGGGAATGACGTTTGCGCTGGCTTGGACACGTGGCACGGAGGGAAGATCACCGGTTGCCGAAGTGTGTTCTCTTCTGGGAACTGCCTGCCCCGCGCCCCGCGCGTGATCCACGCAAGAGGTGGAGGGACGTTGTTATGCATGACTTTGCGTCGGTTGAGCCACCGGTACCAACATGTGGATGGTACGATGCAGCCCAGAACCATCCGGAGTGGCGTGCCATTGCCCGTCGACCACACAAGGCACCCTCTGCTGCTGACTACGGTTGCGCCTGCGGCCGCATGTTCCGTCAAAGCGGCGACCTGAAACGCCATCAGTCATTCTGTCGTGGACTGGAGAAATAACAATGCGGTAGCCACGTGCGCGGTGCCACACAATTTCATTATGTGTAGAACAGCGGCTGGTAGAGAGATAGAGACAGACAGACAGACACAGAAAGACAGAAACGGAGGGATGCTGCGCATAAAGAGCGACAGACAGACAGACTCAGAGAGAAAGAGACAAAGCACAGACTGAGGAGAAAACAGACAGAGACAGACAATCAGACACAGAAAGACCGAGACAGAAACAGAGGGACGCACATAATGAATGACAAAAGGAGAAACAGACACAAAGACTCAGAGAGCCAGAGACAGAGGGTCCTTAGGAAGAGACAGAGAGAAAAAAACTGAGAAAGGGAGAGGCAGATCGAGAAGGAAGAAGACACAGAGTCTGAGAGAGAGACAGAAGAAGAGAAGCAAACGGAGAAACAGCGACATAAGTACAGGGCCAAGAAGACAGACAAACATAGAGAGACAAGCAGAGACAGACCAAGACAGGGAGACAGCTGGAGAGTTACACAGACAAACACAGATAGGCAGACAGAAAGGCCGAGACGAAGATTCAGAGAAACACAGAGACAGAGAGAGAGAGAGAGAGAGAGAGAGAGAGAGAGAGAGAGAGAGAGAGAGAGAGAGAGAGAGAGAGAGAGAGAGAGAGAGAGAGAGAAGAAGAGAAGAGAGAGAGACACGCGCACACGCACACACACACACAGAAACAGAGAGAGAAAACTGAGAAAGAGACAGAGAAAAGTGACCGAGTGAGGGACAAAGAGAGACACACAGAGAAAGACTGAAGAAGAGAAGCAGACAGAGAAACAGAGACAGACAGATGGAGACAGAGAAACAGAAAGGAAGACAGACAGATGGACAGACAGATAGGGACAGGCACACGGACAGAACGAGATAGGCAGACAGCTAGAGAATGACAAAGACAGGCATACAGAAAAACCAAGACACAGACAGAGACACATAGACACAGAGAGAGAGAGAGGGGCAGACAGATAGATAGATTAATAGAATAGAGAGACAGACAGACAGAGAAACATGTGGAGACACACAGATACGAGAGATTTCGTTCGTTGGATTTCTAATACTGAAGTAGTATAATACAAGTAGGTAGCAGCATATTGCACACAGATCTAGAGTGCTGAGAGTTGTCGAATGCGGCGAAAGCAGAGTGTAGTAGACACTACTGTACAGGAGTGAAGCAAAGCTGATTTGTTGTAATGCTGCCTGACTGCTTGCCTGTGTGCAATAATGAGGTGAACTCATAAAACAGTGAGCCGAAAAAAATACGATTAAAAAGCCGATTCACAAACCAGGTAGACAGGAAGAGAAGGAAAGATACGTACGCATATACCCTGCACCCGTGCACGCACACACACACACACACACACACACACACACACAGAAGGGAGTTGATAGGTGGAGAATTGCGAAAACAGGGGACCCAGTGTGCCCTCAAGCCAAGGAGATAAAGAGATAGAGATAGATAGAGAGATATTTTTGGCACAGTATATTCGGCCCTGGTTTAAATATGGCTTTGGAATTTATTTTTCATTGCAATCAGGTTCGGCCTCATTTCTCTGTGCTGTGCTAATGAGTCCACAAAGGACGAAACAGTTCTGTCCCCAGATTGGATAGATAGATAGATATAGATGAAGATAGAGAGAGCGGGGGGGGGGAGAGAGAGAGAGAGAGAGAGAGAGAGGGAAAGAGAGAGAGACATAGGCAGCTGTCTTGGTCTTTATCATCCGATGTATTCCGTGTGGCGTAGACCAGGTGTGCATTGAGAATCCTTTCACAAGGCATCGCAATAATTATAATTACGGAATTGGGCAGTAATGCGGTGCTAGTCTTGATATGTTTCACTCAGGTCATGTCTGATATCGTTGGCATAAGAGAAAATCAGTGGGTGTACATCCACTGCACTTGCAAACTTGCGTGTCTCTCTTGCGACAAATGCACATGGTACTTGGTGTCTGTGTCAATTGGCTCATTCTGTGGGCGAGTGGTCACTGCCTGAGTTCAATGTCGGAAAAGGTAAGTAGCTCTAGAGTGCAGTATAGAGAAAATTATGCCAAATACGCGGTCATTAGGAGAGACTATACCAGCAACTTCGACTCATATACTTCAATATCTAATTGGATCTGTATAGAAGACGCTGCTCAGTGGTATTGGAGTTGTGGTTGATCAACAGCGTATCTTTTAGGTACATGTGGCATCCATTGGTCTTGTGTGAGTGACACTAGGCATGCAACCGGACAACGTTGGTGAAAGGTTTCATTACCAAAGAACTTGATTGGTTTGCCATTTAGCTTCCTGTGTGTCGTCACATCGTTTCCGTGGACTGGTTTAGATTCTTGCCCACGTTTCCAGGAGTCCAGCCAATTATTAGCAGCCGAAGCTATTTGAATAGCCAGATTATGTCTTCTTATCTGCTCCGCACTCCATCCGCTTGCATCAGTAAGCAATGCAAAAACGTTGTCCCCTGCACAGGCACGTGACTTCTGCAGGGAATTCCGGGAGAGCGTAAAGTGGCAGGACGAATTACCGTGAAGTTGCCACATGATCTGAGTACAATCGTAGCACATCAAGTCTTGACACTACTAGTACTTGTGACATGATCAATTCTGCTATGCTCTAATGCAGACTAGCAATAAGAGGCATTTGTCAGATACTAGTAACCATGAGGTACTGAGATGATTCTCTTCGGCAAGCCACCCACTCTGCAAAAAAATGCGCCAAAATTAATAATCTGTCATCTGCCTGCTCCAACTTGACTGTCCTCCTGACAAGTGAAAACCGCTGGCGTTGTCCGGCCATAAACACCATTATTGGCATCAATCCAACGCATTAATCCAACGCCTTCGTTGCTCCTCATCTCTGCAGCTCATACCAATAGGTCTGGCACGTCGAAAAACAAAAAATACTCGGAGCTACAAGCTACATTTTCAGAGACAGGGAGTTGCAAATGGCAAGAAACCCAGCTTCCCTTCACCTTTGGCATCACGAGCAATGACCATTTATCAGCCAGCAATGTTTTACTAGAGCAAAGGCGCTGGCGGGAACAGAAACAGCAACGTTTCTTTCTCAGCAAAAACAAATAAAAAGGAAAGGAACAAAAAAGGATCAACACCAGGGATTCGTCCATACCCGGTACCCAGGCCAGGTGTGTACTACCCCTGGAAAGGCTCTCCGCGGGAGCTCCCACAGATTGCAGTACAAAAGCCACGGCCAAGTGTCCCACTGAGGTGCGGTCGCTTGCCCGGACCGCTGGGACGCGGACTCCTATATTACTACGTGGACACCTACGAAGAGCAGCCTGTGACGTTTATTTTTTATGACAGAAAATCCGCAAAAAAAGTTGGGCTTGTCCCTTAATTTAGCCTTTCGCCATACTCATAGATCTACCCCCGTACTAGCGTACTCGTAGATCTACTGGCTGAGTTATCTTATTACAACTGTTTTCTTAGCATGACGTCGATTCTGTGAATGTGATGCGTATTTCAAAAAACCAATAGGAAAAAATGTACGAGTCCGTGTTTCTGTCTGTGTCTGTGAGTACGAGTTGGCGAAGCAAGAAAGGAGTAAAGACCTTCCTAAAACATAATCATTGATATTGACACTTTCTTCTCTGAAGTTGAAGAGTGCAACTCACAATCTCTGTTTGCCTTTTTAGAAGGATTTCCGAATTTGGTGATCGGCTGGTTGCGTCATGGAAGTGCAAAAACTGGATGGTACGTGAAGGTCGTGAAAACTGCGAACCCTGCAGCACAGAAAGATCACTGCAACCTGTAGGCTAGCATAACTCAGTACTGTTTGCGCCCAGCCAAGGCTCCGGGGCAGAGAAGAACGAAGTGACTTTGACTAGTAGCGCTCGCATCAACCACCAGCCACTGCAGAGTACTGGATAGTAGTACCGAGCTAGCTGCTATTGAATCCAGAAGTCGCACGAGAGTGTTCATCAACCAACTCGTAGACTGGGTAACTACTTTTAAGTTTAACTTAAATAGAACCTAGAACTTGATAAAACTTGGGACATGGCCTCTCCAGACTGTGACACGGAGCTGCTGAAGTTCCCTCGCACCCAGCACCTGTTCGACGCCGGCGGCAGTGGTGTGTCGCGCGACGACCTGGTGATGGACTCCGGGACGGCAGAGCTGTTCTACACGCCAGAACGAGGACGAGGGGCTGCGGCCGGCGAGATCATCGTGGAGGTGGAGGAGAAAGTCGACGGGGCCAACCTCGGAATCTCGATCGACGACGGCGGCCAGCTGAGGGCGCAGAATCGCTCGCACTACGTCGACTCGAGCACGCACAAGCAGTTCAGTGCGCTGGACGGCTGGCTGGAGGAGCATCGCGGAGAGCTGTACGATCTCCTGTCGCCAGGCAACGACATCCTGTACGGCGAATGGCTGGCGGCGAAACACTCCATACACTACACCAACCTGCCCGATCTCTTTCTGGCATTTGACCTATTCGACCGCCGGGCACAGCGCTTCTGTAGCCGACGAGAGCGTGATCGGCGCCTGAGTGAATCCACTAGCCTGTCGACGGTGCGACTCGTCTATAGCGGACTGCTGCGCAATAAACAGCACGTAAGTAGCTAACCTGTGGGGGTGTTGATGTTGTTGACGCATGACTGTGTGTGTATGGGGGGGGGGGGGGGTTGTGTGTGTGTGTGTATGTGTGTGTGACATGGCCCGACACAAGTGCATTGCCCAGCGGAAGTTGCCTGTGTCACAACAGAAGGGTGCCAGGCAATGTATGAAGTGCATGCGGTGGTTGAGGAGCGCTGGAGGACTGGCTGTGCATCGCTGTCCTGTGTCCACGGATGTCCCCACTGTATCCATTCGCCATGAATCTGACTCTTTGCGATGTGATGTTTGTCGCCGCTCTTTCCGCTCTCGTTCTGGTTTGAGCCGTCATCACTGTGACCGTGCGAAACGGATGTCACGTGCAGCCAGGAACAACTGCTGTCATGAATGCGAGCATTGCGAAAGACGGTTCTCAAGGCCACAGGACTTGCAACGCCATGCCAAATATTGTTGACTTTGCGATTTCTCTCTCTTCTCTTCTCTCTTCTTGTCGTTGTCTCCCGCTTCTGGGAGCGGCGTGGCCCGATAGGGTAGCTGTACATAGTAGTAGTAGTAGTAGTGTGTGTGTATGTGTGTGTGTGTGTGTGTGTATGTGCGTTTGTGTGTGTGTGCGTGTGTGTGTGTGTGCGTGTGTGTGTGGGGAGATGTGCGTGTGTGTGTGTGTGTGTGTGTGTGTGCGTGTGTGTGTCCTTCATGTCGGACACAACATTGTCCCGCTTCCGGGGCCCATGACGTGGCCGGGTCTTGTCCAGTTCGCCGAAGAGGATACACTTTGGCAATGTCGTGTCCGACATGAAGGACCGCCAGATAGTGGACTGGTACGACGTCGCCCAGGATCGCAGAGAGTGGAGATCAGCATGCAGCACCATTCCTCCGACCGAGCCCGTCACCTTAGACTTCGTTTGCACTTGTGGAAAGCGCTATCGCTGTCGCCAGGACTTGACTCGCCACGCCCGATTCCGCTCGTGACTTGAACACTGTTGGTCACTTCGGGACCTGCTATCATCTCCGGATGGGCATATTGTGTGCGTGTGTGCATGTGTGTGTGTGTGTGTGTGTGTGTGTGTGCGTGTGTGTGTGAGTGTGTGCGGCGCGTGGGCGTGGGCGTGTGTGTGTATGGGGGGGGGGGGGGTATATGTGCTTAATGTGTGTTTACTGTTTAATCTCTGAGGGTCTTGCGGTGTGAACTCTGTGCTACGCAATGTAGGTGCTGGACCTTCTGGAGGAGCAGTCTCGGTTCTACGACGGGCCCATCGAGGGTGTGTACATACGCATTGACGAGGATGCGCCGGGAACGACGGCCATGAGACTTCCGCTGGCAGATAGCCATGGGCGAAAGAAAGGTTAGGTGCCGGAGAGAATATTCTCTCTCTGCTTTGAGCGGATGCAGTAAAACCTGTCAGGGTGACCACTGGGATAAGGTGACCACTGGGATAAGGCGACCACCTGTAGCTGTCCCAGAGGACCACTACAACCAGGACCAAGGGATGGTATTTCCAGTCAAATTACACTGGAGAAGGAGACTTGGACGTTGTAACGGAATCACAGCCATTCCGTTCCCCGGGACGCAGGACACAAAGGACAGGTACTCGTTTGTTACATTATTATCATTGACATGACGGAAAAGCAGACTACACTGAAGGACACGGACAAGAAGACTGACAAAAGGACTTTCGACTACAAAATCGCGCATGCTCATATCACACATGCACGCGACTAGACGAGACAGTTTGGGGAATGCAGGAAAACAACACATCATTTTACAACAACGTACTAACGCCTGCAACGTGCAGTGCATCGTGAACATGACATCAACTGGGCACTCCGTCTGGAGAGCATTGCATGCGGGAATTGGCACTCTGACAGGAGGGTATCTCTTGCTACAAATACAGCCTCCGTATCAGGCCTATGGCTATGGAATTTACGTTATAACCTAAGCGTTAGTATAGAGGTTTTGCCGATATCATCTCATTTTGGGGTGAGTTGTACGGAGTGGCAACACAAGGACTGCCTTTGCCACTCCATACAAATTGACAGGATCACTTTTCTAAATCATACAGAGGTACTGTGAATGAGGTCATCGTGTATGCTTTCTACACAGTAGTAACAAATATGTACGTGTGATGTCACCCACTGCATGCAGAACACCCCGGGCGATGACATAATTGTATGCCGGTATCCTGTGCACAATGATGTCATTCTTGCAACTTCTATTGTGCGAGTCGTGTTGTGGAGGGCTACTCCGATCACAAGTCCACTGTACTAACTGATAGCACATTCCATTTGCCTTTGTGTGTGTGTGTGTGTGTGTGTGTGTGTGTGTGTGTGTGTCTGCGTGCGTGTATGTGGGTGCTCTGCTTGGCACTGTGGCAGGTAAAGGCAAAGCGTCCAGGTCTGCCGGAGCTGGTGCATCGGAAGCAGGCCCCTGGCTGCGGTTACGCGGCAAAGTCGTGCGCCCCGACTTCTTGCAGAACATCGAAGAGCAGTGGACGAGGCAGAAATTCACGAAGAACATTGTCACGTACGCATGACACAGCTAGATTTCCCAATCAACCGGCAGCACGACCCTATAACAGACATCTATTGAATGGCAGGTTCACTACCCAGCTGAGCATGTGTGCATGGCAGTACATGTACGGGACTAGACAGTCAACACCAGGCAAACGTCAATCGATCCTTACCTAGATACTCAGTATTATTATGTTACATTTCAATTGCCAGTTAATTTACCTTCAGTTCAGTTCAGTTCAGTTTTTAATGAGTCTCTCAGTTCTGCAACACTGTGACCTTAGTCCTATCCAATTTTACTCTCATAGATGTAACTAATACTAGTTCCTCAGACCTGATATTTTTGATTCATAACTCATAACTCAGTCTAGATTTTTATATAATTTCAAAACGTTTTTACAGTATTTTTAATTAATATGCTGTTTGCAGCTTGAGTAATAGTTTTGTATGATGGCGGATACTACTGTGCACAACTGCCACAACATGGCCACATCACTCCCAGAAGCGGGAGACAACACTCGTTACAGCAAGAACGGAAGGAAAACAAGGGGAGTGATCGACTGTCCCTTTGGGGAAACGCGGACACGAATTCTAAATTCCGCGGAGGGGGGGGGGGGGGGGGGAAGGGGGTCAATCTGCATTTTTTCTGTAGTAAAATCAAAAAATCTGGAACACTTTCTGCAGCTAGCGTGTCACCTTCTTTGAGGATACCGGTGTGGCAACTAGTTGCGTGCTTTGAAGGAGTACTTTTCACACTATTGTCCTTTATATCCTTTGTCGTCACCAACTGAATGGGAGTGAAGAGTCTTGGAGGGACCTGCACTCATGCACCTACACTGGCAACTGCAACGTGCTATAACATATCGCAAAGTAGCTTTCAAGTTTTTTGCTGCTTTACGAGTAGTAATTTTACTGATCTACCCACAAACGTTCAGATTCCGCGGGCAAAAGTGTGGATTCCGTGATTTCCGAGGACGATGGCAATTTCTGCGAAAATTGCCGCGGTCGCGGAATCGCGTTTTTCCAAGGACATGATTGGACATGATTGAGGTGAAAGGGGACCGATCTACACACAGTGTTTCGGCCTCAGGTGGCGTGTGAGGTCCTGTGGGCAGAAGAATCGTTTGCTACATACTCAGGGGCGTAGCCAGGATTGTGGCTGAGGGGGGTGCTCACTGGAAGTGTGGGCCTGCGCCCGAAGGGCGAGAAAAATGGGGGGGTCCGGGGGCCCTCCCCCGGAAATTTTTCGATATTGAGTGCCAAATCCTTCATTTTTGCATCTATTTCATTATTTTCCATTCCACCAATGATTCAATAAAAAGTCAGATAAACAATTTCGCAATTAAATTCGTCAGATTCGGAAATGGCACTGGCACTGCTGCTACTGGTATCTGGTCTCTTCGACTTCCCTCGACTGAAATACTTCAAGATCGACATTTTCATAAGAATCCATTCGACTTGCGGATCACAAAACGACGTTGTCACTTCTCTTTCACTTCTACCAAGTCTAGCTACACAAAGTGTGAGTCTATATACCGGTAGTTGTACAATGCGCAGTGCATCCGAAAACGACCAAACTCACATTCAAAGGCAAAGATCTACACACAACTATACTACCACGGTAGTACTAGTTCAAATTACAGTACCGGTAGTACTACATTGTACTAAAAATTAATAATTTAGCACTACTGCGCCTGTCACCGGCGAGAACATGACTGCATGTGCAGCCATGCATGCAGTCTCAAGTGCAACCTGCATGCGCTACTAGTAATACAGTTGGCCGGGCCCCGTCGTGCAGCGCAGCGTCGTGTGGCGTCGATCTTGTCGACGTCGAGTCTCGATCGCGGGCGGGCGTAGATCCACAGCAGTACGAAAATGGTACCTGAAATTTTTGAGGGGGGTGCTTGGGCACCCAAAGCACCCCCCCTGGCTACGCCACTGTTACTAGTAGGCTACATTGGATGGGCAAATTAGTCCTTTGGTGCATTCGCTATCGTTTGCCTCGAGTACAATTACGGCGGTTAAAACCACCATGACTCTTCATGCAGTGATCACAGGTCGAGCAATGGTGCTGGCAGCAGTCCAAATTCAGGCTGCATCTCGTTGGAACAGCTGGTACTTCGTCCGATGTCTGTCGCTCCACGCAACAATGAAATGCAAAACCGCCAGCGCTTTGAAACCAGCGGTCACAAACTCCACAGTGACGGGCCCCAGGCTGCTAGGCAACTGGTAAGGACACACACACACACACACACACACCTGATCCTGGTAAACACTGCTATTACGGTCACGTGTCCCCTTGCACATACACACACACACTCACACACACACACACACACACACACACACACACACACACACACACACACCTTTGACCTTTGACCTTTGACGCCCATCGCCGGAGGCGATGATAGCAATGCTACGGCAGAAGCCATAGCAACTTGTGCTGGGATTGCACCATTCAATAGCTTGCAAGGCTGAAGAATTGACCGTCACTATTCAGCCTGGTCTACACCATACAGCTATTTGAAGTGACTTTTTCTGGCCAGTGAATCCCTATTTTTGGTCTTTTCCTTTTTTCTTTTTTTTCTTCTTTTTTCCCGCACACACATCACACCACATACTCCGGCATGCACTGGCTGTTGGTAACCACCCAGGAGAATGAAAGAAAAGTCAGGAAGAGTCTGAGAAAGAGAAGAAAGACGTGTGTGACCATAATCGTCGGGAATCGAACCCGCAACCTATCGATTGGAAATCGCTGCACATACCACTGCACACACACACACACACACACACACACACACACACACACACACACACACACACACACACACACACACACACACACACACACACACACACACACACACACACACACACACACACACACACACACACACACACACACACACACACACACGGCTGATAGCATGCACACAGTGCTACATTGTTGAGCTCCTGGGCAAGGCCCACCAGCTTCGGTCATTGCCAGTGCCTACATGCCACTCCGAGGCACACTGGAATGTCGAAGGCTCTAGCAAATCAGTCCATCACATCAGACTAACAAAAAAGAAAAGAAAAAATACCAGCAATGAAAAAAAAGAATATGTGCATGCCTGACGAGCCAGCACCAGGCAATTTCGCACGCAAATATCACAATGTGAAGAGAGGCAGGAAACGAGTGATTCCCCACGTAGGGAGCAACACACTATTCCCAAAACATCACAATGATTGTAAAGTTGAAGCTAAGCTAGAGTTCTGCAGAGCGCTAACAGGGCTCTACGTGACTTCGTCGTCAACGGGCTGGACTTAGTAAAGCGTTGGGATCAGATGCCCAATACACAGTATTCAGTGAGCAACAGCCACAAGGCGACTGAATGGCACCTGGGGTCGAATGCACCGTATTCACCCGGCCACAACAAGTCGACTGCAGAGTCTTTAGCCTGGGGAAGAATACACCGTATTCACCCAGGCACTACAATGTTACTTGATAGTCTTCACCCGGGGCCGAATACTTAGATTCTCACCACTGTATCCACTCAGCCACGACTTCAAGAAGAATGGAAAATCTTGGCCTGGGGCAGAATAAGTTACACTGTGTTCATCCAGCCACAATCACATGGCGATTTGAGAGTCTCGGCTTGGCAGCTGCGATGTGAAAATCGTCCTGGAGTTACATGCCAAGCTCCCATTGCGGCTGGCATAAATTCGTAGGATGTGGACGGCACTTGCAAACAAAAGAATGAGTGCTTCCGCCTACACTGACTGGTATTGTGCTGGTAGTTGTTCTGCGAACGAGCTGCCACCTGCTTGCTATGTATCTGCTATTCAGCTGGCGCTCAAATCATCGCGACTGTAAAACGTCACCAGAGCACCAACTACGTCCGTTACTAGCATTGGCTCCTGCACACAAGCACACATACACACACACACACACACACACACACACACACACACACACACACACACACACACACACGCCAACACACACACACACACACACGGTCACAAGAGCAAAACAGATGTCACACAGCTAGCATTCATGCTCAGATGGCAGCACACTGCATGAACATAGAAGTGGACAACGAACACAGAACATAAATATTCAAGAAATCGTTCATCACCTGCAGCACTCTGTTCGGAAACACAACTTTCTCAACATGGATCTCAACATGGGTGTCATTGGCGCAAGACATTCATTCATTGATGCTTACCTGGACCATAGTATTGCGTGAGCGCACTGTCACAGTACCCTTCTCAATGGTGTCAGAGTCGATGGTAATGCAGTACGGAGTGCCCATCTCATCGTGACTGCGAACAAACACGTAGACGACAAATATACACACACGCACAGGCACATGCATGTACACACAATATTAATTTGTATTTTCGGTGCCATACCCTAAGGATGTGTCTGATTGGTACAACCTAGAACCGGATCCATCGGACTAACGTGTTCAGCTAAATGCACCCTAAGTCCTATAAATAGATTCCAACTCAAACGTACTGCTGCCCACAAATTTTTTTATTAACGGGTGAATCCGATCCGTCCTTGATCAATAGGAGTCCACTAAGTTCTCTAAGGGAGGTTTATAGTTTACATGCAGTCGTGCAGTAAGGGGTCGTCCGCAATTATCGAAGTTTTTTCCAATCCGTGGTAGCTTCGAAAGTGGGTGGGTGGGTCAAGGCCAGTTACGGATTGAAAAACTTCCGAAATGACACGTGCGCGTGCCACGTGTACGTCTACGTGTAGCCCCTGTTTTCCACGCGCGGCTGCGCGCGAACTGTCTACTACAAATATTTTTGTAGTTCTGGCAGTTTCTGCGCCCCCGCGCGCGCTTCCTTGGTTGCTCCTGGGCCGGGGATCATACAGTTCGGCGCATTCGACGGCGAGTCGACCCTTCTATTTTTGAGTTTCACTGTCTCCTTCGTCCAGAGTACCGTCTTCCATGCACTCCTTTGGAGTCCTTCCGTCTAGCGCTGGCGCTGCGACTGTTATTGACTATGTCCAGACAGGCGACGTTGTTTGGAAAGGCGGTGAAGAAGCAGCCCTTTTTCAAAACCGCTGGTGACTCTGATTTAATATTACAGAACAATAAATTGCTTGTGGCAGTTGTCCAAGACGACGAACAAGGATGTATTCTTTGCCGAAGCGAAAAAGGAATGGACGAGTATTGGGTTGTGTGTCCATCAATAATATTTTATTACGGACTGGGGGGGGGGGGGTGGGTGGGTGAGGAAAAATTTGAAGCTACTACGGATTGGAAAAAACTTTCGATAATTGCGGACGACCCCTAAAGCAGTACAGAAGCAACAGTCAACTCACTCCACGTAGCGTTTGCCAATGCTGTTAACTTCACTGTACATCGTGTAGAGACCGGCTGCGCGGAATTCCTTGGCCAGCACCCTGGCAATCTACAGGCGCATACCAGAATACATACACACACAGAACACAATCACACACGGGGACGCACGTACGCACGCACACACACACACGGACGCACACACACACACACACACACACACACACACACACACACACACACACACACATGTACACATACACATGTACACATACACACACGGACGCACGCACACACACACACTACTACTACTACTAGCAGCATGACTGCACAGATGGGCAAGTGTCACCCTATGAAAAGGGGACCAGAAAACGGGAGTCGGATCACAACCAGGACCGCAAATGTCTGGCTAGGTCCTGCTGCTGGTGGGGGGGGGGGGGGGGGGGGGGGGGGGGGCGGCACACACACACACACACACACACACACACACAGAGTACACAATCACACACCACTACGCCTAACATCCACAGTCAAGGCAGAAGCAGCACAACAAATCGTCTCATTGCCAAAAATGCACACACAGACCCTGCTGTCTCACCTGTACAAGTTCAGGCTTGTTGTGAACAATGGGGAAGACGGCGACCTTGACTGGCGCTATCCGCTTGTGGAGGCTCAAGACCTGAATCAGTTCAGACATGCATACGTCAAGGACTACTGTAGGGACAATACATGCTTCACAGTGCACTCATACCTCACTTATCCTGACGGTCCGGGATAGGGCACTGCTCAGAACTTTGAAATGTCCCTAACTCCGAATAGCATACTTTTAGACGGGAAATCACTTCAAATCACACATGATCATGTAATGCCTGCAGGCAATTCCCCGTGAAAAGCATTTGTGACAGACCAGCAGTGAAAACAGGCAGCTAAAAAACACTGCTGCCCACATGGGCCAGGCAACGGAGAAAGAACGACAGAAAGAATGGATGAATGAAAGAGGTGATAGGAAGCATGCCCGTTGTGGACTGCCTTCAAGTCACAAGAGCAGGCAAAACAGCTCATCAGCAAACAATTTCATTCTTTGCCATGCCTGGCTAAAGCCTCCTCCTTTGTATCGGCTTTTGCTTTTGCCATTGGACTGTGAACAAAAAAATATATAAAATAATCTAGAGGCCAGAGCTCTTACCGGTCTGACCGTACGCGTCGTATCTGATGCCGCATTTCGCTGGTCATACGCGTCACACAGATAAGCCATGACCGCTGGGGGGGGGGGGGAACAAGCACAACAGGCAAAGACCACTATTTTTAAAAACCTTGAAAGGGAAACCCCCACACGCCTACGGCCTTCTTCAAGGTACCCAAGAACAAGCACACTATGCAAAAACAATTACAGTGCGTATCGGTTATAGCGTGGTCGTGTAAAAGAATATACTGCCTACAAGAATGAACTCTCATGTTTTCATAATCATAACATGGGTTTCAAGTGCACATTTATTCTTACAAGTAATTTTATCGCACAGTAGAATATTACATCGGTCCTAAGAATGGACTTTGTGTAGCGAAACATGCCAGATTAGTACAAAGTATATCGCCTGTAGTAATAACATCCGTCCAATGCAGTTCTAATCTGACTCGCGTTGGGTCGTAGTGCTGCAGGTTCAACTGTTGTGGTCATGTAACTCATGTTGCATAGCCAAATGGTAAGCCTATGGGACTATGACAAGCCGCATGCACTGTAGCACTACATTGCATGTACGATGATCTTCCTGCCTCTGCACACATGCATATGATATGTCAAACTTGATTTATCGTGTGTGAGAAATATTGGAAATAAGAATAGAAAGTCGTTTTTCAAACACCCACGCTGTACCCGATACCTACTGTACCTTGAAAGGGAAATCCCCACAAGCCTACGGCCTTGGTCAAGGTGCCCAAGAACAACAAGCATGACCATACAGCGTGCATAATACACTCAAACCCAGCCTATCCAGTCACCTTGGGGCAGAAGGGCGTCTCCGTACCTCAGAACACTGGACATTCTGTGATGCATTCTATTCAAAGTCACTTCCCAAAGAATAACGGCAGTATTGCATGTGTGAATGCAGCAGTCATTAAAATACCACTCAACTGACTCGGCAGAGTGCCTGGTTAGCAGAAGAGGGTATGAGGTAGGTCCGGATAAGGGAAGTTTGAGTGTGCTGAGTTGGGCTGCTCAGCAGTCAGAACTACAGTCAACTTCGCTAATAACGACTGCGGATATAACGACAATTCGTGAATAACGACAGCATTTCCATGCCCAGAGCAAAGTCCCATCCAACTGTAATACATATAATGAGACTTCGGGCATGAGGACACTTCGCGAATAAGGACACTTTTCTGATGCCCCACCGAGTGTCGTTATACGCAAAATTGACTGTATAACCGTCTTGACCGTACAAACTTCCAACCTAGGAGAATAAATACTTCAGTACAACGAAGACCATCCCTGGAGCCAGCACAGTGGAGGCCCAGAGAGGCCGGAACGCATACTGAGCGAGGAAAACCCGTGCAGGGCAGATGTGTAAATAAATGAATTACATCAAAGACCATATCGAGTCAACTCTCCATCTGCATGTAATCTATGCGTGAAAGGTCTAAACTGTACCTCTATCAAGGCCGGCGGAGGACTCCACACAATGGGGAACGAAGGATCTTGTGCCGTCATGATGCTACAGACAGCACAATCATAAGCAGCAGTAGAACATAGCAACAGGAACACAGGATACCAACGCACATACACATGCGTGACTCGTACAGCCAATGCCCGGGTTTAGCTGTCACCCCGACGTGTATGGGAAAGCGATTTCTAGTGACAGGCGGTCCTCTCTCTCTTCCTCTCCTCTATGTCTGTCTGCCTGCCGGTCTGTCTGTCTGTCTCTCTCTCACACACACACACACACACACACACACACACACACACACACACACACACACACACACACACACACACACACACACACACACACGCAAGAAATCCATGAAGATGGGCAGTCTCTTTCCACAGTGATTACGCAAGAAATCCATGAAGATGGGCAGTCTCTTTCCACAGTGATTGCCAATCAGTAGGAAAAGCTACATTTCACTGTTCTGGGTAGTTGACATATCCTAGAAATACAGCATTTGTGGATCACACGAGAAAGTTATTTGACTTTTTCCAAGACCCCGGAATAAAGGTACTATATTCATCACAGAACACAGTAACTAAAGTCAATGCAGCTACGCATCGTGCCCATTCGATTCTTACATGGAACGTGTTATCGTATGCCTCCCCGTGCGCTCGGATGTCGTAGTCTGTGCGATTCGCGATGCTCTCCACTTCTTCAGAGCCCCAAGGAAATTCATACTGAGCAGAGAAGAAACAATAGATAGGATAAGAAAAGAAACAGCAACCAACTGTGCATGTTCGTGGTATATTTCGCTTTGACAAAAAAAGAAAACTCTACAAAAAAAAGGATTGCCTGGAGAACCCGGGTATCGATCCCGGTACCTCTCGCATGCTAAGCGAGCGCTCTACCATGTGAGCTAGTCCCCCTGCACACCTGAGGCAGGCACTAACATGCACTTGGACTGGAAGCTTCAGTGGTGGTGGACTGTGCAGGTCAGCATTGCTGTGGAGACAACTGAAGCCAGTACGGTACCCCCCCCCCCCCCCCACACACACACTATGGTGCTTCCCAGCTGGTTTCTCGGCAGGGGACGGGAGAGTCAGATCAAGGCTGTCAAGTGCAGTACATGTACTTTTTAATTTTTTTATTTTATACGAAAGTCCACTATACTGTAATTTCACAAAATTTCGGTGTACTTTTATTTTCGGTACTTTCGGTGCGTCTGTTTCATACCTAAAATTTCAATACACCGAACAAACGCCAACACACATAATCCAATAGGGAACTGCTTCTCTGTACCGAAAATTTCTGTTCACCTAACCTAACCTGTTGCCCTCATACCGAAAATATTGAGCACCGAAAATTTCTGAAATTAGAATATTCCCGAATATGTACTCTGTACAACTACACAAAAGACCACACTTGCCGCGCTGGATTACGCACGTTCTCATCCAAATGCACACCTGCACTGGCACACATTACACAGAAGTGCAAGCGGCGGTTCAACGCCATGCTTCTGCGAGTACACTGAAATCGCTTCGCAGGTGGAAATTCGACAGGGGGCCGGGGATTAGAGCAGGGGTAGATCGACGGTACTTTCACGGTGTGTTCAGGGAACTCAGTACGCTGGTCACTGACTCGCTGGTCACTACCACTATAAGCAAAATCAGCTGCTGTACAGGCAGAAAATTTCGTCCAACTCCAAAGAAAGGGAGTTCGTCCGGTTGTAAATTCCGTCCATGGATCATAAGAGTGTATTGGAAAGCTGGACAAATCGACATTAGTCCGGTATTTAATTTCGTCCAAAAGCTCCTTGGACGAAAAAGACGAAATTAAATGCCAGACGAATATTTCTGCTTATACTAGTACAATACCAGTAGTACGTACTCAGAGTAGGTCACTGCTAGCATTGCAGATGTTTGGCAACTGTCCTTCCGCCAGCCCCAAGAAGATTCAGCTTTCGACACCGTCTGAACACACGACGGCAATGCTTGTGCAATCTATAGGATGTTATACTGTAAGTCTACAAATTTTTTTATTTTTTTTTATAAACTTTGGTCTCCTAAGCATAAAACACATTTCGGGCGCTTTAAAATTTCACACGCACGCATGCACGCGCACACGCACACACACACACACACACACACACACACACACACACACACACTGCCTCACCTCGATATCCACCGCATTCGTCGCATAATGAGCAAGGTCGTCCTTGTCCAATTCCACCGATTTGAAATTGGAACGTTTCCGTGCAAGCTAGAAATGAAGTGAAGACAGGAAGCACACCATATATAACCAGATGTCATTAACCAACCACTTCGGGAACTGGGCGCTGAGGCATAAGTGAAAGTGTTGAGCAACTGACACCATTTTAGAGGCCGTCCGGGGTTACAGATCGTTAAAAAAAATGAAAGTTGCAGTCTTTTTTTCAGCACCCTCCACACACCCATCCAGCCTGTCTGCAGGTAGAATGAACTTCAACAAAATATTGATTTCAATTCTCGGCACAAAGCAGTGCCTAGGCATTCTCCATGATTTTGCAGTCAACAATCATTTTGGAAACGAAACTGATAAAATCTGCCCACGGCACCCGAACAAAAAAATAGTTTTCAAAAACAAAACAAAACGATTGCACACACACACACACACCGGAGGCGGTTCGGTGAGAAAGCTACTCGTTCCATATCACTACGGTATCACCACGGTAACTCTGAATGCTTAAAGCATACTTGTGGATGCTCTGGCCACCAACCGCAGCCCTCTCTGAACTGCGAACTCACGTTTCACTTCCCGCGGACATCTGGCAAATGTGGATTTGCAAGTCGTGTGAATCGCCTACGACCGTCAGTTCAGTTGAGCTTCAGCTCGCATTTGGTTCCGGATTTACAAGTACTTCGAAACACGGAGCAGTAAAATACCGGGAGATGACACAAGCATACACGACCAATTTGACAATTGCCTCAGAACCGTTTTCACCCAGCGGGTGAGGTTGGGGTAAGGTGGTTACCAAAGTATGCAGGTAAGTTATGCACGCGGATCAGGATTCCCTCGACTAAAATACCTACCCTACCGCCGAAGAGACTCCCGCTACAGCCTGAAGAAACTCTTAACGCTGAGATTTTCCAACAATTGTCTGCCTTTGCAAAGTTTTGTAGTCCACCAACCTACTGGATTTCACGATGGAAGTCTGGCAATAGTGGTATCACTTTGGAAGGTATTCCTGCGTGTCGTGGAATTTTCCCGGTATTTCACTACTCCCTGGTTCGAAATTACAAAAGGAATATACTTGAATATATTCCTTGAAAGAAAAAAAGAAAAATGATTGCCTGGAGAACCCGGGTATCGATCCCGGTACCTCTCGCATGCTAAGCGAGCGCTCTACCATGTGAGCTAGTCCCCCTATGCAAACAAGGGGACAAAACATGTCATTTGACAGAACAGGTCTACCCTCGATTATCAAGCACAACACCGGTTATAAGACAAACAATTTGAAGCCTCCGGGATTATCGACTGATGAGGGTAGCCCTCTACCGAGCAACACAAGAGCTCACCGATCTCCACCAGCTTAGGCGGTCGATACTCAAGTCCAGAGCGTGACGCTCACTGTTCTCAGTCTCCAGGAAATGATAGCACTCCATTTGCTCAAACTCTTTTAGCCTGCAAGACAGAACGAAACAGAAGCAAACGTGCTTGTTTACATCAGGCCATAAGGAAGGAAACAACAAACTTCGCTCTCCCAGAGGTGGGGTGGTGGTTTTCCAAAACCTCTCAGGGACACACCCTCAAAGAGTCGGGAAGAATGACATTGCCAGAGATCACGAAATGCTCGATCCATGACACTTCCCCATAAGTGTTAGGCAATTCACTAAGTTCTGACATGGACAGTACACTGAGTGCGTTTGATTATGCCCGCGAATCGATTCGCACTATTCACATCACCCCATGTGAATAGGGGGAACGGATTCCGAATCGATTCCAGGGCTCATGACATGAAAATCAAACGACTTGAATGCGTCCTCGCTTCTAGAATGCTGATGACTAGACTACAGCATACATACACTGCACTGCAACAATCAGAACCAAGGGGTAGTCCAAGTATACTCCGCATTTCCCAAATCGGACACTTTGGTGGAGGGGCATTTCCAGTACAGTAGTCAGGGTATATTCTAGGACAAATTTCCAACCGGTTACGGTCCAATGAAGAGTCGGGGGTCCGGGGTTCCCCCCCCCGTAAAAAAGTACAGGCGGTTGGAACTGATTTGTAACTTTTCAACCGGTCGCCAACAATTTCAACCGGTCGAAAACCGGTTGGGGCGGTTCTAGAAAATTCCCTGGACTACTGTATTATGATATACGGGGGGCAGGGATGCGGCACTATATTTACAATTTTACACACAATCGATGCCGCCGGACAGGTTTACAGTCAACCGCATGAATGACGACCTCGGGCAGAGCAACAACTCGCGAATAACGACACGATCTTCACACATCTTGGCCATTCGACTGCACACCTTCTTCCTGACAATACCGACAACCCGCGAATAACGAAACCTTTCTCAGGCACGAGCGAGGGTCGTTGTTCGCGATTGACCGTTTATCCATCCACCACCATGTGTCTGAACTGAAGTCAGCAAAGCAGGGTATGCACGACAAACGTCCGCGTCAACAGTATCTCGTCGAGTTCACACTTAACAGGAGACATTTTCTTACCTGTAAATGAATGGTCCACATGACAACTCATTGCGAAATGCTTTGCCTGTAACAAGCAGACCAAACAAACACTTACTGTACGTCAACAAATAGTCGGTGCATATTTATTTTCGGCCATTTTCGGACTGGTCATATTTGGCCGAATATTTGCTGCGGCCGAGATTTTCTTTTGCAAGGTTCAGTGGTCAGCAGCAGCAGCAGCACAGGCTGAACATTTAGTGCGGCCGAAATGTGTTTTAGCCCTGGGAAGCCGAAATTTGAGTGGACCGGAAATTTGTAGACTTGATACAGTACCAGACGATATGCAGCAGTAAGAGGCAGACTAGAAACAAAGGAAGAAAGAGTAATTCGCAAGTTTGAGGGAGTTGAAAACGGGAAAAGTTGGAAGAAAAAATTGACCGCCACCACCAGAACTCAAACCAGGGGGCCCTTGCTAATGGCCAGCGATGCTCTACCACTAAGCTATGGTGAAGTCGTCATCCAAGCAGCGACTGACAAATATTCTCTTCAGACCTTGAAACTCACACTTCCTGTGAATCCACACAGGCGGGCGGGGACGCAGCCCTCGCTGTAACCCACACACGTCACACACAAACTAGCACACGGGGAGTCCCAATACATAAAACATCACAAGTTTGAGGGAGTATTAACTAATAAAAGAGCTAGCTAAGTAAAACAGGCCCGTCTCCACCGTGCTTGCTCCACAGCGCAGATATCTTCGACTTACCGATCTGCGCCAGGGAGAAAGGAAATCGCTTGTCAATACTGTTGCATACGAAATTTAACTGTTGAAAAGCCGCTGGACACATGATGCACAAGAACAGACATCCAGAACAAGATACCCTCAATGCGGATGATTTTGGGATCTTGTGCCTGGGGATCGCATAACGTCACGTGTAACTCAACTAGCAGTCCTAACCCGGTTCTGTATTCTGGGCAAGGAAACACGGTCCATTGCGACATTGAGCGCTGTGTGGGGGCAGAGGAAGGGGAGGGGGGGGGGGGGGGGGGGGGAGGAGGAGTATTTCTACTGTGTACCCTCAATGCGTAGGAACAACTGCATACTGTAATTGCACACAAGCCGGGCTTATTCCTGTAGAAGTCGGTGCTAAGCTTCTACAGGTAGACTCCCTTTAATTCGAACCTCAAATTGCCAGGCCCTAACTTCGAATTATCCAGAACTTCTAATTATCCAAATGCAGCCCCATGCACTGATATGTATGTCAAAATGCTTGAAATCGCATGCTGAATATTTTTTGCACATTTTTATTTCCATCAACGAAACATAGGTGCAAGGTGGTCGTACCGGTCGTGTACAACGGATCATCAAACCACTGGATCGAAACAAAATCATTTTGACATCTTCATTTTCTAGTGGAGAAGTTGTCAGTCACTGCAGCTTTCCTGAAACAATTTCAACGGAAAAGAACTGCGCTGCCTAATCCGCGTCATGAAAGGCCGTCGGACAGTAGCACGTCGTTCTGGAGAACGGAAGTGGAGCATAGGCATAGACAATATTTACGACAATAGTGTTTTTGTGCGCCAACATCTCCGCGCACGAGCTGGCGCGGCAAGAAAGGCCATCGAGATCCGCGAAGAGAGTCAGCCACCTGGAAGACATCGTCTTCAATCAAACCTTTGCAATTTGCCTCGCACGAGCTTGAAAGAAATTTCGAGAGAAGGTGGGTTTCTTGAGCGCTATAGTCGATCCTGCAGTGGACCATCGATCGATTTTTGAGCTACTCTTGGCTAGAGAAGGAGAAAAGAATGAACTTCGAATTACAAGGATAGCAACTCAATCTCACTTCGAAATAAGCGTTCAAAGGACATAGCCAATGTACTGTAAACAGCTCTTCTGTAAGAAGACTGGGTTCGAATTATCCAACCGGCGCACTTTTCGTACTTCGAATTATGCATTCGATTTTGACTTGAAGTGACTTGCAGAAGATCGGTACGACGAAAAAGTTCGAATTACACGGAATGTTCGAATTATACCGTATTCGAATTAGAGGGAGTCTACCTGTACTTAATTCAGGCCTGCACTAAAAGCAGGTATTTCCATGTATGCTCCCACTAACCTAAGCTGGTGTGCTGGCAGTCCATCTTGAGGATCAGGCTAGTTTTGAAAACAGGCTTCTATGAGCAAGGGCGTCAGTGTAGCTTTGGCCGCACCAATAATTATATTCTGTGACTTTTGAAGCAATGAAATACTAGTATGGGCTATTTGGGCTCAATTTCCTAAGATTTTCTCCAGGGAGCCTCCCCCCCCCCCCCCCCCCCCCCCCCCCCCCCAACACACACACACACCTTTTCACAGTCGCACCAATATAGAATACCTTTCGACGTCCCTGATGAGACAGGCTTTCATACAAGACACTACAGTAATCACTCCCTTGGCAGAATGATCAACAAACACCGGAGCAGAGAGAACACATACCAGACCCCCCAAGTATGTCCTGAAGGGATCACGCAAAGTTTAGAAACCATCATCAGGAGTCGGTATCCAGCACTTGACCAAAACTCAAGCGAAACTGTCCGGACACAGCCATACAATATCGTGATACACGAGAAACTGGCACTAGTGTAGCGCACAAAAGTAAATGTGACATCTAACTGCCCAACCCAGCTTTTAATTGAGAGAGAGAGAGAGAGAGAGAGAGAGAGAGAGAGAGAGAGAGAGAGAGAGAGAGAGAGAGAGAGAGAGAGAGAGAGAGAGAGAGAGAGATGAACTTCAATGAACTACGTGGGTAAAGCCCCAAAAACTGGTCTGAGTCACCATGACCGTGATCAGTGACTGAACCCACACACATTGTACCTTGGGCGAGCTCTGGTCGGAGCGGGCGATTACGCTCCTTGTACTTGTCCGTGAACAACTGTTTCAACGTCGCCCTGCAACACACAATGACAACGTGATACATGTGTTTGGCGTTGCCGCGTGCCAACGGGTATGGCTTTCAACACAAAACTTGTCCATCACTTCGAACAATGGCCATCCATAGCAGTGCAAAGATGCCGGGACATACGGTAGAGAAAGACAAGTTTAAGATGGAGAGCAGCTCACCGAGATGCACCCGAGTTGTCTTCAACGATCTTGACAAAGTCCTCCGCCATCTCTTCAGGCGAGGTGTCTCCACAGTAGGACAGTCCCCCTTGCATTCGAGGCTATTCAGGAGATGAAAAAATTACATAAAATACAACCACAACCACAACACACACACACACACGTGCGCGCGCACATACACACACTTGTACTTGTTGCTCACTGCCAAAACTGGTCACGTGGGTCTCCCCGGGAGAGGGGAGAGAGACTCAAAAGGAATCTTAGAAAGATGACTCAATTGGCTATTGAACTGCCCAACGGCCGACACCCCCTGAAATCCCCAACTCTGGGTGGACTTGAAAATGATCCCACTTATGGGCTCACCACACCTCAGTAGGCCTCCGCGGAATATGGTCGTATTTTTACCGATAATTCCTTTGAGCATTGCTCAAAATTTCGACCGATTATTCCCGTAATTCCACCAATTATTCTCACAATAATGCTTTTTTCTTCCCTTTTTTGCAGATACCGTACCGCGTACGGGGTTTTTGCCACTTGTACGGGCAAAAAAATCACGGTTCGCGTGAAACTCGGCTGGAAGCTTTTTTTCTTTCTTTTTTGAAAACTTCAGGATCACAAGCTTTTTGGTACAAATCAGGGTGTTATAAATCCGTTATAAATGGAAACAAATTGAAAAAAGGGGGGCATTGCTCAAATTTTACCGATTATTCCACAAAAATTGCCAATAATTGCCGTTTAAAAAATCACACCGATAATTCCCGAAATTATGCCGGCACATTCCATGGAGGCCTACACCTCAGTAAGTGGGTGAGGAAAAGATGCAGAAAATGGATTGACGGCATCAGGGTATCCGTCCTGGGATCCAACTGCAGTTACCCCTGCCCCCAGTGAAGGTAATACTTGCTACTAATGTGGGTGGCTAAATCAGAGTGGATCTGATATAAACTTCACTAGCACCATTGATTACACAAGAGTTAATCTAGCCAGAAGCAGTCCATGGTTAACAGGTATGTATACTTCAAATAGAAAGTATATGAACCCTGTAACCAACAAAGGTGGCAGATACAACAATACACCTTCAAGCAGCCGAGCCTGTTGGCCCCACAGACCCCACACAATCAGGCATAAGTGTACCCACCAACCGAACTAGCTATACACACACACACCCACACGAGCACACGTGCGCGCACGCACACAAACACACACACACACACACCAAGAGGGAAACCTGCGCTTAGCGACCACTGTAATCAGACAGCACCCATCTTGTGCAAGAGGTCAGTTCAGGATCCAGCTTACGCTGCTACATACATGCGAACCTGTGTTGAAAGACCACCTGTGTTGAGAGATCACTTGTGTTGAAAGACCACCTGTCTGGAAGGACCGGGCGTATTCAGTGCACCCTGGGATAATTGCTACACATAGGTTCCACTGTACTCCACACTTTCTCATGATCATAAGAGTGCTTGATTGTATACCAACGTCTATCTGTACTAGAAAAGCAATATCAGGCAGTGCTCCGTCAAGATGCACAGCCAACATGGCCAGCTGCACTAAGCCAGCCATTCAAACTTTGCAAAGCCTACAGTACTGTCGGTCACCGTGTATACATCAGTTTGCCCTGAGTGGTGGAATCCTAGCCTGCTTTGTTTTTCGGCGCATGGCAGTGCTGTACTGCTAGAGCCTTCCCAGCACGCAGGTTAGCCGCCAGCCGACTACAAGCTTGCCCCCCCCCCCGCACACACCGGAGTGTACACTCGAGGGCCGTCGTGACAGAAAACAGCATAGGGGTTAACACTGACCTCGTGAAGGAACGGTGACCGTGAGCCTGGCGCCAGGTAACCGTGGTGCACCACATGAACTGGTCCTGCACAAGGGGAGCAGCAATAATCAGACCATTGTCAATCTCCGAATCTCTACGATGGACTATGGGTGAATTCGCATGGGTTCGAAAACAACTTCGAGAGTCTCACACGAAGAAAAGAGAAGTGGGGAGTAGACAAACCCTTTCCAAGAAGCAAGTATCAGGGCCAGAAAGGGCAGAACACCACATTTGAAAAGGAGCGCAAATGTGGGCCCAGGGCTAAAACACATTTCGGCTGCAACACATGTTCGGCCTGTAATGCTGCTGCCTGTATAGACCTTATGCAATACACGTCACAGGCTGCAATCTCCATAGTAACGGTGCCCAGCTGAGCTCATCATGAGGGACTGAGTGGCAAAAAACTAAATTTTTGAACTTGAGAAGCAGCTGCTGATCTGATTATTATGAGGGAGGGGGCATTTTTTGTTTCGTTGTGGAAGAGTCATTCCTTCTGCAGTTTTGCTAGTACGATGGTCAAAAGTTGTTGTGCTGTTGGCTGCAGTAACCGGTCTAAGGTTGGTTCGGTTGTCAGTTTCTACCGCTTTCCGGCAGACCCTGTGAAACGGAAGAAGTGGACTGTAGCTGTTCGTCGTGACAAGTGGTCACCAAATCAAAACACTTGGCTGTGCTCTGCACATTTTGTTGGTGGAAAGAAGAGTGATGACCTGTGGAGATCCCTGTGGAGAGCAGCGATAGGACCGACTCAGCTAGTCCAGACACCGGTGGTAAATGCTGTCATCACGAGTCAGAATTCGATAATTTGAAATGTGAGAACTTGCTGCTGAGAGAGGAGGTGAAGAAATTAAGGGCCCAAAACTCAACTCTCCGTGGTGGAGCAGCACTTTCTGAGAACGATCTGATATGTAATGATGACAAGGTGAAGCTCTACACCGGATTGCCAACGTACGCTGTGCTCATCACTGTTTTTGAGTTTGTTTCCAGCGACGTTGAGCGTCACCACCGCTCGGCAACCTCATTGTTCACGCAGTTCTTGATGACGCTAATGAAGCTCCGCCTGAACTTAAATGATTCTGACCTTGGGTATCATTTTAGTGTGGCCCAGAGTACCGTGTCGAGGTATGTGCTGAAGTAGGTGAACATTATGTATGTGCGTATGAAGCCACTTGTAAGATGGCCAGATCCGGGTGATCTAGGCAAGACAATGCCGCCAGAGTTCGCCAAGAATTTCAAGAAGTGTGTGTGCATCATCGACTGCTTCGAAGTATTCTGCTAGCGTCCCTCTGATCTGATGGTGAGAGCGCAGTCATACTCACATCATAAATCGCACAACACGATCAAGTTCCTCATTGCCATTACACCGCAAGGTGTAATATCGTTCATCTCACAAGCCTGGGGTGGGAGGACATCAGATAAGCACATCACCGAGAATTGTGGCTTTCTGGAGAAACTCCTCCCGGGTGACCAGGTACTGGCAGATAGGGGCTTCACTGTACAAGACAGCGTAGGTCTGTACTGTGCTGAGCTTGTGATCCCACCATTCATGAGAGGGAAGAGCCAGTTGTCTCGAATTGAAATTGACAAAGCGAGACAGCTCTCCCGAGTCCGGATTCATGTTGAGCGTGTGATTGGTGTGCTACGCAACAAGTATACACTGTTGCAATCCACATTGCCGATCAACCTCCTCATGCGTGACAGCAGTGATGCAAACATTGCTGTCATTGACAAGATTGCCACTGTGTGCTGCGCGTTGTGCAATTGCTGTGAGTCAGTCGTGCCTTTGGCTTAGCAGGGATGTATCCTTAGCTCTGAGACAAAGCCAGAGCTGGATAGCTGGATGTGTATAGTAGTGCTTGCTCCATCTCCGGACAGCTAGCTGTTTCGACCCCGTGAGGGCTCATCATACTAACCTTTTTGCATCAAACTTCATGTCAAAGTCCTTCATAAAATCCCCATCTCTCTCTCTCTCTCTCTCTTTCTAATTTTGCATGCTTCACCCTGACTGTCATGTATGATTTCTTCCTTTCTTGGTCTTTTAGTGATGGCTTGGACGATTCACTTGTCCAGGCGATAAGGCAGTCTCTCTCTCTCTCTCTCTCTCTCTCTCTCTCTCTCTCTCTCTCTCTCTCTCTCTCTCTCTCTCTCTCTCTCTCTCTCTCTCTCTCTCTCTCTCTCTCTCTCTCTCTCTCTCTCTGCCTCTCTCTTATCTTTGCATGCTTTACCCTGACTCACATGTACTATTTCTTTCCTTTATTGGTCATGCAGTGATAGCTTGGACAATTCATTCGTCCAGGCAATAATGCAGCCTCTCTCTCGCTCTCTTTGAGAATGCGTGAGTATGCGGTAGAGTACGCATATGAGACCAGAAGTGTGCACGTGTGTACATGCCAGAAGTGGGTGCTGTAACGGAACGCGACTCCAACTGCACAACGACCCAACCCCAACCAGGCACAACCACAGCCAATCCAGGGGAATACAGGGATACAGATAATAATTATAGCAGCTCCTGACGAGCAAATGCTAATCGCGCCAAGTCCATGGGATTATGGCGATGCTGACTGACAGCAACAACAACAACAAAAAACCTTCCGACAAACGGAAATATTCAAGTGGGCTATCGGCGTGGCCGACGAACGGCGCGGGCGTGGATACAAGAGCCTGACGAACAATGCTCTAGATCAGTTCTGACACCATGTAAGAGACCCAGCTCACTCGACACATCAATCTCACTCTTTTCTGGACTAACCAAGAACTGAGGGGAAAACCTCGTCGTGGCCAGCTTCATCTTTTCATAATCAAATGCACGGAGTCGTATTCGACTCCCCGCTGTGTGTAGAGTACGGTGTGGGAGGTAGAATAAGGATGTGTAGAAATGAAGTGTGTAGAGTAATAGTTGTACATTATGCCTGAATAATAATAAGTAATTCGGAGCATGCAGGAAGAGTGTAAATAATTACGTTATTGGAAGGCCAACGGGAATGGGAGAAGCAGTCTCTAAGACCATTCCCGTCACAGTGCTTTCTTGGCATCCTTCTCGGCCTTCCTTGTTTTGCGGCAAGTGGGGCAGTACCATTTGCGCTTCGGTATTCCCTTCATCCGCAAGCAGACGACATGGAATGTCTTGACAGGGCACTCAACACCAGCACACGTCACCGTCTCTGAATCTTTCACTTGGTTGCAGAAGCAATGCCCAGTCTGAGGCTCGTGCTGGCCTGCATGTTCACTTGATGCTGCATGTCCTGCGGCGATTTCAAAGCCTTTGCTGAAGAACTTGCCAACTAACTCTGACAGCACAGCCAGTTTGAAAAAGTCAGAGACTTTAGAAATGGCACCAGAAATGAAATCAGTATCCGGCAAGATGCGAGAAATGACAAGATCCGTATGAGAATACACAATGAAATCGCAATACGCAGCTTGGCACAGAAACATTTGAGCCTGCACTTGATAATAGTATGCATGATCTTTCTTCAAAAAGAAAGAACCATCAGCATTTCGACCAAGGCAGAAGCCCGACTTCTCGGTTGCATCGTCGAAGGAACTGTCACAGCAGCTGTAGGGACACTTAACCTCCACTACACCGTTGCCACAGCAAGCACAAGACACAACACCATCTGGGCTGGCGCCAAGGTAAGGATAGTCGCTACGGACCACAAGACCACTGTCACAAAGCTGAAATGCCTTATGCTTCTTGATCACATGTACCTTGTAGGCATCCCTGGCAATTTGCTCATGTTCACATCCCCACGTTGTTGCTTTGGATGTAAACTTCATACTCTGTGGGTAGCAAATTGCCTTCACCAGTGATACAGAAGGTTGATGGGGGTCACTGTGGGAAGCGGCTTTAAACTTTGAGGCAGTGATGCGACCCGCACGGCACATAAACCACAAGTCTGACTTTGCTTGCTCGCGCGTTGCTCGTTTCATTGCCATGCACTCATCTGGTGTCACAGAAATTGTCGAGAACACTGCATCACATCGGTCAAGCAAGTCAGTGTAATTGGCTGAGACCATCGACTCCTCATACAAGTTGGACAGTGGTGCAGGAATATCAGATGGTAGCTTTGAAACATATGCATCTGCGTAAGTTGGCACGATGGACAGCAGGGCTGGCATTGCCACCTCGGACAATTTGCTGTAAAATCCATCCAGTTCTGACGTTGTTGGTGCACTGGCCGAAATAACAGGAGATGTTGGGCTGGGTAAAGCAGCAGACGACTTGGATGTCTTTGACTTCTTGCTGGGGGAGGTGAAATCTATATAAGCTATTCTCTTGTAGTCAACTGACTTTATGGACGGTGGCAACCACACACATCCCTTTGATGTGCAGGCGTTGTCAGACACAAATTTAGTGTGCGATTCCAAGGCAAACAATAAAGCAGCGATGTGGGCGCATGCTTCACCCAGCCCCGCTTTGCAGGTGCAGTGGGCGCAAATAATAGTGCCGTTGTGTTCTGCAGCTATCCACGGTGTGAGAGGGTCGCTGCTGACTGACTGGGAGTGTCTCACCTTTGCTTTCACAACTCTCTTTTCATGATCCGATGTCGCCTCGTACGCACTCACATCTCCCAGCCACCCTGCCACCAAGAACTTGTGACCGTCGAGACTTTTATATGCCTTCAGTTCTTCCTTCGTTACCGGGCTAGGGGCTGTAATTAAGTAGTTGTACAAGTCCGGATATTCGACTAGAGGAAGCAAGTCTGACAAATGATCGCCTTGATGGCCACTGATGCAGTACGGGTCTTTCGCTCCCATCGCGATCAAATTTAGCTTCTCGTCGTACCTTTTCTTTGCAGCCTCATCCAACTTCTTGTACTCTGATGAAAACTCCACTACCTCGCTTTGCTCGCCATCCATTACTAACTGCTGCCTTCTTCTTCTCGTCTTGAATCTCTTCCGCCCAAACTCAGTGGTTTGACCGTTTGTACATGTACTTTCAAACTCAAAACTCTCAGCTGATCTCTTTTGCCACTCAGTGACTCTGCAGCCCCCTTGGCCGCGCGATCCGTGACGTTATTGGATATGGTCTATACACTGTCACACTGAACCTTGCAAAACAAAATTTCGGCTGCAACAAATTTGCCGCCAAATATGATCAGTACGAAGTAGAGGTTGCGACTTCGGCGATGATTTTGTTTAGGAATGGGGTTGCTCCAGTGTGGGAGCAAACCCATTCCTAAACAAAATATGATCAGGCTGAAAATACTCTAATTTCAGAAATTTTCGGTGCTCAAAATTTTCGGTATGAGGGCAAAAGGCTACAGTCCATTCATAAAAAAATGGGTCCTGGCTCTGGCGAGCTCCCGTATTTGGCGATTTTTCGTGATTTCATCGTACACAGTGCAGTGCTGCGAACTTTGAAATTTGAAAAAGGGTCCAAAAAGGGTGCCTGAACTGGGGTTCGAACCGCAGAATGCACTGTTGCAGGCGGGGTCAAACGGCCTGGATTTTGATGGTTTTTCCCAATTCAGTGCTTTTGGGGCAAAACCTGGCCGAAATCCTATTCTTGCTATGGCTTGCTTTTTGGACAAAAAAACTTCAGAAACATAATTGGAAGTGGATTCCATATGGGATTGCAGAAAAAAATTCTAAAAAAACTCAACGTTTGACCCATTTATGGCCAAAAGCTAGAAGTTCATTTTTTTCTGAATGGACTGTAGGTTAGGTGAACAGAAATTTTCGGTACAGAGAAGCAGTTCCCTATTGGATTATGTGTGTTAAAGTTTGTTCGGTGTATTAAAATCTTAGGTATGAAACAGATGCACCGAAAGTACCGAAAATAAAAGCACACCGAAAATTTGTGAAATTACAGTAGCCGAAAATAAATATGTGCCGAATATTTGTGAACTTACAGGACATATTAAAAGTTACTTTTCTCCAGGGTACATGTTCAGCCATATGCATGACGGCAGAGAAGGCAGAACATACAGCGAAACCTGTCAAGGCGACCACCTGTCCCGGACGGCCTACTACAACTAGCACCAACGGGTGTTGTTTCCAGTCAAATGACACTGGATAAGGAGACCACCTGTACACGGGGACAACATATGTAAGGTCCCTTTAGCGGTCGGCTTAGACAGGTTTCACTGTATACAGCTGTGAAGTCATGCACATGACCGTGCACGCTGCAGAGACTGACCGGTTCGATAGATGTGTCCGAATCAGGCCAGCCCGGATAAGGAGGGATTTAAGCCTGCCACCTTTCCGTACGACACACCCAGACCGTTCTGCCATGCTCTGGAAGCGTCTTCTTACCGTCATTTCCCGCCAGGATGATGTGACTGTCGGTCACAGACTCCACTCTCATGGTGATATCAGTTCCCTGGGTGAAGGTCTATCAGCAGGAAAGACACAGAAGCAGAGAAAGAAGAGTACACCAAGCCAATACACGAGTCGAGTTAGTCAACTTTCTACATACCGTATTATCTCTAATATAAGCACAGTCTCCAATAATAGCATGTCTCCAATAATAGAACACCTTGGGGTGGCATTAAAAAAATAAAGTGCTCAGTCTCCATTATAAGCACACTGTGTAAATTCATTATCTGTACCGGCTAAAAAACCCTGAAATGTGTGTGTCTGACATATAAATTTTAAAATTTGGCATGGCAACATGCCTCTGAAATGAGGTTGAAATAATAATGGAACAATCTCCAATAAAGGAACGTCTCCATTAATAGCACGGGGCGGAGGTACATTGAAAAAATAAAGGACCGTGCTTATAATAGAGATAATACGGTACAAGCACCCTGGATATAACATACAGTAAAAGCTGGTGAAAGCGCCCTCTGATTTTAGCCACCACCTGCTCTTAATTAACGACCGTTTTTCCGTGCACGGACAGCTCTACGCTGAAACTGTTGAACCTGCTTCTGAAGACCACCTGGCGTTAACGACCGCTTTTGCTTGCACCGTGGGGTGGTCGCTTAAACCAGGTTTTACTGTACAGTAAAACCTGTCAAGGCGACCACTTGGATAAGGAGACCACCTGTCCTTAACGACCACTGAAACCAAGACCAAGGGCTGCTATTTCCAGTCAAATGGCCCTGGATAAGTAGACCACCTGGTAAGAGAGACCACGTTTTGAAGGTCCCTTGAGCGGTCGTCTTAGACAGCTGTTTCACTACACATGTAGAGTAAAAACCTGCCCTAACAGGACGCCCTTGGTGCAACGGGAACTGTCCTGATATGACAGGATTCGGCTTGATCCAGGGATTGCACGTTCGATCCGCAGCACTTTGGCGCATGACATTTTTTTTCCGGTCAATACAAGATTCCCGCTTATAACTTTACCACAGTGCTGCTCAACGGAATCCAGTCGCGTCGCTCGAGTCTGAGGCTTGCATCATTTCGCAGCCCAGTGTTCGCAGGTCCAGGGCTGCAAAACGTCCGGCACGTACTTGAGTGACGCGACTGGATTTCATTGAGCACCACTATAGTACTTGAAGTATTGTACATGCACTCGCCTAGGACCCGTCTAATAGTAAATTTTTCTCACAGCAAACTCGTCTACATTTGGTCTTGGGACATGTGCATTTTTCCTCCAGTGGGCTCCATTATCGGGAGTGGTTTTAGGAAAGTTTCCAACCTGGAATACTTTAGCACTTTTATTCAGCCCTAGAATGACTATTTCAAATGTGAAGGGCGTCACTGGCCAGGTAACCTCGCAACAACGTGCTTGCCAAGAAAAATACCAGAAAATCGCATTCGTTTACGAGCTTTTCGCTTTGCTTGCTTGGAAAGTAGGAAACCACTGGTTGTGGTGCATGCACTTTTGAGTTTGCGGTCATCTGCCATCTCTGGTGTTACGATGGGTGCAGTTTGCTTTCGAAAGCGACCACCAGACTGTCCTGTGAGTCATGCACTGCAGCTGCGAGGTGGCAAGAACAGCAGCAACCACGGTAACAACAGTAACCACGGTAACAACAGCAACAGTAACAAGAACTAACCCGAGCATTGGGCGCCAGCTCCTGCTTGATTATATTTCGCCATTTCTGCGCTTCCTTCTTGCTCGGTGCTTTGATGACAAGATCTGATTGGAGATGTTTCACCTTCTCCCCCTTCGTCAACTTGAATTGCTCCTGGAGAACACACGACCACCACACACACACGCACACGCACACACACACACACACAAACACGGACACACGACCAACACACACACACGCACACACACGCACGCACACACACACACACACACACACACACACACACACACACACACACACACACACACAGAATGAATAGACAAACAAGAAAGATGTGAAAGAAGGGACAAGTGAACACAATGCCAAACATGAAAACATACCAGCAGTGGTCACGTGGAAGGCCCCAGCCAATCTGGAGGTGCCTTGGGGGCTTTGCATCAGCTACTATAACATGCTTCACGTGTGTAATCCCACCTGGCAGCCGCATACTGCAGAAGGGCTAATTTTACCGGGAAAATAGTTAAAGGGGAAGTATACCCTAAAATCAAATTTTCACCAGTTGTAGCCTTCGTGGTGCTGAGTCGAATGGTCTTGGTCCGACGACGCTGAGACGCTCCCTTCCTCCTTTATTCCCAATCGAACTCGCGCACTTCCACCGAAACTGGGTGACTGCGCCCTACTAGATTGGGATTTGTATGGAAAAAGTCACTAAAAACTAGGGGTCAAACGGGTGTACCGGGTACCCGGGTACCCGCCCGTTAATCTCAAGTACCGTTAGTAAAAGGGTACCCGTTTGTAAAAAAAAAAAAAAAAGAAAAAAAAAAAAAAAAAAAAAAAAAAGGGTGATCCTATCGTATTCCAAGACTCAAAATAGGAGTGCGGATACTCTTTTCCTTTTTCCTGTGCATTCCCGCTTTCGACTTTATCAGGCAGGAGCAGGCTGAAAGACAGACTTGACAGTTGTTCTCTCCACTCTAGTGCAAGTAAAAATCCTCGTACTGGAGGTTTTTGATTGTGATGTGAGAAAATGCAAGACTTGAAACTCGTTCGAGGTGGCAGCTGAGTAACTAGAAAGTAACTTAGTTACGATGGTTCTCCGACATCGAACTTGCCACAGTACTTGATGAACTAGTGTCACCAGGCTGAGTGACCAGTCGGAGTGTCACAAACGGTGATGTCCGTAGGTGGTAGCTACATGTATGATACTCATGGTTGTAGTTTGTTCCTTCAATCGACGAGTTGAAAAGTAGTTCGAAATATTGCATACAAGATTACGGATTTGTGAAGATTCATTTCACGAGTTCAACAAGCTAGCACTAGCAGCTAGCTGGCCAGCAGCACATCAGCTGTGTCAGGCACCCCAGCTAGCTATGGGCGCGAACATCTTCTGAATGCAACGAGTACCAGTTCTCTGCGAACATAGCAAATAGGATTGCGTGAGATCACGGAAGTTTTGCAAAACCACTCTGTCCTTGCATGGCTTGAATCACATCGATCTGCAGTTGATTTGCGTAGTGTATCAAAATACATGTAGCTTGTAGGACCATCTACATGTACGATTGTAAGTTACTGCCTGTGAAGTTATGTACATGGGCAAATGCACGGATGACATTCATTTGGAACCTTTATTGCCATAATAATATTATGATACACGAATCAATTGCGAATCGTAATGTAGTATCAAAATACAACCTGAGAATATACAAATTAAAATCATGATTTATGTGAGAAATGCGCAAAAAAATAATATGGCTGCTAAAGGGTACCCGTTAACCCGCCCGTTAAGGAAATTACCCGTTCGTTAGTTAAAGGTACACCCGTTTGACCCCTACTAAAAACGCCGTTTCGTTCTTATAAAAGCACAGATGACCGCGATTGGTCCATATGTTGTAGTCTTGTCGCCGCTGAGTCGACTGGTTTTGGTCCGAAAAGGCTGCTATGCAGCGTTCGGCCCTTATTCCCAATCGAACACGGTTGAGTGAGCGGTCACGTGCCCGCAGAGTACAATTTTCACATCAAGATTCAACTCAAAGGTTCAAAGCAGGGAGTCGTAAGAGGCTTTTACGACTCCCTGGTTCAAAGGTTCAACTCGAGTGACATAAACGGGCCCAAACAGGCTGTAAATGAGCACGTGACCGCTTACTCAACCGTGTTCGATTGGGAATAAGGGCCGAATGCTGCATCGCAGCCTTTTCGGACCAAAACCAGTCGACTCAGCGGCCAAAAGACTACAACATATGGACCAATCGCGGTCATCCGCGCTTTTATAAGAACGAAACGGCGTTTTTAGTGACTTTTCCATACAAATCCCTATCTAGTAGGGCGCAGTCACCCAGTTTCGGTGGAAGTGCGCGAGTTCGATTGGGAATAAAGGAGGAAGGGAGCGTCTCAGCTTCCTCGGACCAAGACCATTCGACTCAGCACACCAAAGACTACAACTGGTGAAAATTTGATTTTAGGGTATACTTCCCCTTAAAGCATTTTCTGAATCTGGACCAATTCACGATGAAATATTTCAGCAATCCGAGTTTGAGACTAAAGAAGGATCACTTCTACTGTACTGTACATGCAAATATTCGATTGGCGAGACAAAACTTTGGCGAAAACACTCCTTTCGCTAAAACTAGCCGTTTTACAGTACTTCGGAAATACAATGTCTAGTAGGGCTGGCCTTGTCCAATTTCACCAGAGATCCACTCACCCCAGTCAACAGATCCCGGGTCCACCTGTCGCCGAACACCTTGGAGTGGCCGGACGTTTCCCAAACTTGCGGGTGCTGCACAACAGAAGAGTCGATCGCAAACCCGTTCTCCTTGTCCGTGACGGTCGCACGCCACCTACAACATACAAAGGAGAAAGTTAAAAATCAAGCAATCGGAAAAAGGCAAGTCGCAATCAACAACATGCTGATGACATACAGTATAGTTCGTTAAAAAAAAGTGAGCTTTTCCTTTTTCCTCATACATTAGTAGTTCAATTATCTAAGATTAAGAGAAAGGACAAAATGTCACGAGTTCTGCCTAACTGTTCACCAACATAACCAGATCATATACAGTCAGCGAGTGCAGTGCGAGTTAGCTCTGACATAGGCTTCCACTGGAATAAGCCCAGCTGTAATACGCGGCATTACGGTGCATAGCAGAGTGCACAACCCCAAATCTATGCGGTGCAAGACCACTCCACTGACAAATTTGTATGGTACGGTCATCATGAATCGCTGGATAGCCCGTCACACTGCAGGTTCTCCAGCACATCGCCGAACTGTGATGGTGATATAAGAGAAGCGCGTGCGATTCTTTTGGGCAACACACAGCAAGGCGAAACATTGAAAGACGCGGCGATATAGTACAAAAAATAGCCATGTAAGCCGGTGAGAGATCGTGCCTGGTGCAGCAAGGGAAATCATTGTGACTTGAGCAGAAAGCTTCATCCTGCGCTTCACCCTGGCAGCTGCAAGAACTGTTTTTCGTTTTGTTTAAATCTATAAGATGTTGTAGGTGTGGCCTGATGATTGCAGAACCATGAAACTCAGAGTGGCGACAGACTAGCCTTGCCCCTGTTGTTCTGTTCAAACGAAATCTGGTTTCCTACAAGTGTGAGTACATCCTCCACACTCACCCACCCACCCACACATAAATTAAATATTTAAAGACTTCTGAGTTCTTAATTTAAAGATTTAATAAGAATTTCCGTTTGCACCTTCCCCTCAAACGAACGAACAAAGAAGAATGATAAATCTTCGTCAGCATGTTCTGCAATGTACATATACGAATTTGGAGCGAGAACATCAGCACTGCGTGATTTATGATTATCACTACCTATTTCTCACCATTCTTTGGCAATATTCTGTTTCAATAAAGTTCCCAAAGGCCCATACTCGTATCGCCCTTCAACTCCTCCGTAATGATGGGATGTTGGAAAAATAAACCCACGACGTCGGGCTAAATTGGAAACGGCGTTCAGGAGGGGATCTTTGAACGCCATGCCTCCCTCACCTACTAAAGCTAATCTTGAGACGAAAGCTGCTTGAGAAACAGTTGATTGCACTTCTAAAATGAAATCTCACTCACTGATCGATTCATCCTGCATTTTCAAAAAAAAGAAAGAAAGAATTAATTACTGCATATGCATGTACGTGATGTGACGTCGACGGCGAGAGTCGCGCGTGCGGCCCGGCGCGGCAGTGCAGTACGCGTATACGAGCGTACCGAGCTGGTCAGCGACTGGGTCAGCACAGATCAGTGCGTTGGACCGCGTACCGCGTTTGGTCGCGGTACTGGGTCCAACGCACACTTGGGACCTCAGTACAGTCTGCTCAGACTCACATGATGTAGATCTTCAGCAACATACGCGTATACGAGTTATTTCCAAGCGGTACTGCTGAAGGGTTTGCCGGGTGTCAGCGGCCGTCGTGAGTCCCCTTCGGGATTCGGGAACGGACACGATAATTTACTTTTACTTACTGATGAAGGTAACCAACGTGTAGCAAAATTGAAGCAGTTGCTCAGGTTTGTAGATGAAATTCAAGTTTTTCTTGACCAGTACTAGCTTACGTGACAACATCAACAACAAACAAGTTATATAACGAGTGGAGGTAACCAAAGTGTAACCAGGGTGTTCCGACGTGGTGAAGGCCTACCCATGGCCACGCCGGGACATCACCCCGTCTATAGAGAGCACCTTCTCGCGACAGTGTCATGGTGGTGGCAGTAACTGTTGACAGCTGACGAGCTGAGAGAAGGGCGCCATGGGCAGAAGTTGGAAGAAAAGAAGTTGAGGTTTAAGTAGCTACATGACTACCAGGACGACATCCAGGAGCGATCAAAGAATACACGACGGACGTCAGGAGTAGTCTCCTACCACCCTAGCATAATGAGGGTCAGAACCGGGTGCGACACGGGACACCCATATGGTTCAAATGGTCCGCAGGGACCGGGGCTCTGCCAACCGCGGAAGGTTGTAGTAAGGTTGTTGTTGTTGTAGAAGTTTATTTAACGTCGCACCACAAACAGGCGATTTCGCCTCCTTTGATACATGTGGACGACAGAAGGAATGAGAGAGGGGGGGGGGGGGGCAGAAGTATGGAGAGAGGAAGGGTAGAAATAAATAAGCAATCAACCTCAGGGCTACACCAAAGCAAAAACGGAATGGGAAGGTCACTGTTTCCGAACACAATGTCCTCCACCTTGTTTCATGCTGTCAATCTAACAATATGCGTGAACTACTTCGAAGTATAACAAGGTTGATCTAATGCTTGTTCAGTTCTTTTTGGAGTATCGGGTTATATTATACCATCTTCATGTAGTACAGGAATTAGTAGTAGTACCGATGGTAGTAGTACTAGTAGAATTTAATATTTTACTAGGGAACTCCCAACAGGCGTTGCCTTTTTACTGGAAACCCGAGGATAGTAGGAATGACTTGGTGCTTGTGACAAATGCAGAAAGGGGCTTAGCTTGACGACATCCAGGTGGAAGCATGTTCCATCTGTCTGCTGCCAAAAAAAACTGAGGAAGAGAGAGACCATGGGGACAGGGCTAGCTACTACAGTACTACTAATACGAAGTAGTACTATGGGAGACAGGGCTAGCCATGGTAGATTACTTCTACTGTTATTTCGAAGTACATAATTTGTAACTGTATTGTTGTTTTATAATCATGTAATTGCTATGCACACCAGGCAGTTCTGGACAAGCAGCCAGCCCCGAAACACCTGCAGAGCTTCAAGATTGCTGCATACCGTCACCTGCAACAGAGTGACTGGTGCTCTGCTCATGACTGGTGCTAGCCATGCACATGCATCACACTGGCCTGCCATCAGTGGACCCGAATCATTATATTGACCCTCTTCTAAAAGTAGCATTATAGTCATAGCGAGTCGACGATATGTCGCGCGCGCGCGCGCGCGCGCGAGAGAGAGAGAGAGAGAGAGAGAGAGAGAGAGAGAAGAGAGAGAGAGAGAGAGAGAGAGAGAGAGAGAGAGAGAGAGAGAGAGAGAGAGAGAGAGAGAGAGAGAGAGAGAGAGAGAGAGAGAGAGAGAGAGAGAGAGAGAGAGAGAGAGAGAGAGAGAGAGAGAGAGAGAGAGAGAGAGAGAGAGAGAGAGAGAGAGAGAGAGAGAGAGAGAGAGAGAGAGAGAGAGAGAGAGAGAGAGAGAGAGAGAGAGAGAGAGAGAGAGAGAGAGAGAGAGAGAGAGAGAGAGAGAGAGAGAGAGCTGCATGTGCAGTCTTCCACCCACATTATTCAATCTTGAGAGACAAGGGTATTTTTAATAATTGTTTTATATTTGTCTAAAGCACAGGCCACCTTCTCACAGAAACGATCTCCTGCTGTGCATCGTTTGATGTTCTCCATGGCCTAGCTGCATATTGTACAAGGCTGCCTGGCACATTTTGAAAAGCGACCCTGTCAGGTTTTCTATTATTGTGGTTGTAACTTATTTAGCAACGTAGTTGCACCACGAGGGGCTCTTTGTGGCACAGATAGATACATGACTGTACATGTAGCGCTGAACTCTTGACTTGTACTGTACTCTTGACGTCTCTTGTCCTTCACTCGTGTCGGTGGTAAATCCCCAGTTAGAGCCTACCGGTAGAGCCGTAGAGCCTACTACTAGAGTAGAGCTCCCCATGATTACTACATCGTGGTCATTACGTATCTAATATTGACTGAGTACGAGGTCAATATGGGAAATAAAAGCCGACTAAGGGGCCGTCCGTAAATATCGATGTTTTTCTAGAGACGATATTGGTGCGTCTGGGGGGGAGGGGGTTTGAGCCATGTGCGTCTTTTCGAGCATCAGAAAAATATCGATGTAAATATCTGAAGTTTCGCCGATCCCTGCACGCGGACGTCTAAATGGCTATACAAGAAATGTGAAACCAGCTTCCGTTCGCGGAGCTAAAACTCGCGACACAAGAACAAAATCAAAAATTGGAAGCTGTACGCCCATGGCGAATTTCAAGAGCAAAAGAATGAGCTATTGATTGTGGAAATCGGCCGAACGATGCCTGCAGGAGACCTTTTTCAAGACGTAGAGGCAGTGCGAACAAACACGGACGAACTCCACAAGAGTTTCCAGTCTTCACTGTCTGAACAAGGATTTGAAAAAATTCAAGCCCGAGCGTAGCCGCTTTGGCTACACCAGTACACGATGGCTGTGAGCACTGCAGCGCCAACCCGGCTCGCTCCCCCCAGGCCCAGGCGATGCAGCTATTGCGTGAGTGCGGCGGGATTTTCACGCCTACATACACCGGACCCTCAACATCCTGGGCACTTCATGAGCATCCAAAAATATTGATTCCATGATCTATATTTTATTTTTATGTGTAGATGTACATGTGCGTCTTCTGGGGGGAGGGAGGGGGGTCAAGGGAGAGAAGCACCAATATCGTCTCTAAAAAAACATCGATATTTACGGACGGCCCCTAAAAGACCGAGGCGAAGCCGAGGTTTTTTACGAGGTCTTTTATTTCCTATACTGACCAAGTACGAAGTCAATATTAGATTTATCACGACTAGCCAAAGCCTGTGTTCAATCGCTAAAAAGGAGTCAAATATAAGCGGTCCTAAGGAGTGAAATATGCAGGAATATTTGACTGCTTAGGTATGGCAAAAATCTATGGGAGTCAATACTAAGAGTCTTACTAGTAAGAGAGTGATAATAGACATTAGCTGGCAACATGACAATGCACCAGATGTACAGAACAGGTGGCATCCTGCTCAGTAGTACAATGGCTGAATGGGGTTACCGGTTCACGTGAATATTTTCGTCATTCCTATCCGGGGTAACGCGAGTGGGGCCGGCAGATCCATCTACACAGACAGTCACTGACCGTCCGGGGGGGGGGGGGCGCACATGCTGCTTTTACTTACACAGTATTTTATTTTGTTAGTGCTAACCCACACTACTCACCACTAGTGCACTGCTCTCAGTGAGTAAGTGACCTCACTCCTCACCTCAGTCCCTCATTGCCACATTGCCATTGCCATTGGCCTCGATCGGCCACGGGCCGGGGCTCACACCAAGCCACCTAAACTAGGCTGCAGTACCAGTACAGATCACCGCAAACTCATCTCTCAAAGTCTCAAGTGCAGATCGTCGCAAGCACCGGCAGTAGTTTCGACCCGCGAAGTGGCAACCTGTCAAAAACAGAATTCCTGCTGTTGCTAAGTCTCAGGAGCCGTGATCACTGGCGGCTCCAAGCAAAACTGAACGAATGTCGACTTTGCATGCTGTCACAACACAAGAGTCATGAGCCAAACTATTATTTTATGCATGTGTGAGACCATCCTGCGTAGAAAGAAGTAAGTGATCAGCTGTTCAGTGAGTTGAGTTCACTGCTTCCGATTCAGAATCAGATGGTCCTAGGCCCTTCACTAGCAGCGCTCAGCAGTAGATCTACTAAATGAATGCCCGACAGTCTTAGACTCCACCAGGGTCAATCACAAGCTAGCCTACCCATTGTCCCAGGAATAAGCTCTCTTGATTTTACTAGAGTGGAGATGTTGGAATGCTTCTTGTAAACGTGGAAGGACTTTTCCAGCTCGAAGCTCATGCGGCCTGCAGCATGCAGGTGTGGTAGATCTACGACGCGCGATGTGATCAGTGCGGAGACTACATACACGTTCTGTAGCCTGTACTGCTGTGTAGGTCTACCAATCTGCCAGCTGAGCCAGTAAAACTAAAAGTGTAGATCTCCTGACTGTGCTTTTGTACTAGTACAGTAGTACTAGTACTCAGTAGTAGTTGACTGTGCATTCCGACCCACCACGCGTGTTACGCACAGTCATTTTACAATAAGTAGAGCGTTCCAAACTGTTGCCTGGAGTCCGGGCAAGACAGGTAGGACAGAATCATGGCAGTTCAGCAAAGCCAGGGGCTGGATGTGGAAGCGTCGACTCCGAGCTACGCTACGTCGCTGAGGTCCGCTCTGGCTGACCTGTTGAGAAACAGCGGTGCAGATCTTGAACCGAATCAGGCGGAATTGCTGGTGGACGCACTGCTCACGCATGGAGGAGCATCCGAGGATCGTGCAGTGGACGACGCGTCGACGAGGGAGCGGACAGCGATGACGGCGATGAAACCTTGGTCGAAAGTGACATGCAGCGCGTTTTGGATGAGGAAAGTGAGGATCTGGCACTGGGGGCACCCCCGCCGTCTGGCGGAGACGACCTGCAGGTGTCGACCGTGACGGCGCGCACACCCCGGAGCGCAGTCGCACCTCGCCATCATCGTCACGGGGAGCTGTTCGATGCCAGCGAAAGCGAGCGGCAAGTACTGCTGACGAATTCTCTAGCCACACGGCTAGGCGACGACCTCAGTGATCATCTGAGAGCTACGGAATGGCTTGACAGGTTAGGTTGCTGTGATGGGAAACTGGTGACATGGCACGTGTTTTGTTTGTAGCAAATACATAAACATGTTTTCCAGGTAGACGTCTACAAGATGTTTCATGTCATGATGATAAGATCTGCTCTGACTTTTAAAAGTATGGGAATCACTAATCACTTTCACCTTTGGTTGAAAGATCCTGCAATCTCCGCCCCCCCCCCCCCCCCCCCCCGCCCCTCGGCCCTGCCATGTAAACTGAACATTATACAGTCGACTCCACTTATCACGAACTCGCATTATTGCGAATTTCGCGATATAGCGAACCCTTGTCCATGTCCCTGTTTGAACCCATACAAAATTAACCCATTATAGCGAACATTTTTCGTTTTTAACGAACTAAATCTTGAAGGGCCGCATGTAAACAAAGTGCATTCATACTGCCATGGACCACTTGCCAGTCATGACTTGCTGCTTGCATGGTGAGAGTGCATTTCTGTCATAACGAACTTCGGCCATAAAGAACTAATTCTCCTGCACAATGGTGTTCGTTACATCAGGAGTCGACTGTAGTTGTTTGTTGCTGCATCATTATGACATCGAACATCATGTAGGTGAAATGGGTAACTGCAGAGTGCAGAGGAATGTGGTCGTTCGCCTCCCTTCCTTGAGCAGATGCTCTTAAAATTATTATTATGCACCTGTCAATGGCATGTACTGCAGGCCTGCCGCAACTGGTCCGGTTGGTCAGGATATCACTGGACTAAGGTCTTGGCCACCAACAAATGTGTCCTACTGTGGAGGTCATGTATACCCGCCAACTCATACACAAAGTATGAAAGGCCATGATACCACCGGAACACTTCGGCTGTTTCCTTTTCATGTATATGATCTTCTCCTTCTTTTACCATGGTTGGCTATCACCCACATCTTCCCGTTTTGGCTGCCTATGGAAGCCATAAGATGTTGAATAAATAAATAAATTGAAAACTACTTCCGTCTGTCCTGCATGACATGACTGTACTGTAGAGGGTAAAAATGCTTTGCACTGAGCATATGTGTGGGCAAATGCCCTCCCCCCCCCCCCCCCCCCGTCCTAAAAGCGACTCGCTGACCCATTTTGGCCGTACTTCACTAGTAGTGGGACCATTGTTATTAGGCCAGGGCCTGTTTTGGACTTCCCACTCCAAATAAAGAATACAAACAAACAAACAACAAACAAACAGTAGACAGAGAGTGAACGCTGTGCAGTAAAACCCTGTGCTTACTGCACCCTGTGCCAAGCGGAATCCTGTAGCGACCGGACATGTTTTCATGCACCAAAGCTCTAGTGCTTTGGATTGAATGTGCATGCCTGGATCCCACGGAATCCTGTCACATCAGGAGAGTTTCCGTTGCAGCAAAGGCATCCGGTTAGGGCATGCTTTACTGTACAGTGGAACCTGTCTAAGACGACCGCTCAAGGGACCTTCAAAAATGTGGTCTCTGTTGCCAGGTGGTCTCCTTATCCAGGGGCAATTGACTGGAAATAGCATCCCTTGGTCCTGGTTCCAGTGGTCTTCTTTAACAGGTGGTCGCCTTATCCGAGTGGTCGCATTGACAGGTTTTACTGTACAGATACTTTTGAAGTACTATTTCTGCGCCCCACACTCCTCCCTTAGCCGGTTATAGGGTATTCAGACGACAGGCAAATCCACGTGCGCCGGAAAGTTGCTATGGTATTTTACCTGTGAACGAGAAAAGTGGCTGAAAGTGGCTGAAAGGTGCAAGCGAGCTGGGGGCCCACTTTCACGATAATCCTGGCGTGTCCGAGTACATTTACACCAAAAAGCGCGAAACAAGACTTGATTTTTTACGCGGCTCTTTAGAGCATGATAATTATTGTGTGCGTGTTTTGAAAATTTGAAATGCCCATGGATACTGGTCGGTGAAGCATTCAAAAATGCAAACGTGCCTGTCGTCGAGTGCAGCTGTGTGAATCGGTCACTGAATCCACACAGTCACTTTTCTCGTAGGTCACTCCCTGTAAAACGTGCAAGTGCCTGTCATGTGAATACCCCATTATGCAATGGCTTTGACAATCTTTACAAAAACGATGCAGTGCATATCACCCTGCAGTTCTGTCTAGCTGGCGGATTTTCACGCAGTCTGTTAGAGGTTTTATCATACATGCCAGCCTTTGCAATCCTGAGATCAGGACAATGACATACCTACAAGGTAGGTATGAAAATGTGCACACACTTTAGCTATGAGGCATGCGACAAATGCACTTTTGGGTGCTTATTACCACCCTCGATATCGGGACGGTCCCGGCCGAATCATGATGGTTGGCAAGTATGTGTTTCACTCTGTACCGTGCTGCCTGCTCTGCAAACACTCTCTTGCAGGCATCCGAGTGTGGGACACGTCATGGACGATCACCCGGAGCTGATCGACATCATGACCGAGCTGATCCGAGAGCGCCGCAGCCTTCAGCAGGCGCTGACGTCCACGCAGCACGAAATGAAACGGTAAAACATTTTTTCAGTTCCGTCGGGGGCAAGCTGTTGGCCCCTGTATGACTGGCCGGCTGCTAATTGCCAATGTGCGCAACACGTTTGCCGAGACATCAGTTTCCATCTGTGGAATTTGCCAGGAAAGTTGGTGATCCTGCCTCACCACTTCTAGAAGCTGTTGGGCTGGTTTTGTGGGGCCTTTTTAAAAACACATTGTGTTCTGGGCAGTCCAGTGTGCCTGTGTTGCGTTAAGTTGAATCACAGCAATGGCACTCTGGCCCGGGAGTCTCCTGTGATACAGCCTGTACCATGCATGTGCGGTGTACAGCAACTTCAGTCAGCAAGGGGTACACTGATTTACAGCAGCAATACAAGGCCAATTATGTTGATGGAAGGCCCACAAGTGTAAAGTTTGAATGACTCACTTGTCACAAGTTCACTTTGAGTACCATATTAAATGTCTCAAAAAATTGTCAAGTGAGAATTCAAGTCGGCAGGAAAACCGCGAGCTCCCATGTAGGGAGCAACACACACTTCTTCATAAAATTCTGCCTTAAATAATGCCTTTCTTTACTACATACTTCAGTAGAAGCACTTCTTGCATGCGCATTGAGCATTCTGGTGTGGGACATGCAACGATAACTTAGGTCGTGACTATGGTGGACCTGCGTGCATGCATACGTCTTGCTGGCATCACAGAAGGCAACAGGAGCAACACGAACACGTCCAGTACCTGGAAGAGCTGTCCACCGATCAAATCGAGAAAGCCAAGCATGAACTAACGGTGGCGAGGCAAGCTGAAATATTGCAGGTAGGTGCGGCACGGGGGAACTGTGTAACCTCAGTTTGCCGATTTCAGTACCACTGGCTTTCTTTTTGGTAGAAGGCGACTTGTTTAGCGTCGCTGACCAGATATGGCAGTATCTACCTTTTCACATGGGCTGACAGCAGGAAAGGTCACATGGGGAACGAACTGTTGACGTAAAGTGCCAAGACAGTGATCAGGTTGATAGAGAGGTCAGTACAGTGAGCGAGAGTGCAGTGTGGGTATGATATACAGTACTGTATAAGCAGAAATATTCGTCTGGAATTTAATTTCGTCTTTTTCGTCCAAGGAGCATTTGAACTAAATTTAATGCCGGACTAATGTCAATTTGTCCAGCTTTTCAATACACTCTTATGATCCATGGACAAAATTTACAACCGGACGAACTCCCTTTCGTTGGAGTTGGACGAAATTTTTGACCGACGAAATTTTCTGCCTGTACAGTAGCTCATGATACCCATTTAACACGTACGACATGAATGATATGAATGGAGACGGCATATTGACTATTCTCAAGTTTTATTGCACACACCTTTGCCATTTGCTTTGAAAGCATGGTACAAACTACAAACCCCTCCGTCATACTTCCCTAGTATATGACTATAGTGCCTGTATTGTACTGATCAAGAGTAGGGCTAGTAGATGGAGCGAATGGCTGTCAAATAGCTGTGTACGCTGATTCACTGCCTCACTATGCAGACTGTACAGTCCGCGAGCATGACATCATCGATGGGAACATCCCTGGTTGAGGTTTGCCTTGCAGAACTAGACACATCCACGCGTGTTGTCATGCTACCGACCTTTCCCTTTACAAGTACAAGCACCTCAACTTTGTCTGCTGCTGCCGTATGACACGTTTCACGCCCCTACGACCAGGATGGCTATGGGATATGCATACATACACATGAAAAATTTGAGCTACAACACTTTCCACGTGGATCCTCTCTCTCAGTTTTATACAAAAGTAAATAGGACCAAGGAACTACAAGTTACACTATAATGTCCACTAACACCACCAGTTACTAAACAATCAGTTCAGTTTTATACGTACATAAATACATAAATACATAAATACATAAATACATAAATACATAAATACATGAATGCGTACATTTGCTGTTTACTTGTGTCCTGCTATCAGAATTTTGCGACTGAGATCAATCCCGACGATACGGTTGACTTGATGAGCAAGCAGCTTCAGGAAAAGGAGCTGCTAATGCGACACATGGTGAATGAACAAAATAAGGTGAGATATATTATAATATAGGCAGGTCTGATTAGGTAGGTTGGAGCGGCTTGTTTGGAGGCCGCTGCGCAAGGGCAATGTGCCTGATGAGGCATCAAGTCGATAGACGCCACGCACATATCCACCGAGTACCGGTACTGCCAAGGCATTGATTGAATTGAATTTTAGCAGCTATTACTAATAGCATGTGTGTGTGGGGGGGGGGGGGGGGGGAGGGAGGGGAGTGACATCTTTTTTCAACGGCATGTGCACTGGCGTTGTGTGGATATCAAGTTGCACGACTGAATCTCTTTCTGCCTTCATGAAACTACACACAGTTGTGTGTGCATGATGATTGTGTAGACTTGAAGTATGGGTATGGCAAAGAGCATGTCCACATAATCATCATCATGATGACTCAACGATGCATACACCATGGCTGTGTATACTACTTCGAAGTACTTCCGACCGTCATAGATGTTTCAGTGTCACCCACCACAGATACCCCTGCACCACCTCCCAGAGACAACACTGCCCCCCCCCTCCCAAAATCTGTCCCATTTGGACTCCGTAGCAGAACACGGCAGCTTTACAAGGAGGGAAGATGCATGTGTCTGTCTGTCAGTCCGTCTGTCCATCCGTCCGTTCGTCCGTCTGTCTGTGAATACAGCTAAAGCAACAGTTGGCAGATAAAGAGCAGCAGCACGCAGATAATCTCAGGAATGTTGAAGACGTAAGGGTCTTTGTGATTCCCATCCATGTTTACCAGGCCAAAGAGTTGACACTCAATGGAGCGTTCTGTGCATAGAGGAGCCATTTTAAGACACCAGCTTGATCAAGGAGTGCAGTTTTACAAAGTATCATATTTTCGCCGCCGAAGTCCTTACCTCTGTGTTCTTGTCTTCTATCAATATGGCATCCAATCTCTGGACAGCTAACTGCTCCGAATAATTTCAATGTTCTATGGGATTGTATTGTATTATGTAATGATCACAATATGACATGATCACAGAAACATTCTGCAGAACACGAACGTACACTATCGTTGTGCAGCCTGCCAGGCCCAACCTATATGTAACCGATGTGTGCTCTACGCAGTAAGCATCCGTGACTGGGTCTGTGGTGTGCATACACCACCTGTAGCACAGTGCTGGCAACTGAGATCCAACCCCGGCCCTCAGCGGTCCGCTCACATCGCAAAGAATGTGAACCCACCGCTCAGGGCCGGGTCAGATTTCAGTTGCCAGCACTGTATGACGTTCAATATAGTAATGGCATGCCTACGAGGCGGTGCACTGGCTTGTATCCACACTACAAGCACAGATGAATCTCATCGTGTCCTTTCCTCTGACTGAACAGGGTCAGCAGAAGCTGCTTCACGAGGTGGACGCCTTGCGGACGCAGCTTGTCGAGGTGAAGACGAGGAGTTTGCGGAGGCGCAAGCGGTTTGGTGGCGAGACGGCCTCAAGACCCAGCTCAATGTTACTGGAACAACTATCAAAGTAATACACATGCACAGGAATTAAACTTGTGACTCCGAGTTTCGTGTTCAAAACCCCTCATCAGACGATCTCAACTTGTGTGATATGCACTTTCACACAGTCCGCTACAGTTCAGAACACGGTTCTCATTCCAGTCATATCCTCCCTGTACAGAGGGATTGACGCGATCTATTCAGCTTCTGAACATGCTCCTTCATCTATTTCAATGTAGCATCGGGTACTCTCGGTGCGAAAAACCAAAGGCCCTAGGAAAATTCTAGTGCCCCAAAACGGGACTGCTGTACTACAGTGACTTGGCTAATAACGACTGCGGATATAACGACAATTCGTGAATAACGACAGAAGTTCCATGCCCAGAGCAAAGTCCCTTCTAACTGTAGTGCATTTAATGAGACTTGGGGTATAAGAACACTTCGCGAATAAGGACACTTGTCTGGTGCCCGGCCGAGTGTCGTTATACGCAAAGTTCACTGTATAGTAAAGGCGTTGTTGTGACGTAGCAGTACTAGCAGTGTAGTACCATGACTGCTCGTACTCTTCAGCTCTTCACCTCACCTCCATTTCTCCTGCCCCCCCCCCCCCCCTCTCTCTCTCTCTCCCATCCTGCCTCTCCCTCTCCAACCAGCCACCACCTTAGCAAGCGCCCAAATGCAGCATAGTCAACATGCAATTATTTGCACCAGAGACATTTTCCAAGGGCGTGTTATCACTTATCAGAGAGATGGTTCATGGCCATGGAGTGAATCTATTTTGAACTGCACACTATTTATAACACGATCAGGGGATTTCCCCCAGACGAAACCTTCAGTAAGTGTTGGAAGGGAAGGGACATTCAGTAAAGTGACACCCCTCGGTTATGGCATGTGTCGGCTATGTGTGAATTTCCTGTATGATTTGAAAAGCACACCGTTTGTATCATTGCAAGCGTATGCCTTACTCACCCATACTTAATGCTTCTGGACTGGCTTCGGAGCGTTAGATTTAGGGTTGGCTAAATGCACACGATCCACTGGCTGTTGCGGATGATACACGGGATTGCTGCTCGGCTTTGCCCAACTGGCGTAAAGGCGGCTGGCAAACACACAGCTCATTCCTTCTATCACTCACTTGGGGGCAAGTAGTGGTGTGTAGCGATCGAGTATTGTAGAATTGTAAACAGCACACACACTAGTATTCGAAGTAGAACTGTTCGGAAAGAAGGCCAATGTCATTGCATTGGTGTGCTCTACATGAAGTACACGCACCGTACATGTATATGCACCGATTTGGTGATTGGATCCACAGATCAAAATGAACAGGATTAGTAGTTATAGCATGATTCTATAGCTCTCAAAGGGTAACCAGCAGCTTTCGGCCTGTTCATCATGATTCTATAGCAGCTGGTTTTTGGTGAGTGCATGGACCAGGTTACTCCGCACTAGACTAAGATCACCTTGGTGCAGTGCTGTGCTGTCAAACGTACTCGGTATTCTACAGTTTACTTCTCTCCAGCGTTGAAAGTCCTGCATGCCATGCCGGTAGCACGTTTGCAAGCCTCGACACGGAGACTCCCTCAATGTAGGCTAAGGCCTGTGGAGAATCCATAAATACCAATACAATACAACCCAACACGGAGCCTCACCGAAGGCAGATTGAGACACATAGGAGAGCACGGCACCTACAGTGGTCTATGTCCTGGATTGTTGCAACGCTTGGCAGTTGGTATGTGTTGTGAAGCCGGACATTGGCTGTTGTAAAAATTACACAGAACTCTAGCTCTTCACCAACTGTGTGTTGATCTCGTATTGTGATTTTCTCGTGCAGCCTGGCGAGTGAAAAGGCAGACGAGGCAGAGAAGTTGAGGTGAGTCCCTTGGATGCTCCCTGCACAGTGTGTGAACATATAATCATTGTTTCTGTGGGAAGAAGTCTTTCCTCTGTTTGTGTGTGTCTGTGTGTGTGTTTTTGTGTCGGTGTGTGCATATGTATGTACTTCGAAGTATGCGTGTCTGTACATGCGTGTGTGTGTGTGTTTGTGTGTGTGCAAGGCAGTCACAGCCGGGGCGGCTGGGGCGGCTGAGGCCGCCCCACTTTTTCGACCGTTTTTTTTTTTTTTTTTTTTTTTTTTTTTTTTTTTTTTTTTTTTTTTTGAGCACATTACAACAAAGCACAATGATCGCACGCGCAGCTTAGCGCAAACGTGAAAAATCCTTGTCCCCGATCGTGGTTTGTTGCAAAAAGTCTTTCATTGCAGTTACACTGAAATGGCACCAAATGCCTGGAAATGCTTGCAATTGGCTTCAATTTTTGAATTTTTTCCAGGGGGAGGGTAACGTTTGTCCCCGATCGTAGCGTCTTCTTCGTTTGTTGCAGAATCAAAAAGACTTTCATTGTAGTTACCATACACTGAAATGGCACCAAATACCCGGAAATGCTTGCAATTGGCTTCAATTTTTGAATTTTTTTCCCGGGGACGACCCCCGGACTCCCTTCCATGGCCGCCCCACCTCCAAAGTCGGTGCGATGGGCCTGGTGTGTGTGTGTGAGTGTGTGAGAGAGAGAGAGACAGAGACAGAGAGAGACAGAGAGGCAGAGAGAGAGAGAGAGGCAGAGAGAGAGAGAGAGAGAGAGAGAGAGAGAGAGAGAGAGAGAGAGAGAGAGAGAGAGAGAGAGAGAGAGAGAGAGAGAGAGAGAGAGAGAGAGAGAGAGAGAGAGAGAGAGAGAGAGAGAGAGAGAGAGAGAGAGAGAGAGAGAGAGAGAGAGAGAGAGAGAGAGAGAGAGAGAGAGAGAGAGAGAGAGAGAGAGAGAGAGAGAGAGAGAGAGAGAGAGAGAGAGAGAGAGAGAGAGAGAGAGAGAGAGAGAGAGAGAGAGAGAGAGAGAGAGAGAGAGAGCGAGAGAGAGAGAGAGAGAGAGAGAGACAGAGAGAAAGAGAGACAGAGACAGAGAGAGCCGAGTTAGCTGGAACAGACTACCAGCCCTTTGATAGGCACGGCAATATCACAACGCTTCATGCTATCGGTGTTGTTAGGTGATTCTTGTGGATGAATCAACCTTGGATATCATCTGCCCAGTCCATAGAGTCACCGACCCTGGACCCCCAAGTATAGGCCTTATGCACATTGTACAGATGCACGAAATCCCGTATAATCTTGTAGAATCCCGTAGACCCGGTTGGGTGTTGAATGTGCAGGACCCTATTGTGTTTACTGCTATTTCCACTATGAAATGGGCCATGAAGGCATTTCATACGAAATCTTTTTCCGGCAGAGATCTAGCTAGTCGTTAGTTCAATCCCAAAGTGAAGAAGGCTTGAAAAGTGATCGTTTGCCATGAATTGTGAGGCTAAATGGGTCAAACGCGCATGTATAGCACACAATGAACACCCAACCGGGTATGTACACACCTACGGCCATAGTACAGAACTTCGTACATCTGTACAATGTGCATAAGGACTATTGGGGGTCCAGGGGCGGATCCAGGGAGGGGGGGGGGGGGGGTTCCAGGGGTTCCTTGGAACCCCATAAATTTTGAAAATGTACTACAGGAAACCATATGCATGTACATGTGCATGTATCAGCAGTTCAGTTTGACTTTGGTTGGTTGGTTTGGTTTTTATTATTTCAGTTCGTTGCCTCAACAGTACAAAGCACAAACTAAACTGGAACCCCCTTGTAGAGATCTCTGGATCCGCACCTGGGGTCGACTTATAACTGGTAAAATGCGATACTAGTTTGTGCAGAGTAGCATTATGAGGCCTGTGCTCTGTTTTTGATCTGTTGCAGAAGCGAGCTCTTGTCATTGCAGAGGAGACACCAAGACCTGACAGACATGGAGCAACATACACACAGATCCGCCGTGCGAGTGGTAAGTACAACACACACACCCACACACACACGCACGCACGCACGCACACACACACACACATATATCCGCCTTACGAGTGGTAACTCCGTCCAAGTTGATTGTGTTGTACCGAAGTATGTTAACCGATTTTTGGGAAGCTGGAATATACCCAGTGTGTAGATTAGTGTAGTTGCACGTCCTGGTCTTGTGTTTTTGTTTCCAATGTGCTCGTGTGTGTGTGTGTGTGTGTGTATGTGTGTGCGTGTGTTTGTGTGCTTGTACGTGGGTGTATGTGTGTGTGCATGGGTGCGCACGGGTGTGTGTGTACGTGTGTGTGTCTCACACGTGTGTATGACAATCGTCATTCGTGGAGTAGCGATCGTACGATTACAATTCCATCGGCAACCGAGGTTCGGCACTGTTCGACTACGGTCTCGATCTCCAGGACGTGGAGCACAGTGGGAGGTAATGCATTGATTGCCCTGCTAACAGTGGAGCTTTAGATTGTGCCAGTACCCCCCCCCCCCCCACACACACACCTATGATCACAATCACTACCATGCCCTGACCCCCTCACCCCCACCTGGCACCCCCGGCCTCACTCTGCATCGGTTGGGAACACAAACTGGGAAACGTTTAAGTAGAGGAGGATCAAGCCCCATGGTGTACATACTGAAAAAATATTTGATGCAGAATGTGTAGGGTTCTATGGTGTAATGGTTAGCACTCTGGACTTTGAATCCAGCGATCCGAGTTCAAATCTCGGTAGAACCTTTTTTGGGCAAGTTTTTTGGACTTGACCTCGGGAAGATTCGTGCGACAAAACAGCACTGGGCCATGGGATTGTGCAATTTTAAGTATTGCTGTGGATTGCATTATTGTAATGCAAATAGTGATGCATCGATCTCCTTTTCTACAATTTGAATACAATTTGGAAGCTCTGTCGCCGGTGACTGGTGCGTGGTGCAAATGTGCTGTATACTTTGCATGGGTGTGGTGATCCGACACCTTCCAGTAGAAAGTCACTACAAGCATGAGCACCTAACCGCCAAGAGTGTGCAACTGTCTGCACAACCGCTCTATGCAGTGCTGCGACGGCAGAACTTCACATCACAACTTTCGGTAGATGCATTCCTTTGTCTCTACCCACAACGGTAGATTCTACTTGCCTCTACTGGTTCCTCTACCGGCCCTACCAGGTTTGAGGTTGGTGGAAGTCCACTGACTTTTTTCTCAGCTGATAGACAGCTCCTAACTGTCAGTAGGGATATCAGCGAACGCACTGCGCAGCCCATCTGCGCAGGTCAGCCTGGCCCATCTACGCGCGGCCGACAAGAAAACTCATGAACACTTTCATTTTTTTGCAAAATAAATCGTGCGAAGAAGATGCACGGAATGGCTGAAAACTAGGCTGAGGAATAGTAGCATCCAGAGACTCTCAAACAAATTCATGGTCCATCGCTTCTGACAATGGCAGCGAAGACATCAGGGAGCTGATTGCAGCAACTCTCTACCAAGCGCGATGCTGGTTACTCACCAGGGCAGGGCGCTTCCATCGCGCAAGAAATGGCCGCGAGCGAGAAATGGAAGTCCGATTTTGGAACGATCCAACCAGGGAAATTCCTTGAAAATTGGCCTGAACACCTCTCATACTGGTGTTTCACGATGTGCAAACTTTCAGAGAAATCGACCGGGGAGAACGTGGTGAGTTCGTGGGTCCTCGAGTATCGCGTATGATTTGAATGGTCGCGGGGACAGAAGAACAGTAATTTTACGACTCCCAGCGGTGCAAACAGACCGCGGCCATGTTTTCTCTGTCGGCCGCGATCACGTTCAAAAAATCGATGACGCAATGCATGCGCAGAGGCCTGCGCAGTGCGTTCGCTGACATCCCTACTGTCAGAGAGTACACCCAGTTTGCAAAGAAAGGTTTTGTGAATATTTCTCACCTTTACACACATGCAGGGTTCTATGGTGTAATGGTTAGCACTCTGGACTCTGAATCCAGCGATCCGAGTTCAAATCTCGGTAGAACCTGATTTTTTTGTTCATGCTAAAAAACTGTAATTCAGAAGTGTCATGGGCTCTGTCACTGTGTAAACAGGGAGTAGATATTTTACTACTCCCAGTAGGTATTTTACTACTCCCTGTTGCAAACTCATCAGCTCCTTCTGTGGTGGTGTTGTGCACTTCATGCTCTGTGCATTGCTGCCAGGTCTGATGGCGGAGATAGCTCACTTCACTTGCCGATCCACACTGACCCTAGGTCGACCCTAGGAACCAGCAGCCTGGGTGCGATGGACGAAGATCATCCCAGTGTCGTCAACCGGTTCGTGTCGCAGTTGCCTTCTGCTAACATGGATGTGTCGCAAACGGATTCGTTCCGGGGGAGTACGGAACGCCTGGCAAGGCCTCCGAGTCCACTGGCACTGGACGATGCGAATTGTCATGATACGGTGGAGCGTGACAGTACGACTAGGTATACGACTGGCGCATCCCACGACGAACACGTTGCCAACCATGCCGTCATTGAGGGTGCAGCCAGCTTGAAGCATAAACCAGTGATCACCTTGGACACTGCGGACACGCTGCCGGCGGATCATGCCATGCACCGCAGCAACCTGGTGCCAGTCGATACAGTCATGCTCGTTGGCCCCGACAACGACGATGACCTCACGCCGACCGGCGAACAGCCCGGCCGGCGTTCATCACCTGCAAGCACATCGCTAGGAGCCGCCAACGAAACACACGACAGCGAACGCAATGTGCTGTCAACGCCCGGTGAGCCGTCCGACTCGGAGGAGGCAGCCGTTGAACTCAAGGCAATCTCTGCCGCACGTCTGTTTAGTTCACCGGCCGAACATCTCAGTGGAAAATCCAGTCACCGTGGCAACAGTGAGATGCAGCACAGCCATCTTATGACGATGCTGTCCATCTCCTACCCAGATCCTATCGACAGCATTAAAGTCTACAGGAGCAAATCATGCCCAAGGCTGGAGAGCATAATCGAGAAAGATTCCACAGAGTCTGTGGACGGCCCAGAGATCTCACTTGACGTGGCAGCATCATCATCATCATTATCATCATCAGCGATTCCGATCACTCCAGGCCCAGGGCTGAAATCGAGCCTGAGAGTTAGCCGACAGTATGCTACGAATGACGACACGGACAGTGGGGATGATGAAATGGACGGCAGGTTTCGTTCGCACAGCTACGGCGGACGTGGCGAGTCCAACGTGGCCAAAGTGGAGATTTCCGCCGCCGTCTCGCGCATCAACTGGCTGCCTGTACTCAGCCCGAGCTACCCGGTGAGGAACTCAACACCGAGAACGCCCTCGGCCGGGACTAAATCCGTGTCAGCAACTTCCCCACAACGTCAGTTAGATGTGAGTTGCAGCTGGATAGCGGTATGTGCTGGGAATTCTAGTGATCTATCTAGCTAAAAGTACAGGGCTGGCAACTGAAATCCGACCCCTGAGCGGTGCGCTCACATCGCAAAGAATGTGAACCCACCGCTCAGGGGGTCGGATTTCAGTTGCCAGCACTGTGGTAGTAGTAAAGTCTATCATTTTTTTACTAGGAAGTCCCAAGAGGCATGGCCTTATTACCGGGAACCCTAGGTAAAGACTTGTGCTGTGCCCAAAAGAATGAGTAGGTTGTGCCTGACGACAGTTAGGAGGAAGCGTGTTCCACCAATCTTCCGCCAGAAAAAAAGCTGAGTACAATCCATGTGCAATATGCATAGTAGGAATCAAGCTGTCTGTGGATGCGTGATTGCTCATAGGGATTGCAAGTGCTGCCATCAGAAGTCAACAGATAACGACAAAAAACGACTTCTGGGTCAAAATTGGATCCACTCTGCTCATAGCGAAGTACATTCATTGTGTGGTGGGTGGACCCCTTGCGTCGCACGCATATGTGACATGTTCCAAACCAGGAGCCCCCCCCCCCCCCCCCCCCCCACACACACACACACCAACCAGTAGGGCCCAGGCCAGTTACCTGGTTACTACCGGCGGATGTGTCAGTCACCCTGCTGTGAAGGGAAACCACCCAAACATGCATGGAACCATACCAAAACTGTAGCCAAAAAATTCACGCTTCCCGGGAGACTCAGCTGTAGGCCAAGTTTTCCGCAACCGTAGGAACATCACCACCCTCTATTGACCCACGTGGATCATCAATTATTTTAACCCTTTAAGAGCCGCCCCATACTTGAATGCGTCGTAAACGACGCATTCAAATGCAAAACTTCAAAAGATCGTAACTCAGTCTAATCTCGCTCAAATCCATCGATCGAAATATCCAGGGCGAAGAGAAAACTCTCACCTGTCGGGAGAAACAATTTGCGAAGCGCTGCAAGCAACGGTTCCCGAGATAAATCACTCGTAAGTTGAGCCGCGATCGCGGCAATTTCAAAAGCGCGCAGTGCAACTTTAGTATTGAGATTTTTGAGACTTTTCGTCACGCTGGTTTACTCGAATTTGCACGGGTTTCACTGTTGATATTGTCAAGGGTACACAGCAAAAAAATTGGAACTCCACGATCGAGTAGAATGAAATATCTGGAGCGGGACGCAATTGGACGCATTTGGGGCATTTTTCGTACTGTCGCTGCGATCTAGCGCTGGATAGACGGTGTGCTGGCTATCATGATCGACCTCATTCTCTTCCTCTCGCGAATACCTTTCCAGGAAGCCCTAGATTGTGAGGATTGAGTGAGTAGAACTGAAGCTATGATCCGAGGAACATGAAAAAATGCAGATTTTTGAAAATTTCCTGTGGCTCTTAAAGGGTTAATATTTCATTGGCTCACCATCTCAGTTCTTGCTTCACACATTCTTCCCGACAGCCATACCAAATGGTTCCCGTTTCGCAATTCTTTCCTGGAGCCAGCTGTGCAGAAATTGAGCCATGCACATGTACTGTGAGCCGGGCTCGATGACGATAACGACGGAAGGATTTGTGCGACAGTGAACTTCGCTAATAACGACTGCGGATATAACGACAATTCGCAAATAACGACAGAACTTCCATGCCCAGAGCAAAGTCCCATCGAACTGTAATACGTATTATGGGATTTCGGGTACATGGACACTTCGCGAGTAAAGACACTTTTTCTGATGCCCCGCCGAGTGTCGTTATATGCAAAGTTGATTGTATATAAATCCCTTTTGCCTGACTCCTGTTATGACGTACCGCAGGTCCAGCTCTTCAACATTGCCGTGGTTGGACCGTCCGGAGTTGGCAAGACCAGCTTTGTTCATCGCTTCGGAGCAGGCACTGCAGGACAACCGGGCCCCGGGTTACCAGTAACGACGATTGGTAAGTAGGCATACAAGCCTATGCGCTTGCCAGCTCACCGTGCGTGCTGCGATGGTCAACTGACTAGAGTACTAGTAGCAGTGGCTGTTCTAGGTTTGGTTAGCAAAGGCCTTTGAAACAGATTTGTTCTCTTGCTGCTTTGATCCATCTTTCCGTCGCATCGTGTTTGTGTCTCTCTCCTACTATGTATCTGTTAGCCCTTCCATTCACCCATCTGCTCGCCCAGCCATACGTCTACATGTATCTATCCATATGAGACATTGCATCAAGATGACATCACGATGACATCATCATGACATCGCGATGACATCACCATGACATAGCTATACATAACATACCCATCACTGGGCCATCAGTGCCATCACCTTCACAATGGACATCTCTCCTTGCCGTTCTCTCCTTCTTTTTGGCTAAACTATGAAACAGGTGTGGACTTTGTTGTGTGTACATCATGCGTGTGCGGAGCGGACGTCACGCTGAAGGTTTGGGACACAGCTGGTGCAGAAAGGTTAGTTTGTATGGAACAGGGAGATTACATTTTCTTTGTGCTCTTTGCCTCTCTTTGGTGAGCGAGCTATGTCAATGTGCCCTCTCAGCAATTGGTTTTACTATGCAGATTTTTTCAGCATTTAATCACCTGTGACTGTGCCAACCCACTCGATCTATCTGAATTTCTCCTACTTTCCCTTTTATTATCCTGACACCATGATCAATTTTTACATCCAGGTTCCGCAGTCTCACCAGCAACTACCTGCGACGCTGCGATGGCATCATACTGATGTTTGACGTCGGAGATCGCAGCTCTTTCCACAGAGTGAAGTCCTGGTATGAGCTCATAGCGGTGAGTTGTCTGGGCTTGTTAGGCACGTTTTTATCTGTTCCTGTGTTATCAGTGGCCCAGCTGGCTTATGCTCTCAACATTTTTTGGACTCTTCACCTTCTAATGGGTGTAGCGACTTCGGGGATAACTTAGTACAGGAGCGGTGTGGTCCAGTCAAGTGTCATTTCAAGTCGCCAGGAAAGCGGGAGCTCTCACCGGGAGCAACCAATGCACAATCTCTAACTGCTGCGCACTATCACAGCAAATCTCTATGTCGTAAGGCCTCTTCTCTGGCATGTGTTTTGCTGCCTGCCCACAGCTCAAACTGTTTGAGACTGTGCTATGTACACGCCAGCATGGAGGAGGCAAATAGCAGCGCAGCTGTTGACGATGGCCGTCAGTTTCGGAGTGGCTTTTGTCGAGCTCTATGGCACTGACTGTCTGCTCTTCTTCTTCTGCGTACAGGACGTTTGCCGTGACGATGTCGTTATCCTTATGCTGGGCAACAAGGTTGATCTGGCAAATCGCCAGGACCAGTGTCATGCCGTGACAATGGCTGAAGCCATCAGCCTGGCTCAGGTGAGAAAGGGAAACATATCGTATTTCCGGCGTATAAAAAAAAAAAAAAAAATTTCACGGTTCGCGTGAGACTCGGCCAAAGGCCCAGTTTTCCGCATCCGCAGGAACGCCACCACCCTCTTGGATCAAGGCGCAGATGCAGCTCCTAAGCGGTGTATAAGCCACACTTTAAATACTCGTAGTTGACCAAAACAAAAGAAGTTCTCGGCTTATACTACGATGGTCCAATGAACGGTGAAATACAGGGCAGATGTTTTTAAAATTTGTGAAAAAATTGGGTGCGCCTTATACTCCAGTGCTGCTTGTACTCCGGAAATAATTACGGTGCATGCATGTTGCAAAGTGTGAGTTTGTGCGACAGCAATCACTGTGAAACGTTGGTACAACGTACAATGTACATCAGAGAACCACAAAACGTGTATTTTACAGCCAAGGTGCTCTATATCGTCATCTGAGATGAAATGACTCATAAAGTATCATGGGATGAGCTACCGTAAAAAAATGATACATTTTATAGTTTTTTACCCACAGTACTCGGCCTCTAGCCGAGTCTGACGCGAACCGTGAATTTTGCTGTTGTTGTTGCTCCTGTAATATCCATGGTACTCAATCTGCGGACAGAACTATTTCGTCCTTTGTGGACTCATCAGCGCAGCACAGAGGAAATGAGGCCGAACCTGGTAGCAATGAAAAATAAATTTTCCAAAGCCAGATTTAAACCAGGCCCGTATCCAGTTTCATGGTATGCTAGATAGTTCTTTGCAGTGAATCTGTTTGATAGGGCAGGCAGTAGGCAGGCAGTAGCACTGGCCACAGTACTGCGAAGATCAGATGCAGGGAGATCCCGCACATCCGGTTCTCGGTTATACAAATTCCCTTCACAATACACGCACCAGCCGGTGGAATCAGTTGGAGCGAATGCATAGTGGTGTGTTTTCTATTATTGGGTCTCTCGCTCTGGGGTATGTTGGCATCTAGCACTCGCCATCTGTCCTGCGCTGCTTGGTCGTTCTGTGTTTTCAAAGGAAATGAGCTCAGCTATGTACCTCGAGGTCAGTGCCACGGAGGGTTATGGTGTCAGCGAATCCTGTGCCATTATCACAACGTAAGTTCAAGTTCAACATATTTGCCAACCCTACCGGAATTTCCGGGAAAATCAAGGAAAACTCGGAATTTCTCGGAAAACTTGGAATTTCCGGGAAAATCAAGGAAAAGGAAGGTGTAGCGAGCGAGAACTTTTGAGTTAGTGCATGAAAAGTACTTTTTTGTCGTACATGTGGTACTATTTGCGAATGTTTTGTGGTCATGGTGACGTCACCATGATGTCATATACAATATTTTGCACAATTATGATGTAAAAATTGCGGATCAAGGAAAAATGGGCAAAATCAAGGAAAAACGTAATCAGTGTCAAGGAAACTGTTTGCCAGGGGGTTGGCAAGTATGGTTCAAGTGTTTCAAAAACTTCACCACAGCCACCGCCGCCACCACCACCACACTTGATCGACACTTGATCGATCAAGCCATCTTACATACACAAACCACACCGGGGCCGAACTCGGTCGGTTGGACCAGGTCGGTCAAGAGCACAATCTACTGGTGGTGGTGGTGGTGGTGGTGCTGGTTGTGGTGATGGTGATGGTGGTGTTAGTGGTGGTGATGGTGGTGGTGGTGGTGTTAGTGGTGGTGGTGGTGGTGGCGGTGGTGGCGGTGGTAAGGGGTGACGCTTTTGAATTACTGTTTGTTCAAGGGCTCTGCCAGTATCTCAGGCGTCAGTTTAGGTGTTTTTTTTCAGTAGCGGTGTTTCATAGTACACATACGATCTAGCTGGACACGAGGGACATGAGGGCTGGGGAAACACACAAAGTACAAGTATTCGGTAGAAGTATTTCCTCACAGGACTTCAACTTATTGACTTTACATTCATTGACAAGATCATGCTGAGTTTCCATTCTGATTCCCGTCTGCCTGTGCCCTCGTATGTAGTGCAATGCTGGGCAGGCTGATGGAGGATGAGCGAAAACTGGATCCCGGCAGCAAGAAGATTGTGCTGGAGCCAGAGACGGAAGAGGAAACCAGTTGCTGTTCATGAATTGATGGCAGGTCATCTGGTGTTAGCAAATAGCAAGCGAATGTTGCATTGAGAGTAGAAGGAACTTAACTAGTGTAATGATAGTCTCTGGTAGTGGCACTATGATTACCTAGGGGTGTGCTGCACGGCAGCTAAGGTAACAACCAATTGCTTGTCTGCATGCCACTGGCACACCGGCGTGTTCTGTGAGCTCGTAACCAGCGCTCTTCTTAGATAAGCAATCATATTATTTTTGATCGATATGAAATTGTATTGGCACGACTGTCGCACCTAGCATTGAGCACTAATTATTATGTTGACCGCCAATGCCCGGCATGCCTTGAAGCTATTGATCTTGTAGTACTGTCTTGTACTTGAATAGTAATTTAAAAATAAGTGCTGCCTTGATAAATTATAGTGCATGTATGTGCTTTTAAGAACTGCTTGTACTTCGAAGTAACTTTGCGGAGAGAGCATCTAAGACATTCTAGGTGTTTCAAGCGAGTGTTCAGTTCCCTGAGTACTCTCGAATCTCTATAGTACCAAGCTGGAAATTTGTGCTTGAAGGAAGGACCCAGCCCAGCTACATGTGTATACTGATGAGGTATTTATGGCCGAAACAGCATGCTGTCTACAGCATTGGGTATCTCGCTCCTCGGCATTTGTCTTGTTTCTAAGCACTCTCGGTTGGCTGATTTGTGCTGCAGCATTACGCATCGCTCGCTGCCTTTCGTAGTTTGAGCACTCTGGCGCTAGAGCAATGAGTTGTCTTTAACTTAAAATGTCTGTGGTGCCACCTTTGCAACTCCGGCTTCCTTTTAAAAGCTGTTTCCTTTATGGCCGAAACAGCTTGCTGTCTGCAGTGCATATACTGGTATATCCCCCCCCCCCCAACCCCCACACAAGAGGCAAGGCATATCACCAGATCCATTATAGCGCCAAGCATGTAGTGTGTATGTAGTGACATGTAGTCCGGCTGTGCTGTGCAGGAGCAAGCTGTATGCTATGACGAGGATACAGGAGAAGAACAGCAGGCCGCCATTATTTTCCTGTGCTCCAGAGGCTGAGTCAGTCGAGTGCAGTCAGGACTCAGGAGTCACGTTAGGAGCAGCCGCAATTACCGCGGAAGTCGCAAAATAATAAAATCGACATGGTTAGCATTAATTTTTATCATTCACGCTAAACCCAGCGGTACTCGTACCCAACACCCAAAATGCCGTCGGTTTGGTATCGTTTCGACGATAGAAAGCTCTGTTTAGCGGGAGAACGAAACGGTAAGATTCCAAATAGAGTTACGTCACAAGTCGATCGTTCCGTCAGAAACCGAAATTCTAACCACGTCTTGAAAACACGCAAAAAACGGTCCAGGTCGACGGTCGAAGTTATAGCGTGAACGGTAAAATACATTTTCTCAGTTCCGGCGGGATTGTGTTCTCCTCTATGATCGGATCGCGGAAGTGACAGCCATTGGTCAACAACCCTCGGCGTCTGTATCCACAACTCCACATAATTATGTGCGACCCTGTTTCATGCACACTTATGCAGCAGCTGCTTGGCAGATCTACTCATTACGATCATGACTGTGGGGTTTGTCGTGCTGGGAACGGAGCATCACTACAACTAACTAATTATAAACTACATGTAATTATTACTTATGAGGCGGTATGCCTAGTGATGTTTTGGACTCGGAGAGCACTGGGCGATATACGTGCGCTCCGAGCACAACTAATAATTTCACTAGCCTACTAGACTCAAACTCAACTTATGCGGGGTCGTCGAAACACACGGTACTGTATATTGAACAGGGAGTCTCAGTGGTTATTTCGTTCACGTTTGCTGTGCGGACGGTCAGCCATGCAAAACTCGAGACTCGTATTATATCAATAGCGTAGCGTTTCCCTTTGATGGTTGGAAACGAGAGACACCAGGGCCAGGGAGGCAGGGTTTCGGTTCAGTGAGCGAGCAAAGGGTTTTAATACACCCAAGCATCGAAGAATGTGCACTCAAAGTCAAACCTACATGTATCGGTAATCTACCTCCCCTAACCTCCACTGGCAGTCACGCCTAACCTGGGAATCGGATAAACGACTCACTGCACCTAACCGAACACTGACTGTCATCGATGGTGGCAATGATTATGTGGTTTAGAGTCGCTCGCCAGTTAGAGGCTCAGCCGCTGCAGATCAAGCTCCACCAACACATCATGGACTACCGGTACGTCTCCAAGCGTATGGCCCGGACTGGGGCCAGTGGGCCCCAGCAACCAGCTCTTCTGGTTGCTGCGGCTACACCGAGCATCGATGTGCTGCAACGTTGTGCCAGAATGCTCAAAGCCAAGCATAAAAAGTAGGGACAGTTTGCACTATATCGTACCAGGGCCTAGGGACTCAGTAGGGAGTCGTCAAATACGTACCGGTAATGACGCTACCGGTACGTATTTTGTATGGCGGTATTTGACGACTCCCTGGTTGGCACAGTTGGGGTGCTGGATTGCATAAATGGCCGTGCCAGTGACCGCCATAACCGGCCTTCCACATTAATTTTTAGTTCTACCACAAACAGCAGGATTGATAGTATGATACACGCACACGGCAGGAGTTCCCGCATATGCGCATAGATCTACTCTTGCTCTACAACAAGCTTACACGCGGCTATGTTCATACACAGCGTAGACAATTACCCCACCCCATGGCCCAGGCTCCCCTCGCCCTCCCCAAATCAAATGGCCATACAGGCATACTGCATTTGCCTGTGGCTTGTCGAAATCAGGGAGTCGTTATCCTAAAAGCCATTTACGACTCCCTCGTCGAAACCAAGACGTATTTATGGCAAGCCCGCATTAGCTTTTGGTAGGTCGCTCAATCGAGTTCCTAGATCCTTTTGTGGCGCTGTAGATTTAGGAGGCGCTTTTTCAAGGTTTTGTTCAAATCAAAGAACTGAAAGAAGTTCAATGGTTGTTGTTCTTTCGAGGATTGTTTCTATTTATTACGTAGTTTCACTGCCTATGGTGGCTCTTGCAGTCTTGGCATTCACCGAAGCACATGCAGGTCATGCGCACCCTGGGGAAGCGTTCGACATGGACGTTTGATCGTCGCAAACCGCCAAGTTCTGTCGGTTTTGGATCATGTCGGGGCAATCAGCCAACTATGGCTGCCGCTGTCGCATAATGAAACAGCTCTTTCTTATAACAGCCCTCGTAGTTTCGTTGGTCTTCGCAGGCTCTGCATCAGCTCAGGAACTACTGCCCGCCAACAGCAGGGACTGCTCGGTCGAACAGGCGTGCCAAAACCATGTTGACTCGTCGCTGGCCCAGCTCAAGTCTATCCTGTCGCTGAGCAGTGTACGGGATGTGTCGGCATGCATGGACACTCTGGGAAGCCGAGAGCGGGCGAAGAGCCTGTCGGAAAATGCGTGTGTTGAGCTGGTGGGCAGCACGGTCAAGGAGACCACGCAGAGTTGGCTGGCCAGCACGACGCTGTGCGTGAACGCCACCCAAGCAGCTACAAACTCATGCAGTGAAGCAGCAGTGTCTGCAGTCCTGACCTCCATCCAGCATGGACTGGTTCCAGTCGCTCGCCCAGCCTGCCAAATATTGCTCGCCCAGGGCGCGAGTGCCCTGTCGCAACTGCCCGTGCTTATTCGTCTCGTGGCCAGGGACATTCTGTCGGAGTTCTCGCAGGAACTGGCACACGGGAACAATGCATTCAGCTCTGATGAAGCGCAGCAACTGGAGAAGGATATAAATCTGCGGTTAGCACTTGCTGCCGTGCCGCTGCTCGGCGCACAGGCGAAAGAGCAGAGTGACTTCGTGGCCGGTTTCAGCGAGCTGCTTGCGAACATCACCGTCACCCTCGCTCAGCACGCACTGCCCAACAGCAAGAGGTTCGCCAACCAGACATTGTTCTTGGTGTGTAGCTCGCTTTTCCCGACATGCTCGTGCAGCGGCAGTGGCGGCAACAACACTGGCAATGGAAGCAGCACGACGGAAAACGACACCACGACGGCAATCGTGATCCTGCGCCCGTGTCACTGGTCGTGCGTTTCGAACACTGAGCTGCTGAGAGCCGTGCCAAGCTTCGTCCAGGACACCAGCAAGCTGCGCTCGTCAGCCATCTTCAGACTCATCCAGCACGTAACCCGGTGTGCCGACGTCGACGAAACCCAGTGCTTGGATCTGAATTGCGGGGACGCTTCTGCGGCTGCCGATAGTCCACCCGTTTCCATGCCGTCAGCTATACAGTATCTGTGTGACATGGAAAACGATTCGGAAGTTTATCTAGCCGCACAGGAGCAGTCGCAGCAAGTGTGCATCGTGTCTGGGCAGCGTTGCACGTACCCACTTCAGAGCACGACGGTTCCCGGTCACTACGTTCCGGAGGTGCGCGCACAGACCGAGGTGCTCCGTGCCCTGCTCGGCTCCGTTTTCCCTGGACAGAAGACGTCGCGGAACGAATCGGTTCTGCCGTGCGCGGCCGCGTGCACGGGTCTGGTGTACGATCGGCGCAAGGAGAGTTTCATGCGTACGTTGACGGTGACGGCCGCGGCCGTGACGCTCGCCGTGGAGATCTTCACGATCGCGTCGTTCTTCCTGAACCGTCAGAGGTGGAATCGCTGCCCGACACGTCTGATGCTGAACATCAGCATATGCTACGTATTCAGCTGTGGTGCCGTGCTGGCTCAGGCGTCCGTCGGATGGGATAGGATAGCGTGCCACGAGGACGGCTCGCTGATCTCCGACATGCCGAAGAGTTTTGAGCGGGGGTCCTGGCGCTGCCTGCTGACGGCAGTGGTGCTCTTCTACAGCCTGATGGCTGCCCTGTTGTGGTGGCTGTGCCTGTGCCACGGCTGGCTGTGCACGTTCCAGCTGCTCAATCAGCCGAACAAGGCGCCCACGTTCACCAGCAAGTTCTCCCGGCGCGAGATCATCTACCACATGATCTGCTGGGGAGGGTCGTTCCTGATGATGCTCGGCTTCATCAGCAACCAGAAGATCGGCGGGGTGCCGATGTACGGCGTATGCATCACGTCAAACCCGGACGTCTGGTTCTACTTCCTGATACTACCCATCATAATTGTCGGTCCCGTCGGCTGCCCAATGCTGACGTCCGGATTACTGGCAGTGCGGAAGATGCGCAGCAAGATGAAGGTGATGGACAACTGCTGGAACGGCGGCAGCAAGCGGGAGAAGAATGCCGAGAACCTGCGCCAGTATCAGACCAAGGTGGGCCTGGTGTTGCTAGTGAGCTTTGTTCACTTGGTGGTGCAGGCCACCGTCGGCGTGTGCGAGTACGCCATGGCGCAGTCCGGCAAGGCCATTGTCATGGAGTACATCTCGTGCATGCTGCTGGCCTGCGACGCGCAGCGACACCTGTGCCCGTCGCGGCCCGAGTTCTCCGCCATGCCCTACTCGGTGCTGTGCCTGGGCATCTTCAGCGAGGGCATCGTGCTGTGCAGCTGGACGGCCACGGCGCACAACTGGCAGGCCTGGGTAGAGCTGGTGCGCAGTCCCCTGCACACGCTGCGCAAGGGCGCGACCACCTGGCGCAGGCCGTCCGTCGTAGCGGCCACCTGGTCAGTTCCTAGCCGGCCATCCGAAGCAAACGGTGCCGGTTGGGAAGTTAACGAGGCCGCGGCGGCACTGCGTAAAGCGCGCAAATGTTCGCCAATGGACGCGGCGACGCGGACCCAATCCAATATCACCACCACCACCATGACACTCATGCATCTGTCGGGGGCCTTCACCGGCTCGCTCAACGAGGCCGATGTGGAGAGCGACGTCATCAGCGATGTCGCCAGTGGGTGCACGGTCAGTCCCAGCTGTGCTCATTTCGCGGGCTCACAGCGCTCTGCAGACACAGTGTTAACTTAATGACGAACAGGAGTGCTGATGACCTGCCGCAGCTCAAATCTTGAACGATGCTAAACGCAATGCGTGCAACTTATACTGCAGCCAGAGAATTCCGTTTCTAGGCACGTCTTCTGGAACAAAAATGGACACTCAATGCCCTTACACTAACGTGAAACGGAAAGTCGTTTTATAGTTGTAGCATTTCGAGCATGCTACAAATACTACAAAAGCCTACAATGTAACAATGCTGGTGAGACCTCATGAGCATGCTGCCGGAGGGCCTAGCACTGTCAGTACTATGGTGTGTGTTGAGCGAGGCTGCGCTGAGGTCGGATATCCGGCCTCCGCTGTGGCCAAATCACCGTCACACAGCACGATATCGCTGGTGCAACGGCAAACGAGAAACACAGCAGAACAATCCACTGCCATAATTATAGCATGGCTGTTGGTGATTGTGTTTACTATACGTAGCTAGCTTCATCTCCTAGTACTGGATGCAATCACATTTCTGCATGTACGTGTACATGTACATGTAGCAAAAGTAGAAAGGACGAATTGTGCTGTCCAGAGCCAATGCAAACTACCGTGCAAATGCTTAGCTGCACAATATTTAAATTTAAACGTGCAATCATGTATGTTACACTCCGTCTGCTGAGTCTCATACGAACATTGAATTATTTTACTTTGGAGTGTTTTTTTAGTTTTAATTATTTTACTATATAATATTGCTACTTTGTAGAATCAAGGTTTATGTACTCTTGCTAGAATGATCAATGCAACAGCAAATTAGTGACTGTAAGGGTTGAAAGTGTGACGAGTCTTACGTCTAACACGATTTGAAATTTTCCCCCAATTGGCGGGCGCAAAGGTTTTAACGGCCCTGCCAACCACACCCGTCTTTTATTTCTTCAGTACAGAAGAGAGAAGGAATGGCGCTCCGGAAGTGTTTCTTGCGGTAACGATGGATTTTTCTGTTAAAACGTTCGGCTTTGTGCCCCGTCAGATATTCAGCCCTTATAGTATCGGCCATCAAGTTCAGAGTGCTAATCCAAGACAAAACAATCAGCTCATTGATTACGCTATAATGTCCACTAACACCACCAGTCACTGCGTAACTTGTAGATCCTTGGTCCAAGTTTTCTGTTCTATGAATTATCTGTGTTATTTTTCCACGGACCTTTCATAAAACAAGTAACTTCTTGTAGTATACCTACAAAGCGATTAGTTAGTCTCACAGTGTTCTTATTAACAATGTTTCACAGTAGCTCGAAATTGTTCCTGGAAGAAACATCTAATTAATACGGTACGTTCGAAGTAAGCTATATTCGAATTATCAGGATTCCACCTGTAGTGATGCAATTACATACTCAGTGTATCCGGATCTCTGCCCGTTGAAAGAGACATAACAACATTTCTGAACACTTATCATCTGTCTAGAAATTGAGTAGCTGTTGAAATATCATGTCAAGTGTTAGAGGATGGTGACTTGATTGCGGTGATGTTTCAGGCTCACGTAGAGGTAGAGCTCCCCTGCGACGTTCTTCTTGGTGTCCGTTGCTCCGGTGCGCTCATGGCGACCTACTAACGTGTGCCTTTCGCAGTCCAGTGACATGTGAATCACGTCCCCCGCTTGCCACGGCTGCCCTAACAGACCACCGTTGCTGTTTGAGTTGTTCCAGGCGAATGTTGAGTAGTAGCCCGTCAGGATGGGATCTGGAATATTGAGCACACCGAGGAAGATCTCATACGCATCCGCTGAGTGAGGGGCACACTTGTCAAGGCGGATGGACATCTCGTACTTGCCTCTCCTCCACCGCCTTAAGCCACACACCGCCGAGCGCTTCCCCACTGGGCCATCGTGTGTGACCGTTCTGCCGTTGTTCGAAAGGGCAAGATTGGCATGACATCGCCAGGGGTCAAACAGAACTGGATCTACGATAGCTGTCACGGCAGGACTTCCCTGGAGATGCGTTGTGTTGGCCGTGGCAGACACACGGACTTGTCCCTTCAATCCAGCCGTCTTGAACATAGCGACAAGTCGACTGGGTGAGGAGGTCGCATCTGTTGCCTTGACTACAGGACAAGCTGTCATGGTATTGTCGGGTGATGTAACGTCCACTCTCACAGTGTCCAAATATTCCTCTGCTGCGCGTAGTTCTACGCCATGGTCGTTCCTCAAGTCAATGTATACACAGAGATCTTGCCCTTCGCTTACCTCAGCTGGAATGGTCGCTGAGCTGTTTTCATGGGACATTGCGTCTATAGTACTCACACAGCCCGCTTCAGCTATTGCCATGAGAACATTCTCTCTGCCGAGGGTCGTGAACAGCAGATTAACACTTGGGAATGACTCAGCCTCCACATCAACAGTTGCCATGATATCTTCTGTTGCCTCCTCCAGCCATGCACACATCTTCAAGAAGTTACTGCCAGACTGGCAACATCCGGCCAGGTGCTTGACGCTCTGGCCGGCTGATAAACCGGATAGGACACGGCACTTTCGAACTTCCAAAGGCGAGCGATGTTCGGATTGCACTTTATCCAGCTCGTCAAGTAGCTGTTGCTGGCGCTTATCAACGGCGTTCTTCAATTCCATGCAAATGTCATTGATTTGAGATGACACAGTCTCAGTTTGGTTGTGTAGCTGTGAAAGTGCATTGTTGGTTGCAGCCAGTGCTTGTTCAAGTTGACTATCGCCACCGGAGAAACTGGCTCTAATCTTGGTGAGAAGGGATTCTCGAATCGTGGAAACAGCTTCGTCGATGGGTAGCAAATCCTGCACATGTTGGTCGTGGCGACTAGACGCTAGGCAACTGTTACACAGGATTTTTTGACACGCCATGCAGTAGTGCGATTGCGTACAGGATGGATGCAAAGGGCACTTTGCAGCAGCGAACTCCATTGAGTTCGTTGTACTCGTAGTCGTAACACTAGTGGCAGCAGTAAGCGGCACAACCTTGTGTTTGTAGGTGCGGCGAGACACAGGGTGCGCCTCAGCATGCACTGCACACAGACAGTCGCTACAATCCATGCAGACAGCGACTGCTTCCGTATCCTCGCCACACTCATCGCACAACTTCTTACTTGCACCGACACTAGCACTAGCTGCCCCATCCCCAATATCACTGTTTGGCAGGAACTGCAACAAGGGAACACCAGCCGATGGCGGTGGAGTGGTTGCTCCACAATCAGGACACTTCACAGAACTATCGTCGCTGGTGTGCGTCTCCAAACACTGCACGCATACCGAGTGAAAACATTTCAATAGCTTCCCTCGCGTGCTGCTACTTCTGCAAGAGACACAGTCTGGCCTGTTCATGATGATGAGAATCTCTGATATTACTGGCCAACACACTTGAACCTTTTAGCTGCGAGTATTCTGAAAAGTGAAGGCAAACAATACAATAATCCTTGGTAGATCTACCAAGTAATAGTACATTAGTACTAGTAGCTCGTTGCCTGCTAGCATGCTTCCTCCAGCGTACACCGTACAACCGCAGTGTTCCAATTCCACCTGCGTGTGACTGTCATGCATCGTCAGTACGTTGGCCGGAGAGGTATCGTTACGTAACACCAAGAGAATCGTCCACTCGCTCATCGATAACGTTACTACACGTGTACATGATGGTACTGTCTTACTACAACTTACACAGTACAAGTAACACTGGCCATATGCAAGCTAGCTACAGCTGTGTTTCCTTTTTGACCCCGGGTTACAATAGAAACCCCACCAATGGCAATGCTCTACCTGTGCATGTAGTGCACTGCATAAGCAAAGGTAGCTCGAGCTCACGATCGCGATCATTATACGGAGGATTAGCAAGACGAAATTCGCGTTCGCAAACATTTTTCAGTTCGCGATTGGGAACTTTCGCTTTTTTCATTCGGAAAAGTAGTCGGAACACGAATCGCGGATTCGTGTCAGGGCAGTCATAAATTTACCACGCTGTACTGTCTGTACACAATGATGTACGTCGTGTCAACGTCATGCATGTGCGAATTCTGTTTGCTAAGGCCAAGTAAAAAAAAAAGCTAGATGATCGTCCCCGTCCGCCCCAGTTTTTGTCAGCGCCCCAAGAAATATTTTATTTTTTAAATCGTGAGTTTTACTATATGGACCACATACTACTAGTATATCACAACGTCAGTATCGATCTGCTGAAGAAAGAAAAAGAAAAAAAGAAAAAAAAAGAAAAAAAGAGAAAAAAACCTTGATGTTGTTGTGTACACTGTGTGCATGAGAGGGTAAAAAGTAAAAAAATAAAAATAAAATCCTCCCGCCCTCCCCGATTTTTCCAAAAAAAAGGACGATCATCTAGTAATTTTTTTTACTCGGCCTAATCCTTCTTATAACGCGAATTCCGTCACTGAGTTCGACTTTCCTTGGAGAGCGAACGCGAATTTCGTCTTGCTAATCCTCCGTATTGGTTCAACGTCGTTTCGTGAACAGTGATGTGAAAATCAAAATGAATATAATAATAGACTATGGACCTGGACCCCTCTCTGTATGTATCTGTGTGTGTGTGTGTGTGTGTGTGTGTGTGTGTGTGTGTGTGTGTGTGTGTGTGTGTGTGTGTGTGTGTGTGTGTGTGTGTGTGTGTGTGTGTGTGGTATGTGTGTGTCTGTCTGTTTGTCAGTCTGTCTGTCTCTCTCTGAGCGAAACGAAACGTCGCTCACATGTCCATCGTAACCAGCAGCAAGAGTCCATGAAACTCTTGGTAACAGGGAATGGAGCAGTACTGATTATAGCACTGTACATGTAGTACTCCCTACATTGTAGGCCCTGGATCATAAAATTACTGTAGTGAAGTAAAATAAAACCCTACTTATGTAGAAAAGAAAAAAAGGATAAAGGAACTACAAGTAATAGTCACACTATAATCATGAGTATAATGTCCACTAACACCACCAGCTACTAAACAATCAGCTCATGCGATAACATTGCACGGCACTGACCCACGGTACTGACGTTCTACAACTAACTGGCTAACAGCTCTAGCACATCTTGGATGCGCACTCCACACGTGACAGCCTTCCAACTTGGAAGGTTCTAAGTTATTATGATAACAAGGAGGGGAAGGGCGTAGAACGTCAGCACCGTCAGTCAGTGTCGTGCAAATGTCATCGCATGAGCTGATTGTTTAGTAACTGGTGCCAGTGGTGGTGTTAGTCAGTGGACATTAGGGGGAAAGTTGGCGCTGAGATCCCGAGTTCTAGTACTCTGATTTTCTCCGATCGAATATTCCCTGTTTTCTTCATCTCCGACTAATAATTACACACCAAGGCAAGGGCCTTAAAACGGTCACATGATATAGCCCTGATTGTAGGCCCAGACAGATCCTGCCGGCAATTCTTTCGACAAAATATCAAAGAATTTATTAAGAAGCGGAAATTGCCGGCAAAATCGGAGCAAATTTCGAGATTGGGGTAAAATCGGTGCCTGATAATTTGGATGTCCTTGTTTCTTACCCGGCCGCGGTCACACCAAACAAGCCGTTTCCCGCTTGCGCTGAAAGTGGCTTGTGCTGAATGGGGTGGTTGGTCACACCACTTCGCGAAATCGGCTGGACTTTTTTGTGTGATAGAGTTTTTTTTCTTCCCGCTCATTTTTGAATATGATTTTCTCTTGTTTTCCCGTCCGCCTTCTCCAGCACACTTCTTCAGTTCGTCCAAGATCCACGCTGTCTTTCTGGTATTTTTTTCATAGTGGTCTCATACTTGGTTTTTGTTTCAAACCAAAGCTCCAGTAGTCGCCGCTCCAGTGCTACTGTCCAGGATTCCATGATGACCGACAAAAAGGCAAGGAGAGAAGTTTCACCAACAACGAAAGCCGGAAGGTGGCAGAACACGATGCAAGCTGCAAGATCATGCCAAGATGCGCTTTGAACGAGTTTATTTTTCCTGCCACTGTACTGCGCCAGAATGGCTGAAAGAAAGGCTGAATCCATTCAGCGCTCCCATTCAGCGCTTTGAAAACGGCTGACTGCTGAAAAAGGCTGAAGCCGAAAATTCAGCCGTTTCCGTAGCGACGATGACGTCAAAAAGCGCTTTTTCCCGCTGAATGGCTGAATCGCGCTTGGTGTGACCGCGGCCTTAGGCCGCGGTCACACCAAGCGTAAGCATGATACACTGCCCAGGACGAGATCATGTCACCGAAACATCACTGGGATTCACCGTGGATCAACATGATTTTGAAGAACCCAAGGACACGTGTGTGAAAACCCGTGTTGAGAAACCGACCGTGCGACTGTATGTAGGCTAGGCATTTCCCAAATCGGCTTGCCGAAAAATTTGCCGAAAACAGTGGTTTTGAAGAAATCACCGATCTTTTCGCCGAATATGCAATTTTCCCACTGAATTCGCCCAAAATTGATGTTTTGGTGCCTCAACAGTATGCAAATACAATTTGTAGCCACTATCTGCCAAAGGTGTCTGCGACTTTAGGCATTTCCGAAAATGGTCAGCAGGAAAAGACGCCGAAATCAATGGCTGTCAAGAAATCGCGGTTAATTGAGCCGAATTTACAAATGTTGCGCTGAATTCGTCTAAAAAGGGTTGTTTGAGTGCCTCTGCAGCGTGCAAGTAAATGTACATCTACACTGCTAGAGGGGACTTGAAGTACCGCCTTGAGCCGAATTCTGAATTTGGGGATCATAACATGGCCGAATTTGGACATTCTCCGAAAAGCCGATTAGGCGAAAAAATCGGGCCGATTTAGGAAATGCCTAATGTACACTACGGTTTACGTCCGAAGCACAGGGCTCACAGCTCTGATATGCTCCTGCAACCTCATGGTTGTGAGAGTTGTGGCACCACTATGTGCCAGTCCATTGCGAACAGGAACGCAAAATCAAGGCCACCTGTAGGCTATACTGAAGAGAATAAAGAGAATGGCTGACCAGCAGCATGTAATAATTACAAATACTACTAATTTACAAGTATAGTCAAACAGTAAGCACAAACAATTCACGGTGAAGAAACGTAAAAACCCTCGGCTAAAACCCAAGAATATAAACTGAGGGTATTAAAGTCTAACGGAGAGGGGGGGGGGATACATACAGCGTCATGTCACATCGGGCAGGCTATTTATGAAATCTCCAAACATGTCCACTTGCTCGTCTGCCTCTGTGGTTGGCGACAGGGCATGAGAATCACCCGAGTGGTGTTTAGGCGCGCAGCCTTGGCCATAGCTCTCGCTTACGCCACATTGCGAACATGTTGCAGTTCCAACGGTGCCGTCATCCGCCACCTCTTGGCAAGGCGAGCTGCCGGCAAGCACACCACTAGCGGCATTGGCAGCGGGCGACGAGGACGACAAACAGGCGTCCGCGGTGTCTGCATGCACGGTTGCCTGCCGGTTGCCTTTCCTCGACTTCTTGGTTTTGGCAGCGGGTTGATTCGAGGCTAGCGGTTGAGATTGCATTTCAGCCATAAGTGGGGCTATACCGTGCAATAACCTAAAAAGAAATGAAGAAAAGTATAAATACAAATTGTATTCTTCTTCACTAATATCGCCGAAGTCGCAACTTCTAAGTTCGTATTGTTGTCCCTCACGCGGACGTGCGACTAGTTGTTGGAGATGACAGGGTTGTGAATAGCTACTGGCTCTCAACGTCTGTTTAGCACAACTCCATGAGCGACTCTGACTCACGCCGCTACCAGGGGCCTCACGAGGTGTTTGTCGCGCTGGAAACGAAGCGTCTCTGTAAGTTTGTATCCCTCGTGATGGTTTGGCCTGGAGAGTAATATAAGTGGTGCCGTTCAGGCACAATCTTCCTCAGCCTACTCAAGCTCAACTGATGAGGGGTGAGTTCCCCGAAACACTGTGTATTGAGCAGGGAGTGGTGCTTTCTTGCAGGTTTGCCGAGTGGAAGGTGCGATGTGCTCCTCGTGTGCTCCGGATGGCAGTCGTGAGTCAATCAAGTGTCAAGTTCGGCAGGAAGTACTTCGAAGTATGGAGATCGATACTGTCACTTACAAGCAATGCATTGTTAATCCACCCAAATATTTGCGTGTGGAACAATACGTACAGCTTAGAAGTATAAGTACAGTAAAAACCTGTAATGGCGACCACTCGGATATGGCGACCACTCGGATATGGCGACCACTCGACCATGGCGACCACTTTTCCTTGTCACGGACGCATTCACATTCAAAACACCTCGGATAAGGCGATCACTCGCTCAACGCGACCGGCGACCACCCACCCGCGACCGCGTTCCACAGTGCTAGTCATGTAAATGTATGCATTGCATGGTGCACCAGGCATGGTAGATCTACACATCAGTGCAGGAAGTGTAGATGTACATGGTGCATGCACGACACTTGACAGGTCTGAGGACCCCAGGCACATGAGTCGTGCTAGAGTAGAATAGGTGTGTGCACTGTGATGCACTGATCAAAATGATTATATCACATGTGGATATGGTCACGTGACCCACTGAACCTGGATAAGAAGACCACCTGGCCACGGCGACCACTTTTTCTCGTCCCTTGAGGGGTCGCCTTAGACAGGTTTCACTGTAAAATGAATGTATACATAACTAGAGCACCCTCGAAATCTGATAGACTGTGAGTACTAAATTCATGACTCCCTGTGGTGAAGCTGTTGATTTTGAAAAGATGATGCCAATGCCTACATCGAGGAGCATAGCTGGGCTAAAATAATTTGACCACACATCTTGAAATATTATTAACTTTATCACCGTATGTCCCCCCCCACCTTTAAAGCCTTGGCGGTATATTCGATTATAAAGCCAGTCTCAGTTATAAAGCCATGGGCTTCATAAATGAAATGACATTTGAAGTATGTTTTGGAAAAATGAAGGAATAAGTACTATGCTAACAAACTTACAGCCCAGCAGCAAGGGTGAACAAGTAGATTTAGATTGAAATTTCTGTGTGGACTTTGGCTTTTATGGCTTGGCGTAGTGGGTGAGTCATTTTGCATCTAAAATAGCTAGGAAAGCAGCGGCGTTTCGAATATAAGGCCATGGCTTTAAAGGCGCTGACATACGGTATGTTGTTTTGTAAGAAAGGACCAACATGTTACATGTTTGGACTCGGATGGAGAGCCAAGGATAGATTTAAAGCAAAGAAAAAGGACCAAGAAACTACAAGTTACGCTATAATGTCCACTAACACCACCAGTTACTAAACAATCAGCTCATGCGATAACATTGCACGACACTGACCGACGGTACTGACGTTCTGCAACTAACTGGCTAACAGCTCTAGCACATCTTGGATGCGCACTCCAACAGCCTTCCAACTTGGAAGGTTCTAAGTTAAGTTTTAGAAGTCAAAGTTATAATTATGTTATCCGTAGATTGTGTCCAACATTAACCGTTATAAGCAAGATGTTGTGTAGTCAGAAGGTACTATGGATAACATGTAGCATTTTGGTCCTTTCTTTTAAATTTAATCCTTGGCTCTCTATCCGAGTCTTATGTTGCTTTGTACGTGACAAAAAGCAACCCATCAAAAGCAATACGGATACGTACCGTCGTCTATCTCTGCATACAAAACCAGCAAATCATAAGAAATTTTGAGGACAGTTATCCGGATGCGGTGAATGGGACTTTCGGTCTTTGACCACTTGCTGGTGAGCTGATCTCCTCACCTCCCACCGCTTTAGGAGCTGCATCTGCGCCTTGATCCTTGAAGGGTGGTGGCGTTCCTACGGATGCGGAAAACTCAGTTTCCAGCCGAGTCTCACGCAAACCGTGAATTTTTTTATCCAGCATTGCCGGGCCCCATTCCGAACATGGTCAGATAAACTACAGTTGACTGTATAGACAGGATGTGCGTCCCCCTCCCCTCCCCCTCTCCGTCAACACACGGATGCACACCCACACACCCACACACACCCATACCAGATTGGAACAAAGAAAGTGACAAAACGTCTGCAAATCTTGAAAAAAACCAACAACAACAACAACAACGGGTCCTCACCGATCGATTCGCTGCACATTCTCCGACATCTTGTCGTTCGCCAGGTCACACAAGAGATTCACATACTGCATCGTGGGCAAAGCAAAAAACATGTAAAAAGCCAAACAGACTACTCCACATCTGGCGAATGAAAGAACGGGGTGAGTACGAGTAGATCAGACCCACCAAAGTGGTCAACGATCGAACATCCCATTCGCTGCATCCATGCTTCCCTCGTGCCAGTCACGATAAAGAGCGATAATAATTACCAACAACCTGTCAGCACAGGCAAAAGCTAGCTGTCCGGAGATTGAGTAAAAGCATAGGTACACGGATACTTTTAAACAACAACAAGCATCAGTTGCTAAGCATCAGTTGCTAAGCATCAGTTGCTAAGCATCAGTTGCTAAGCATCAGTTGCTAAGCATCAGTTGCTAAGCATCAGTTGCTAAGCATCAGTGGCTTGTGGAGAGCATTTACCTCTTCAGAGACCCGCCGTTTCCCACTGATTACAAGTGGTACATCCATACCGTGTGTGCTCCGAACAGCCTGCAGCACATGACACAATACACAGGACAGAAGGGTAAGATACACACATGCGCGCACGTGTGTGTGTGCACGCACGCACGCACACACAAACACACACACACACACACACACACACACACATATGCACACGCACGCACACACACACGCGCACACACACACACACACACACACACACGCGCACACACACACACACAGTCAGTACCATACTACAGTACACAATGCCAGTACAGGACACACACACACACCACGGCACACACGGTACAGCACACCATAGTACGAGACAGCTCACCATGATGTAGCGCTGCTTTCTGCCCAGAACGATGCCGGAGTTGCGAAAGCCAGAGCCCAGCGACGTCACGAGCTGCACACGGCAACAGCATCGTTGGAAAGAAAATATGTCGCAACGCAATGCATTCCTAGTCGTTGTTTCCTATTTCCAACTGATAAGTGCAATGCACAGTTCACGATATTCGCTGCATACCGATAAGTTTAATTAACAACAACATGGCCTACAGTAACATATTCGCAACCAATCTAGCCACCTTGGAGGGAGAGTAAGCTCATGCCATTTGATCATTGACCCTATCTCCACATTCAAGAATGCAGTAAAAGAAAGCATGCCCGCCATGTTTACAAAAACACATTGAACACATGCTTCAGGACGAGATAGTGGTAGCGACGTCGACGATGATGTCATAGGGAAGGTGTTTGCACCCCACACTGGAGCTCACGCTTTTCCGCCGAAGTGTCAAGTCAAGTCGGCGGAAAAGCGCGAGCTCCTGTGCGGGTAGCAAACACCTTTCCTATGACATACTTCATGAACCAAAGGGAAGGGTACAACACACACACACACACACAAACACACACACCCTAGTACTATAAAACGTGTAGTTGGTGGGCGCATTAAAATTCCGGTGCCAGGGACCTGGCAGGTTTCAAGTGCAATGTAGAATTAGGTGACCAGCATTCCCCGCACATACAGTGCATACTCGAGTGCCTTTTAGGTGTAATCTAAATTTAGGTGTGTGGTTTCTCTACCGGTATCAGCGAAATTAAAGCTTCACCGGAAACAACGTGTTTTACAGTACTGTAGAGCAGGTAATTTTAGCGACGTAAACACCCTAGCGAATTTAGCGATCGACTCATTTTCGCTAAAGTTTCAAGTCGCTAATCCGTTGAGACATAAGTAGTGCACTGGTGATCCGTGAGTAAAATCGCTGCAAGTCGCTAAAATAAAACGTCGCCAACCGGTTGACAATGGGAAAACGCTAAAATTAATAGTCGCTAAAATTACCCGTTCTACAGTATTCTATATGAAAACAAAATAATGGCTGCTCTCAGTTGGAGTCTCACCAGTTTCTGAGCGGCCTCCAGCGACTGACACTGAACGTGAAGAACCATCGGCTCAAACTTCAGCCATGCATCGCCTTGCTCTGGGCAGGACACAACAGCGGCCACCTTGTGAGAAAGAACACCACGCACAGAGCGAGCGGATAGAAATTCAGATTATAGTGGCCTCGCGCATTGAAAAGCGGCATTCACATTCTTCAATACATAGCACAGCCAATCTAGGAAAAGGGTGAACAAAGTCACTCTAGCCCTGTCTAGCCCTCCCCCCCCCCCCCCTCTCTCTCTGTGTCTCTGTCTGTCTGTCTCTCTCTCTCTCCGTCCCTCCCTTTCCGTCTCTCCCTTTCCGTCCCTCCTTCTCCCCCCCCCCCCCTCTCTCTCTGTCTCTCTCTCTGTCTCTGTCTCTGTCTCTGTCTCTCTCTCTCTCTCTCTCTCTCTCTCTCTCTCTCTCTCTCTCTCTCTCTCTCTCTCTCTCTCTCTCTCTCTCTCTGTCTGTCTGTCTGTCTGTCTGTCTGTCTGTCTGTCTCTGTCTCTGTCTCTCTCTCTCTGTCTCTCTCTCTCTGTCAGTCTCTCTCCCGCCCCGCCCCCCCCTCTCTCTCTCTCTGTGTTCAAGTATGGGACCGACCACCAGCAGCAAGAGTAGCAATAAAGAACACATACCACATCAGCAGGAATGACAGGATCATGAGAGACGTACAGCCACTTGCCTTCCTTTCGACGACCGCAACCAACATCCTGCACACAAAGAGTAGCACCAAGAAAGTAAATACTTTACACACACAAACCAGGGATGAATTTATCCGGTATCGCAATACAGTTTGCTATGCAAAACTTGATCTACCGCAACTCAAAAATCACAGCGACTTGCGCTTTATTTTCGGTAAAATTTCGGCACCGAAGTTACAAAAAATAAAACACCGCCAAATATTTCTGCTTCTACAGTAAGCCCCGGAGCTTATTGCTATAATGACTGGATTACCTGTGAGCATAGGCCATGGTGTTGCCTGTTGGCGTCTCGCACTCGCAGCAAAACTCCCTGTCTTGCAGTCAGTGTTACTGCTACTGCTAGTGCTAGGCTCGACACGCACACAGTCGCTTTGCTGTCAGCGTATCTGTATGACTGTCTTGACACTGTCACTGCCAGGGAGTCGTAAAATACCGGTATTTTACGACTCCCTGGTCACTGCGTACATGCATGCGTGTGTCAGCTAGCTGCGCAGTGTGCGATCGATTGCGAGCCAACATTCTTTACCTTTAATACTTGGCCAACACGACATTTTCGCTCACGTCAAGTGTCCGGACTGTACTGATCGTGTCTGGACTAGCGACTACATCAATCATGCAGACCACAGAGACTGGAGAACTCACTGAAACAAACTGGGAGTGTGGCGAGTCAGAGATGCCTCCCTGGCCCTTACCAGCTTACCTAGGAACTAATAATATTATTTACTTGAAAATTACTGTAATTGTCCAGAAGGCTACGAAGGTACAACGCGTTAACGGGCCTCTGCCACTAGCTGCATTTTACAAAACAGGCTCATATTAATTTCTAGCGTTGCACAGAGAGGAAACAGCAAGATGGCGAGTTTGTCGCTACATGTAGCTGCAGCGACGATTATCATCGCCAGCTTGAATCTCCTCGACACAGGACTGGTCGCAGTGGACGCTGCCGAACGAACTTACGACATCGGAGCTTACTACTATCCGGCCTGGCATGTGGACTCGTTGAGCGAACAACTGCACGGCAAGAACTGGACAGAATGGGAGCTGGTGAAAACCGCCAAGCCGCGCTGGCAAGGTCATCAGATGCCCAAAGTGCCACTGTGGGGATACGAAATGGACGATGACCCAGTCGTCTTCGAGAAGAAGATTGATGCAGCGGCCAGCAACGGAGTGAACCTGTTCATCTTTGATTGGTATTGGCACCAAGGTGAGCGAGTAACTGTCCTCCGTGTTTCAAAGGGCACGTAGATCTACTACTGTAGGCTACCATGGCTACGGAATACTAGTAGTATGCCCACTATCAAAATCGACTCCTTGATTTATTTACGTGCATCGCCTACCATGTACTGGGGAGTCACAAAAACACCAGAACACGACGACTACCTGCACTGCACAGTGCAGTATTATACAGTCCGTTTGACTGGATCATGGACAGAGCTCACGTCCGTGCAACAGGTGATTATTGTAGCTGTAGAATGAGTGACATCTGTGATCACACCCACAAGCAGCTTTGGGAGGTGCATCTGCAGTGCCGCTGAAGTAAGTAACCGTTCCGGGTGTTGGCAGTAGTGAGCCCCCACCTCCATTCCTTTATGGTCTGCAATGATCGCGAACCGAAATCAGATCTGATAGTATACGAACTGTGAGTGTTGGTGGACTATGGTGAAAACTGCAGTCAGACAGGGCTCTCTTGGAGTATGCGCTGTGACCCTCCTAGAAAAGAATCGTAATACCAAGAATACAAAAACTAGAGTGTGCAACTCGGGATGGTTCCTGTGGGAGCGTAATCCGTGCAGTACGTCATTTCTGACGGTATGGTAAGCCACAGGTACGGTGAAAAGTAGCGTAACCAGTCACAGTGGTGCAGGTCACTGAGTTTGTCCTGATTTCGGTTTTTTGATACGGATAGCATGGTGAATTTACTTGCCAGCGGATGTACACATCGTACGCAGTCACACAAAAACACCGAAATCCTAAAACAGGACGTCTAAATCATGCAAACTTGGCTGATTTCCGGAGTGTGAAACACGAAAATTTGAGCTGTACGCAAGTCGTGGTTTGGCTGACCTCATCAGGGTGACGTAGTGCACAAATTGAGCTGTTTCAGATCAGATACGCACAGTTGCACACTCTGGTTTATGTACTCCTGGTAATACCTGTAGATAAATCCAGGAGAGGAAACGCTACTGATTTCCAAGGATCCTCACGGTTTGACTCAGCTCGATGCTGTGTCCTCTCCCGGGTTTATACGACTCCCTGCAAAGAAGCCGCTTGTACTTCTTCAGTAAGAAAAAATTGAAAGGTGGGTGTGTGTGTGTGTGTGTGTGCGTGTGTGTGTGTGCGCGTGTGTGTGCATTCGTGCCATCTACCACGTGTCCACAACTATGCTCTATCGCACTGTGCCTCAGGCAGCGGACCGTACCTAAGCCGCGGCTTAGAGCAAGGCTATCTCAAGGCGAGCAACAACGACAAGGTCAAGTTTGCGCTGATGTGGGCCAATCAGCCACTACTCGACATCATGCCGGCCAAACACGGCTTCCGCGGCAAGACGGTGGAGGTCCGAAATGGCACGACCGACATGCCAACATTCAAACAGGTACAATGCACATACAATACTGGAAATTGACAATTGAAATTTTTGCACCAGGCTCAATGGTGCTAGCTGCAACTATCCTGAAATGGCAAAACTGACATGCCAGCATTCAAACAGGTGCATGCAATACAGGACGAGGTCATGGAAAAAAATTCTTGCACCATGCTCAATGGTGCTAGCTGTAAGCACTGTTTCGTAGGTTTGATGGTGGAAGGGAAGAAGCGAGGTCTGATTGCACTGTGAGCATTCAGGCATACACGTATGACATAAGGGACGTTTAGCAATGCGAAAGTTCGAATTTTTGGTGGGGATTATATTTCGCGAAACCTTTTTTCAAAAAAGGAAACCCTGTGAGGTTCAGCAACCCGAAATGACTTTTTCTGAAAGTTATTTGGATTCTATAGTACCGTACCGTATATGCAGCTCAGTCTCAAGAAGGGAGCTGTAAATTTACTACTCCCAGCCGTCAAGTGCGTACCGAGGAAAGAGAAAATAACTTTCGCAAACCATTGCAATTTCGTGTTCAAGTTTTCGAAGTTTCGACCTTTGTTTCTGTACTCATTCCCAGACTCGAATTTTCTTTCGAAATTTCGCATTGCTAAACGGCCTTATTACCAAGATTATAGGTGCAGTTGACCAGAATAATTATGGCAACGACACTAGAGCATACATGCTTGCTAGTCATGCTAAACTATACCTAAGCAAGAATGTTGAGTGTCATCCAGTTCAAACGTGTGCAGTCAAAAACACAAAATCCGTCTTCCGCGAAGCTGTATCGAAAGAAGTGTGTGTGTGTGTGTGTGTGTACACGTGCGTATGTGTGTGTGTGTGTGTGTGTGTGTGTGTGTGTGTGTGTGTGTGAATTTCTGGCTGCGTGCCTTTGCCGCGGTTCACCCAGGTGGCCGACCACATCGTCACGACCTACTTCAAGCATCCCAGCTACTATCGTGTGCGCGGCTGTCCGTACCTGTCTTTCTACCAGGTGATCACGCTGCTGGACAGCTTCCACCACGACGTGCCAAGCACCCTGGAAGCACTGGACTACATGGTCAACCAGACGAAAGCGCAGGGCATTGCTGAGTGCGTGCACTTCAACGGCATTGACACGTACATGCGCCGAACACCGCAGGCCGCTGAGCTCCTGAAACAGCTCAAGTTCTCCAGCCTGACCAGCTACACATGGTTTCACAACTCAAAGACATTCAACTCGTTCCCGGTAACGTCGTACGAGCACGCCACCCAAGTCAATACGGCCTACTGGGACACGGCGAACAGCACATATCCGATAAAGTACATCCCGAATGTGTCGGCGTCCTGGGACCCCTCACCGAGGACCTGTCCGACGGACGTGTTCGACGACAGTGGCTATCCGTTCGGAGCCACCTTCTCCTCCACGCCAGACCAGTGGAAGACGGCGCTGCAGAACGTCAAGGCGTTCATGGACAGAACGTGCGACCCTGACTGGTGCATGCTGACCATCAATGCCTGGAACGAGTGGTCAGAGTCCGCGTACATTGAGCCGGACACGGTGGACGAGTTTGCACGACTCAATGCCATTAAAGATGTGTTCACACACCAAGCCATATAACACTTTCTACACAAACACAATATCTTTCTTACAACATACTACTTCATACTACTTCAGCACATGTTTTTAAGTTACTAGGGCATTCAACAAAAGAAAACGCCCAAAGAAGTTGTTCACAACATAAATTATTATGTGATGACATCATCCACTGGTGGTTTGTGCAGAGTGACATCACAACTTGACACAAGCACGGGATTGCCACTCTGTACAAACCATAACACGAATGAAGTCATTCACAAAACCTCTTCAGAAGGTAACTGCCACTGTACAAACTGTGCGCCGCAGTGCATGCTCACTCGGAAGCCATGCGCAACATAACTACATGCGCATACTATAGTATGCGGTAGTCCTTTGCTTATCCCCTCTACCCTTCTCCCTTTCAGGCAGGGGTCTACACAAGGCGTGGAAACATGCATTTGAAAACAGTTGGATAAGTGAAAGCCATCCTTCTCTACAAGCACATACTATTATCGATATGTCAGCATAGATCGATGTCCGGACGTCCAGTGTAGGAACGCTGGCAGCAATCAACTCCACAGCCCACGTGTGAAGGAGCTAATTCACACGCACACACGTGTGTTTGTTTGTGTGTGTGTGTGTGTGTGTGAGAGAGAAAATTGTGGGCGCACATCCAGTGCATGTGCAGATTTTCGTGCTTCTCTTGCGACGGGCATATACATGGTAAGTGGTGTGTGTGTGTGTGTGTGTGTGTATGTGTATGTGTGTGTGCGTGTGCCTATGATCACCCATAGCATAACTAGTAGGGCACTGTTCTTGTAAGTGGGGGTATGCACTGGATTCGCATCTCACCCGCAAGTCCTTACTTCGAAGTATTTTACTCCACATACTCTACTTGGCTCCGTGCCACATCCAGTCACAATGTAGACACACACATGGCATGCACAGTGCAGACGTTCTAACATAGGATAGTACCTGTACCACGGTAACAGGTCCACAAGGACCACAACACCAACGCTGTGTGAAATTATGTCCATGCACAGACCTATAGTGCTGCTCAATGCACACATCCCAGTCTTTGCAGTCGTCAACAGTGCAAGGGCTGTGCAGGTGGTGGGGCAGCCGCAGGAGCCACATGCATCTCTAGCCTAGTGGAGGCATCCCTGCCAAGTGCGAGGTGTGAGAAAAAGGGTCACAAGCCCGCGCAGGCGGCGGGGAATCATCATGCATCAGGTCATACTCAGAGAGGTCAGAGGCTGCACATACAACACGTTCATCTGTTGTGTCGCGTTTCACCATGATTCCCTTGATTTCGCCCCGGGTTTTTCGCATTTCCAGTCTGAATTTTCCGCGAGGACAGCCTAAAGGCCGATTCATACTTCAGTTCGTGTACGGGAAACGCGTCGCGTCGCGAAAAAGTTGATCTCAGCTTAACTATTTCGCGTACGGGAAAGCCATCTCGCGACGGTCGCGCGATGACTTTCCCGTAAGCGAAATGAAGTATGAATCGGCCTTAACATGTGGGGTGGCCAGAGGCGCTCTTCAATGATTTTCCAACTTTAGCCTAACTTATCACCTCCACATTCTAGTGGTGATCATGCTGCATTACATGGTAACTAAGACCCAGGTTGGGACGTTTCTGGCTCATCCCAGCCTGAAGCCACTCATATTACGATGAGTCCATTACAGCCCAGGTGATGGGCTCTTGTATCGAATGCATTATGTAACAGATACATGTACATGTATGTGACTTACTTCTTCTCCTTGCCAGAAGATTGCAACACGGCCTGAGCACGAGCTGGTCGTGAAGAAATGATCTGAGGCGTTGAGTGTGTCCACTACTTCAGCAACTGGCTCGTCTATGGAGCCTTTCTTGCTGCGATCCACCTGCGAAAGGCACTGCTCCTTCGCACGAGCGAAAGCCCAGGCATCCATCGTCGGCGCCGAAATTAACACAAGGTAAAGGACCTATACATCCCTCGACACGCAGCTAAACTAATGCAGAAATGCGTAGTGATATCACAGGAAGCACAACGACAAAACAGTTTTATTTCGTAGTATCACTACTGACTGTCGACATGTCCTTGAACTGCATGAGAGAAACATGAACAAAATAAACCTATTTTCGTAGTTTGAAATGCATTTGAATTATTTCTTGTCCGCTCGAATCGTAGCATTTTTGTCCTCCATCTTCCATCTCCTTGACACTTATCCATAGCAACCCGGCAACGCGCCGGATCACGTGGACGAGAAGATATTCGAACAGCTCTCATTTCCATGATAAATTTTGATGGTCATTTGGAACGAAATGAATCAATTCCTCACGAGGAATACTTCCAAGGCCACGGCAGAGAAAAGAGAGCTTTCGCTCTGTGACTGTTGCTGACATTGCTAGAAGATGTGGTCGAAGCTAGCACGCGGACCAGTGCGGCTGTGTCGCTGTGCAGTGAACAAGCCACAGCCGATTGTGCAGAGCTGTTCAGCGGTCAGCACTTATCTCAGTCACATTGACTTGAGGAAAGACGACGCCTGGTCTGTACAGGTCACGGAGCTGAGCGCTCAGAGTCCAGGGGAAATTGCCGAGTTTGCTCGCATGGCGTACCCTCAGAATGGCGTTCTCTTCGTCGACGCCGGACAGCCGTTTAGCCAGCGCTTCCATGCTGCCTATTATGTAGCAATGAAGAAGCTTGGCCAGTTTGAGAAGCCTGCTGATGTTCTACCGCTGCTAGCACTCTGGCTGTCCTATCCATGCGAGGATGGTGAGGGAACAGGACGAGAAAACGACCATTACACGCAGGAGCTGTGCCGGCATCTCTTGGCCATGGCCTCGCAACTAACTGCCGCAGACGTTATCGCCCTAGTCAATGCATTCCGCGTGCCGCACATCACCTCCATCCCCGAGCCCATTCTTGTATTCACTAGCCGTTGGATCAACGCCGTGGTGCCGCACATGCAGCTGTCTGACGTCACGGCGCTGTTGCAAGCAACCGGCGGACTCGGAAAGCACTTCCACTCGTTCTTCGACACGTGCTGCCGTCGGCTTCTGGAGGCTGTCGGCGACAGGATGATTGACGCTAGGACCCTGGCGTCTTGTCTGCACGCCCTGTCACTCGATCGCATCTGGTCGGAGCAGCTGGTGGCCTGGTCCGCCGACTCTCTACTGCAGAGCGGCGGCGAGACGTGGACAAACGCCACGTGTCATCACGTGGTCACGTCGTTGTTCAACCTAGGCTGCGTTCACACGGCGCTGATCCAGGCGGCCGTCACGCGCTACACGCCCGACATGCAGCGGAACAGCCGCCAGTGCCTGGAGATACTGCACTGCTGCCAGCTGTTCGACCTCTACCCCCAGCACCTGATCGCTGCCGTTCGCGCCTGGCTGGCAAGCAAACGTGAGCGATAGGGGATCGGTGGAATTTCAGGGGCCAAATGATATGCATTGCTATTCTTATTTATGGTACAGTACTGTCAGGTTCCAAGGAACCGGGGGGGGGGGGGGGGGGGGGGGAGGAGGGGGGGGGAGTCAGCCTCCTAGCCTACTGTAGCCGGCTGTTCTTATTTTCATGTACCTGTGCACTAGGGTCTGTACACAGTTGAGTCACCGTGTATACATTGGCATGCTGTGCTTGGTGAAATCCTAGCCTGTTCGTTCTCCAGTGCTCCGTTCTTCGGCACTCGACGGCACTGTAGTTGAGCTATCCGGGAACTTAAGCTCGAGTAATGCATTTCCTTAAACATACAGTGCTTTCACATCTTTGTCATGTGACTAAATTTGTGTAGAAAGTGATCATGTCATGTGGACAGTGGAACCAAACATGGCCGACATCATGTGATATAATTATAGATGCAGAGGCTCGCCAAGAGTTGTAACCAACATGGCTGTCCGGTATGGTCATGTGACAGATGTGAAACCACTCTATAAGCCGCACCTGTTTTTCAATAATTTTACAGCGAGCCAAAGGTCGAAGAAGGGCTTAGAGTTGAGTGTTGCCAGGTGAACAAGCTAGAGCTATAGAACCATGACCTGGCGAATAATGATGTCGCTTAGGGAGCATCTCATAAGTTCGCATTTTGTTTCTAAACGTAACGCATTTCGAAACGGGGGTAGGGGGGGTAGCGCCCTTTTCGGATAGAAAAATGACAGTTCGCACATTTTCTGGATGTGTACAATACAGTGCTGTGCATGTGCTAGACTGCTCCAGACAGCAGGGTACGGCCTACGCCGGTGTGCAGCAGGGTACGGCCTACGCGGTGTGTTTTAGGTGTAGATCTAACACTACAATACACGCATGCAGGCTACTCAGAGGTGTCAAATGTCACACCAGCCTGATCAAACCCTGTAGACCTACCTGGCCAGCTTTTACAGCAGTACAGTCGTTGTGGAGGAACTCTGTTTATGTGCGTGTACATGTCATTGATTGAACTAAGTATGTAACTTACTTACTTGTACTCAGTAGATGCGGTACTACTGTATGCCATTCACTTAGACACTAGCAAAACATTCATGTCCATGTCCATGTACATGATTGTGCATACCATGGCATGGACATGTACAGTACAGTAGATCTACACTGAAAATGTGCGATAAGACTTTCAAATAGTGGGGGAGGTAGGGGGGTAAAGTCTATTCGAAATGCGTTACGTTTACAAAAAAAGTGCGAACTTATGAGATGCTCCCTTAGGATCAGGGAAATACTGTACCACATTCTTTTCTTCATACCTTCTTGCTACCCTGTGCAACGTTTCGCCTCTTAGACTATTTCTGTGTGCTTCTTTTACATTCCCTATAATTATTGTTGTTGCTCTTGATTGTGTGTGTGTGTGTGTGTGTGTGTGTGTGTGTGTGTGTGTTCTCGTGTGCGCGCGTGTGTGTGTGTGTGTATATGTGTGGTGTGTGTATGTGTGGTGTGTGTGTATGTGTGTGTGTGTTCTTATGTGTGTGTACGTGTGTGTATGCATGCGTGTGTGTGCGTATGCATGTGTATGCTTGTCCCACTCTGCCCATCCCTGCGTACAGAGATGTTTGACTGGGACCTGGACGAGACTGCTTGGTTGGTGGAGCGGCTGCTGTTCCTGGAGATAACGTGGACGATGTCGCACCCCAATGAGCCACCACTGCTGTCTGACCAGCTGCTGGGGAGATTTCTGCGTGACGCCAGCTTGAAGGTGCGTTGTAAGCGGCACGGCTGAGTACTCTAGGCATGCCTTGGGCTTGTGAATAATGATCACTGTATCAAATGCAGTGTATAGTGTTCACTGTATCAAATGCAGTACATAGTGACGGTATCAAATGCAATGCTATTCCCTTGAGACTTGCACTGCCGCCAGTTCACCCACTTGTATGGTGATTCATGTGTCGGTTGTTCGTTTGCATTGCGTTGATGTTGTGTATATAGTATGTTGTCTTATCAGTGCTAGAGGTGATAGCTGTGACTCTGATTACTGTAAACTGCCTAATGTTTGCGACGTATTAATGTTCGCTATTTTTGCGAGAAGAGCATAACACAAATATTAACCACCGTGAAATCAAACTTCAACAGTGGGTGTATATGTGTGGCCACAGTGCTCCGCGAACATTTGCCATCGTAAACTTGCTGGTTCTGACTTGTGAGAGATCGCAACTATTTAGTGACGCAAACATTGGGCGGTTTACAGTATTGCTCTTCTTCATGCGCATGCAGGCGTACATGTCTAATTCCTGCGACTGTGTTTATGTTTGTTGTCTTCTTCTACCTTGTATGGTTGACAGCTTCCAGTCGGCAAGATCTCGCCGGGCTCTATCCTGCGCTATCCGTACGTGTACAACTTTGTGGCCCACCAGGCAGGTGGCAATCAATTTGTGGCCACAGAGGTGAGTAAGACTACGTTTGAGATTAGGGTAGAATGACTGTACGAGTATTTGTCAGATCTTTGCATTGTTTCATTCCGCCTTCTCGCAGCAGCTCAACTTGTGGTGCACACCCTACTCAGTGCTGTCCTGTTTAAAAGCCTGTCCCTGATATAGAAGCCTGTATGTCTAGGTGCACGTGTGTGTGTGTGTGCGTGTGTGTGTGTGTGTGTGTGCATGTGTGCGTGTGCAGGCCCCTGCAACGCTTCAAAATACCTATCTCCTTCAAATTATAACATCTGCGATTTTCCTCACCGGGCTGTCTCATCTTCCTTTTCTGTTGTTGTTGTTGTTGTTGTTGTTGTTGTTGTCGTCGTCGTCGTCGTCGTCGTTGTTGTTGTTGCAGGTATAATTGTTCACCCAGTCAATATATATGCTGATAGTCATGTACAAGTATACAGAAATTTGTGTGCATGCGTGTGTGTGCGTGCCACTCTAATGCTTCAACGTACTGGGATATTAAATGATTTCCTTGAAGTATGACGTCTGCGATTTCCTCGTCTTCCCTTTTCTCTTGCTGCTGTTGTTGCAGGTACAATTGTTCACTCAGTCAATAGACATGCTGATAGTCATGGACCAGGTTGGCTGTCTGCTACCTGCCGCCCAGCACCCGTCCACCGCCTCGCCACCGCTCATACCGCCGCCACTTGCCACTCGCATACGACTGGCCAAGGCGCTCACGCCCGAGCAAATCGAGAGGTGAGCTTCACGTCGTTGGAATGTTTGTTGCATGGCAAGCATGGTTTGCATCTTGCTGGTATTTTCTCATCACATTTTCCCTGATAAGACACGAAGTAGAAATGCCTACCACCTTAAAGTGATATAATTGTTTCATCTCTGGCGCTAGGATCTGATGTATGCCTCCTTGTATTGGATTTTGATTGTTTTGTTTGATGTTTTCATTTTTCTCTTGCACTGTATCTCTATGTTTGGCACATCATCTGTGTGTGTGTGTGTGTGTGTGTGTGTGTGTGTGTGTGTGTGTGTGTGTGTGTGTGTGTGTGTGTGTGTGTGTAAAATGGAAAAATGGAAAATAGGGATTCACTGGCCAGAAAAAGTCACTTCAATCTGCTGTGTGGTGGATACCAGTCTAAAATTAGTGGCGGTCAATTCATCAGCCTTGGAAGCTGTTGAATGGTGTAATCCCAGCATAAGTTGCTATGTCTAACATAGCTGTTCGCTATCATCGCTTCCGCGATGGGCATGTCTGAGTGTGTGTGTTTGTATGTGTGTGCATGTGTGTGTCTCTCTGTGTGCCTGCATGCCTCACGCTCAGGATGAAGTGGATCGGCTTGCCGTTCCGTGCCATCGCCATCCAGGTTTGCGAGCCGCAACAGTGTGTGCGCCGCACCCTGAACGTGGACGGCGAGACGGCACTGCAGGAGAGGTTCCTGTCCCGGCTCGGGTACAGCCTTGTGCGGGTAAGTGCAGTGTTACTCAATGAAATCCAGTCGCGTCACTCAAGCTCGCACCGAGTATTATCTACTATCCGGACGTCAATGTACGCGGTTCATGTGTCGGCGGAGTTTTGATCGTTGTCTTTTATTGAATGAGATTCGTCCGATGCCGTACTAACTAGGGTTGACCTGTAACAAGTGGAATCCTGTGTCGACCGGACAAATTTTCATGCGCCAAAGTGCTCTGGATCGAACGTGCATCGCCGGATCAAGCGGAATCCTGTCATGCCAGGACAGTTTCCGCTGCACCAAAGGCGTCCGGTTAGGGCAGGGTCTTACTGTACAGTGCTTCTCAATGAAATCCGATTGTGTCCCTGCACTGTGCACTGTGCACCAGTTCACAGGCCAGTGGCTGCGTTCGATTATGCACTTGAATAGATTCATGAATCCATTCGCATGCATTCAAGTCGTTCGATTTTCATGTCATGAGCCCTGGAATCGATTCGGAATCCATTCACTCTATTTCACGTGGGGTGATGTGAATAGCGCGAATCGATTCATGAATCGATTCGTGAATCGATTCGCGTGCATAATCGAACACACTCAGTGTTTGCAGCTCTAGGGCTGCCGGAAAGACAAGGTCGGAACTTTCCATATCATATTCTACTACTGGACTGTGGCTATTCCGTCCAGGTTGGGATCTGCACTGGTGTATGAGTCGAACTCCTCGCTTCGAGGCATACCACCACATTCCAGGTGGTATTTTCTTGTACATAGATGAAACTAAATGAAATAAATTTTCGGGGTTTAAGCTGCGGTCACGATTTTGACCCAGATTTTCGCGTAAAGCAATTGCGAATCGGACCCCGGTAACATACTGCATACTATTGTTGTTGCTAGTGCTGGTGCTAATCGTAGTGCTCGTGTCATTTTCATCCTGGCTGACAGCGATATTTCACTTTTGGATGCTTTTCACGCGCGCGCGCGCGCACGTGTGCTACCTCAGGTGCAGCTTGACGAGTCTGGACGCTTTGACAAGGACGCGTTAGCCACGTCCCTGAACGCATGCTTTGCTCTGCCTCCGAAGCAGGACAATGCGGTCACGCGATTCATCACGTCGCATTTCGTCAAGAAGGAGGCATCCAAAGCCTCCGCTAAAGGCCAGAGGAGGCGGTGAGGCGATCGACTGTGACCCGTCTTAGACTTGCACACAGGATGGCATTGTACAACACGCTCTCTGTCCCAGTGTTTGTATCAGGCCATTGTCTTTGTTTGTTCTCGTCATTTTCCTTGAGTGATGACGGATTCAATGTTTCCAATTTAACAATCTTCCATCCTAGTCTTTAACAACTTTACACCACTACTAGTCTGTGATAGATTTTCTGTATCGCCTACTCCAAGCTGACAGTGTACCGGCCTGCTCTTTTGCCAGGCACTTGGCGTTGCTGTCCTTGCTACAAGCATGCCAGGTGAGCTATTGTTTGGTTGGCTATCGCACCGCTGATGCTCCACTCAATTCACCAGAGCACTGCGTTGTCCGTCGGTAGTGCCAGACTTTGCTCGTACTCCTGCTGCTCCACGTGGATACGCTAATGCCAATGGCATGCAACGCCTGCTCTTGCAGCCGGACACTAATGCCAATGGCATGCTACAGCTATGCCTGCGCTTGCAGCCGGACTTAAATAACTGTGATTGCCGTGAACACCGGCGCTTTATTTAACAAGTTAGAGAACGACATGCGTGTGTAAGCCATGGAGCAGGTATTCTACGTCTCCCTGGTGTAAACTTATTAGCCTGCTAACCGATTCAGCCGCACACGTGTACACTATATCGGCCGAGTACATGTCATAGGCTGTTTTACGAGCTGAGCATGCATCAATCACACTGTACAATAACCGACGTGGGAAACCACCTTCAATGCTATCTACACACATGTACTTGAATAAATGAATTTTTTTATGTACGAGACGGTATGACAGCATGTAAAGTGTTGCCATGGTATTGCCATGGCGTTGCCATGGTATTGCTATGACTTGAGGTCCAGGAGCAGCCTGATGCCAGATCTAAACAAAGAAAAATTTTGTGAATCTGAGGCGGAAAGTGTTCAGGCCGTAAACTATTGAAATCTGGCTACCGTATACTGAAATGCAATTTGAAAAAGGATATTGCTTCAAAATGGAGTATCTCATGAGAGAACATTAATTTTATATGAGCATGCACGAGGGAGACCGGCGGGGGGTGGGGGCACCTCGCTGCCATTGGCTAGCTTGGAGAAGGGGCATGTCAATGAAATAATTAGTTTCCTTTCCGGGTACTAAGTTTAGCTTCATGCATGGAACAGCTTGCACAATGTACATGTAATCATCAGGTGACTTGGGACATGTTCAGTGGGACTCGGCCAATAAAAAAAGCATAGTCTCGTGACGGTTGGTGGGTGTTGATTCAACGAAATAATTACGTTGCTTTCCGGGCACTAAGTTTAGCTTCATGCATGGAGCAGCTTGCTCTCCATGGCGAAGTGCCATTGTTGGCTACAACCAGGACAGTAGATTCTTGATAAACGCATGAGATACTACATTCACTAGAAGTCGTGCAGAAGTCGTGCTCTGTGCTGAAATAGAGATATTTGATTTTGGAGTGTGGCTGTGCCATGCTTGAATATCAGCCGCCATGATGCTGCTGTCTTGTCTTCGAAAAATGGAAATGTATTTCTGCGAGCCAGAACAAACACTGCCTGCACAAAAGGATTGGCAACGGGTCTGCCGCAGCCATTCCGCTCAGCCAGATTGAATCCCTCTCAGTATGCATCAGTGACAAATCCATAGGGAAAATACGCAGCGATTTATACATGTACAGCATTATTGTGGAAGTCTTGCTATCTGCAGCAAGCAGATCTAGTAGCACAGTAACTGTTGCTAGTTCGGTGGCCATTTCTTGGCCCTCTTGGGTGCAGCATCCGCCGACTTCTCTGGGCGCGCAGCTCGGCCCGGTGGCGGTGGCGATGGCTGAGCAGCCACGCTACCGCGCTGCATAGATGGCGAGTGGCCGACCCCACCGGGCGATGGTGCGCGCGCCACGGCCGCCTCGTTATCCTTGCGCTTTCCCTGCCAGCGGGCGTTGTCCACGGCCTTCTTTCCGTCTCGACTCGGCACTGGCGTGGGAGCAGCTGGCTCTGGTTTTGCACCGACAGCTGGCAGCGGCTTCTGTCCAGCTGCAGCGCTTGGCTGCGATTTTTTATTCAACCTGGCCGGGCCGACGGGTAGCGCCTGCTGACTTAACGGAGGCGGACGGCTGGATTTCGTAGCTGCGCTCATTGGCGTCACAGGTGGCTGGTTTGCAGCTTGGGGTGGCTGTAATGGTGCGCGCGCACCACCGTACTTAGCTGCACTCGGGTTTCTCTGGACTACGGCCGAAGGCTTCGGTGCGCTCGGGTTTCTCTGGACTATGGCTGAAGGCTTAGCTGCACTCGGGCTTCTCTGGACTGGTACTGAAGGCTTTGGTGCAAGAGTGGCTGCTGTCACTGCCTGTGGAGGTGGCGCTTCGTCAGCTTCCATGGCCATGTAGAGCTCACCGCTTCCAGCGCCATCTTCCTCCTTGTTCGCCTCCATGTCCAAGTAGAGCTCTTCCGAAGCATCATCTGCACCTGGTGGCTGGTTGGTCTCCATGTCTAAATAGAGCTCGTCTGAAGCAGGGGACGGTGCATTCTGGCCTTGCGTGTCCATCTCCAGGTACATTTCTTGTTCGTCCGCATCCATTGCCGTGTACAGCTCTTCGCCGGCTTCCTCTTCCGGCACTGCAGCGCCTGCATCCATCAGCTGATAGTCCTCGGCGCTCGCATCATCTCCGTCTTGCCCCATTGTAGCGGCGGCAGCAGGTGGGTATCCAGCGCTAGCACCACAAGTCTCCAGTGCCATGTCAATGTAGTCCTCACCGCCTTCATAGATGTCATCTATCTCTTCGTCTTCCTCCGGCGCGATGGCTGGCGGTGGTGGTGGCGGCTGGAGTACTGTAGCTTTTCCTGTTGCTTTTGTGCCTGGAGGCAACGAGCCTGACTTGTTTTTGGCTATAGGTGTCGTCAGGGCTGGTGGTCGGTCCAACGTTGCTGCTTTGCCGGGCCTTTCTTTGGAACTGGCAGTGGCCAATGTGTCAGCTGCTGAGCCTTTTGGCGGCGGCTTGCGTATTCCCGTAAACTCGTAGGATTTCGCAGCGATAGGTGTTTGCGTTGCTGCTTTCTCGGTTTTCTTGCCGGGCTGGATGCGGATTTCTGTGTGCGTGTACGACTGGCGCGGTGCTGCTTTCTCCTGTCCGGCAAGCGGACTGCCGGTGTTCCTGGGAGGCATGCTGGGACTGTTGTTGGGTGGCGGGAGTTGCGGGCCGGGGTTGCCCAGCGGCGGCGGAGGCAGCTGTACCTGCTGGGGTCCTGGCGACGGCGATCGCTGACCTGGTCCCGCTGCTGGTGGGGGTACCGGTAGAGAACGTCGCTCTGCTGCGCCGCTGCTGGAGCCAGGCTGGCTGGTGACTGTGACGGCGGTGGCCATGAGTCCCGGATCTTCGTACATGTTCTCGTCTTCGTCCTCCTCTGCTATCTCCTCTGCACCACCGGCCGCCGGTTGCTGGTCCTCTGGAAGGCATTCGTACAACAAATCACCGCCTTCCTCAGCATCTTCCTCAGGTGCCGGCGACGAGGATGTCATTTGCTGCTTGATAGTCTCAATGTCGTCATACAAACCTTCGCCTGTCTCTTCATCCTCAGCTTCTGGTTCAGTGTGCTGTACTCCTGCGAGCGGCGGTACTGACGGCGGTCCAGGATCCTTCTTTTGCTGTTGCTTTTTGGTCTTCTTCTGCCAGAGGTTCTTCAGGAACCCTGGTCGTTTCGCTGCCGCAGCGTCCTTGCTGGCCCTGCTGGGATCGGAATGATTGGAGTGCGCATCCAGCGGAGTGCTGTCATCCTGCCCGGGCAGATCTTCGTATATGTCATCACCCTCTTCCTCCACAGACTCAACGTCCTGGTTGTCTGCCGTTTCTGGCGGGTCCGCTTCCAGGGTCGGCGCTTCTTCGTATAACTCATCATCAGTCGGAGGAAACTCGGGTGGAGGTGGGGGGATTTTCACGCTCGGCTCCGAAAGTGGCTGAGTCCCGTTGGGTGGCGCGCTCATTAGTTTGAGCTCATCATCAGTCGGAGGAAGGTAGTCATCCACGACTGGCACCTGTGGTGGTTGGGCGTGAGCTTCTGGCTTGCGGTCGGTGTCCGCTGCTTTTCTGCCTGGATCCTTGCTGTATCGGTCAATGGTGTTTCTCTCCTCCGCACCAGCATGCTTCAGGACAAGGCTTTGGTCCGCAGGCGTGTTCTGTATGCCCATGGCATCCGGGCATTCATAGTCTTCATTATTGGTATCCGCGGCAATCGCCTGCTCATTTGCCACTGCCGCTGGTTCTTCCTTGGCGTCAGATTTCCGCTGCCGTTTGTCCCCCTTCGTGTTCGGTTTCTGAATGCTGTTCACGATACTGGTCAGCGCACGACCAGAGCGTTTCTTCCAGTCACCAATGTTGGCCAGTATCTCAGAGTCCTCGCATATCTGGTCCCGTTTCCTCAGCACCAGGACAGCACCAACAACCAGTAGAATAAAAACAATGGTCATGGACACTGACAGACCGATGATCAAGCTGTTGTCGGTCTTCTTCCCTGCATGCACGGACACACAGTGAAGCGTGCAAACGGAGTTGCACACACACACATTCACACATGTACACGCCGGCATCGACATGCACGAATGCACACGTGTACATGCGCCCGCATGCGCGCATAAACGTGCATACGAACACACATGCACATACACACACAGACAAACAGACACACACACACACACACACACACACACACACACACACACACACACTACTTAGACCATGGACCCACCGCCAGAGGTGATGATATCGAATAATGTTGCAGCAGAAACCATATCCACTTTTGCTGAGCTTTACACCATTCGCCATCCTAAAATGCTGAAGACCTGTTCACCATTCATTTTAGCCTTGTCTACACCCAGCAACAGGAAGACAGACCCAGAGGTCTTTATTTCAGCTACAGCCATTGTATACTTATCCAGTAGTTAAGAGGGTGGTTTTGATGAGATCCACACATGATTCTGCGAAATATAATGTACCACTCCTGTACAATTTTTTAAAAGGTTGGACGCTTACATTATGGTCAGGCACAAAGGTGACAAACACAGTTGCAGAATTTCAATCCAGGTTAACGACAATGATTAAGGCAACAGGCCGGCACTCAGGGGACTAATGTTGTTGTTTAGCTTTATTTTACTAAAACCATAGGCACAGGCAATATCTGCCTTCTCACTGCGCCGTATTGCCCTAGTTCTCCGGCAAAATAACGAAGACAGCGTACGCATCAAGGGTTGCTTACGTGGCAATGAGGTCAGGTAGTTGTTGGAGTTATTCCCCACTTCGTTGCTGGCGTAGCACTCGACAGACCCGACCTCGTTCGCACTGACCCATCGCATGACGAGACGGGATTTGCTCGTTTTGTGGAACTCCACGTCATCGGCATTGTCGTACTCGGACGGGTCAGTAACATTGTAGAAGCAGAATTGCGCCGCGGTGGTGTTCTGCGTCAAATCTTGCTGAGCGGAGCAGTTGGCCGACTCGTCATTATCCGGGTTGGTCATATTGACTTCTTCGCCGTTCACTGACCAACTGAAATACGTAACAGCAGGGTATGATGTAGCCGTGCACTCAAACATAGCTGCCAGCCCTTGAGAAAAGCCGCCAGGGTTCGTAATGTCGACATCGGGACGGTCTGTGGAAGTCAGAACCACAGGTCAACAAAGGGTGAAAATGCCTTAGAGCAAAGTCTTTTTGACAACAACTTCATCCCGGTAAGATCTGTATAGGCACGATGCCGATATTTCCACTGCACCGACATATATGTACTAGTATCACCTGGCAGGGTAGCCACTCCGATAGACCACACTTGTCCCAGAAGAGCACTAAACCTTGGCCATTGGCTGCCATCCCAGTCAAATGACCCATGAAAGATAAAGGCCGAGGATGACCTGTGCACAGGAGCAGGATCGTGACTTTACACAGGCTTGACTGCGAGTTAAAGTAGCTGGAAAGGATATCAAAACACTTTTTCACGGTGGTGAACAGTCACTTTTCTTGGTTTTACCAGGATCTTACACAATCATGGTAAGGTGGAGTTGTAAAATAGTAGCGAAAACTTTCAGGCCAATTTCTCATGGCCTATTTTGAGCAAAATAAGTGGTAATTTGAGCAAAATTCCCGAAAATATCCAATTTTGGGGTGCTCATTACTCCACAATATTGATGGTGACCAGCTACAGTTTTTTCAAAACTTTTTTGGCCATTTCACCTCTACATGGCACACTGAAGATACTGCATACATGTCCTTCAGATCCCAAACATTTCGGACCAATTAGAAAATCTTTAGTTTCCAGCTACCTTAAACACAAGTGTGGTGGCATTCCTACGGATGCGGAAAACTCGGCCTCTAGCCGAGTTTGACGCGAACCGTGATTTTTTTCTAACCTATTAAAAACACAACAAAAAGATAAAAAATAAAGAAGGGGGTTTGTCAACTGACAACCGCTCTATTTGGTTGCTATTCACTCTTGGCACATGCGCTGGATGACCCTGTTCTGACGATGGGTGACTGGCTCAAAACGTCAATCATTTCTTCGACACTCATCACTAATAAAAGAATTTTCATCCAGCACGTGTGCCAAGAGTGAATAGCAACTAAATAGAGCGGTTGTCAGTTGACAACCCCCCCCCCCCCCTTTATTTACAATGCAGTTGCGTGATGTCCACCACTTTCTGATTAAACACAACAGCATGATGAAGTCTAGACTGACACTACTTGCACTTTGCAACTACCGTAAAGTACCGCCAGAGCGCCCCACCATCTCGTCCTTTCGTGGCCGCCTTGTGGAGGTGGATTCCCGCTGCAGGTCATACGACACGGACCTTGTACAAACATTGCACATTGTGCAGTCAATCCATGCCCAGTTTACCTTCGAGCGCCACATAAAAGCACACCAAGTGTGACCTTAGTACACGAAGGTTTTCACATCGTACAAACTTAGTAGCATCCTGCCATACGATTTTCTTCTCTTGGCTGTAAAAATCAAGGCGGGGCGCTCTCGCGAGACGGGGCGCTCTGGCGGTACTTTACGGTACTAGCATGGTCACCATTCCTGTCAGTTGGCGCTGGATCTAGACCACTTCTGCTGTAATGTCTGTGGGATATTCATAAACTCATCATTTTTTTTGTCAAATAATGGCACGAGAACTGATTTGCCACTCCAAATTGGATGGTGATATTCACAAAATGTCCAAAAAATATATAAAAATTTCACGGTGCGCTTGAGACTCAGTTAGACTGAGTATTCAGCATCCATAGGAATTATAAGGCCAAGCCAAATTATTTCATCAAACAATGTATTGCCAAGTTACTATTCTTCTGTAATTATTTTACTCACCATGGTTGGTTAACACCCACATCTCCCGTACTGGCTGATTTTCTTTACATGCTATGAGGTGTTGTCTATGATAATGATAATAATAATAATAATAAGCCGGCAACATATGATTTGTGTTCCAAACTTGGCTCAGTGTGTCCCCAACGTATGATTAGGCTTTGCCAAACATACTACTTGTGTCCCTTGGACGTGCGCTACACGTAACTGTCACAGTATCGTCTTGCACGGCTACTCACACTTTACATACACCGCCGTCGTGTTCCCCGCAGTGCAGTTTCCCAGGTCGTTCTTGGCAACTGGCACGTAGAATCCGCTGACTTTCGACGTCGCCGTCGCTCTGGCCTCCATCTCGACCGTATAGACCTTGGTGCGGCCGCTGTCTCTCGCACGGAATGTCTGATTCTGAATTGAGAGAAGAAAGGCACGCAGGACACGTCAGGTCTACTCTACACGTGTATAACAATGTGTCATGCTTTACACATAAAGAAATATTACGGCGGGGGGGGGGGGGGGGGGGGAGGGGAGGGAGGGAGATCCGCATACAGACCAGGTCAATGCCACCTTTCTGCTTCAATGGGATGTCACTACTCCATGACCAGGCGTCAGGTCCACCTCGTAATGAGGGGGGGATAGATCAGATATGTCAACCAGAGGCCAAAGGGCGAATCCCATTGGTCGCGTCCATGTTTCCCTATGGCCAAGGCACACGTTTGCAATCCACTCTGTGGGGAGCATGGCTGGCCCGGAAAGATCCGTGTTATGCAGACAACGGCACGTGAAACTCCACCCCGGGGTTCTTACCACCGGTGTGCATGGAAAAGACGCCACATAGCCAGGTCATTAACCAGCAATGCGCTACTAACATCTGTCCTTCTGTTCATGTATATCCTAGTTTTTCTTTCCTTTTCTTTCTTGCACCCAATAACCCTTTGAGAATTTGTTTTCTTTGGCCTCCGTGCATGAGATACGCCCTCAATGACTGTAATTTTCCCTCTACCTCTCCATCTCCCGAAACATATCAACCTGACTACCACTTACGAATGCGAATTGGTCGTCGTCCAGAACGTTTGTGAAGTTGGTAGAGTTCTCTTGCTTGCAATCAAAGTCGACGTAGGAGCGGTAGAACCACCAGGTAACACTTGGCTCTGGCTGGCCCCTGGCCGTGAGCTGGAGCGTCACGTCATCATCCTCAATCACCGTCAACGTCGAGTTTGAGGTTGCGGTTACGTTGGGTTCGACTGCGTTGAGCACACAGAAGGGCATACTGTCACGAGCAATTGGCCAAGTCTCTGGTGTTCGGCTGAATACCTCGTCTTGATTATGATTTCATGCTCAATGCTACATTTCTCTTTACCTTTCAATCAGAGTACACGCACAGTAAAGCCTGTTAGAGCCGCGTGCTCGTGTCACAGTGGAACTTCCTGATATGACAGTACTCCGCTCTATAACGTGGAGGTTTGGTCCACACTGTGCATGTACAGTTGACGTGACATCAATACTGAAACAGCTGCGCCGGTGCCAGGTGGATGCCATGTTACAGGCACAGCGCACGGCAAACTGCTCCTTTTTTGTTTGCCCCCACAAATTGCACGGACGCTCTTTTAAGCTCGGCATAATTCATTTTCTGCTCCCCCCCCCCCCCCCCAGCATTCTCAGATGATTTTCAGGACCTTCTCTAGCTGGAACGCAACAGATAGAAATGATGAATGAATGAACGCAAGTGATGAAGCACAGATGAAGAAACTAGCTGACCATGACAGGAGCACCCAGTGCCAAAATATTCTATACATCGCGGGATCATGATCATACGGATCCTTTTAGCTGTGACTTTCGGTATTTTCTGGTTCTTTATTGTTCTGCATGGCGCAAGCAAAGTAAGCTACAGGGGCGTCGGAAGGTATTTCAGTGTGCCGGTACAGTCAGCCATCTGACGTGCAATTTACTCTAGGGGAGGGGTTGCCTAGCCGAAATATTTTGGGAATTTAGAGTCCAGATCAGTGTATTTTATTGATTCACGGGGTACCTGGGGGCAAAAGGTGGTACAGTCAATACCGTAGTGACCGTACCGTGTTCTAGGACATGCAACTCATAACGGCTGACTGCTCTGCTTTCTTACCTAGCTGCGGAACGGTGAATTTAACATTGCGTGTTCCACTGACGAATGCGTTGCTTCCGGTGCAGCTGCAATTTGTGCCGTAGAAGAGCCGCTTCGATCCTTTGGTGTAGATTTCTTCAGATTCGTTGGTACCGGTGCGACATCGGAATGTGGAAGGGAGATTCACCCAGTTGACAGTCATGTTGCACGACTCCTTATCAAACACGTACCCGTAGTCGACATCAAACACCTCGTCTCCGACGTCCTGACCTGCATAGTACCACGCACGGATTATCTTTTATTGTGCCACTGGCACTCACGAATGGACAGCTGTCAAAGAAGGTATCACATGGAAACGAGTTATGAAGCAACTATCCACGACTAAAGAGTGGTATATTTGATAAATAAAGATAGAAATATTTCTATCTTTATTTATCAAATTCACCACTCTTTGGTCTAGAAAGAATACTTTTTGATATTACAATGAGAGTGGATAATTAACGGCTTGTCCACCAACTCTTTATCCACGACTGTAACAAGATAATACGCAGTCAGAAAGTGTGATAACAGGGCACACACTGACAGGCTACTGTTACAGTCATGGATAGTTGCTTCGTAACTCGTTTCCATGTGATCTCTTCTATTCTAATTATATTTACTGGCTCAGTATCCGAGTCGAAGACGGTTATCGTGTTTTCCGGATTATAAGCCGTACTTGAAAAACACCAGTTATTTACTCCAAAAAGTCGGTGAGTTTTTCATTACAATGGTCGAATTAACGGTGAAATACAAGCTAGATACTCGTGTTTCCAGATGAAAAATTGGGGTGCGGCTTATACACCAGTGCGGCTTATACTCCGAAAAACACGGTACTTGTTTCTAGATGGGAAGTCACCCTTCTGTGAAGGAAAAACACCCACACCTGTATGGATCCCTGTGGATCACAAGTCAGCGTTGTCATGACTCCCGACTGGCCGTGAAGCAGCACTTTCAATGTCTTTGAGATGCTTACACTTTGACTGGTCATAAAACGAACAGTCAGTAACAGCTTCCACTGTACCACAAGACCAGTCCATAGAAAATCAAATGGTAGGGACAACAATATTCTGAAATCAAATGGCAGGGACAACAATATTCTGAAATCAAATGGCAGGGACAACAATATTCTGAAATCAAATGGCAGGGACAACAATATTCTGAAATCAAATGGTAGGGACAACAATATTCTGAAATCAAATGGCAGGGACAACAATATTCTGAAATCAAATGGCAGGGACAACAATATTCTGAAATCAAATGGCAGGGACAACAATGTTCTGAAATCAAATGGCAGGGACAACAATATTCTGAAATCAAATGGCAGGGACAACAATGTTCTGAAATCAAATGGCAGGGACAGCTATATTCTGAAATCAAATGGCAGGGACAAGAACATTCTGCTCGCTACAGCCATAGTATTCATTCCCGTGTTTGTTGTCTACAGCAGATGCACACTGAACACAGGGAGTGCATACTCCTGTGACTGCTGTTCAATTTTTGTGACTACATATAGATGACTGTTTTAGGGGGGAAACGTTTGCTCAATGAGATGCGACTCATCACATAGTCCTAAAGTCATATTACGGACTAAATGGAGGAAGTCATCCCAATTGGAGGTTAATTTGTTCTCTCACAACAATGAACATTTGATTGTCTTCCACCACCAACGAGCCTTGGGTAGCTTCATAAAAAATTCTCCTTAATCGTCCACCCCCCCCCCCCCCCCTTCCCCACCCACCCACCCAATCCCTCTCCCTCTTCCTCTTCCTCATATGCTACACACGCATACACTTGTTCAAGGTTAGAAAATGGCTCAGTCCAGATCACTTCATAACCACTGGACTAACCTATCCTTGAGATCGTCAGTAGGCGAGATTCGGCATGGCCAAAACTGTTGCTTGCCTGGCAGTAGAAGGTTCGCGCTGTCGATTTAGCAGTAACCTCCAGAGTGGCCTTGTTCACTTCCGCACCAGTACCGTCATACCAGGTGCTTGACGTTCCGTTTCCTCCTCCTTTGGAACACGGGATGTTGAACAGAAGTGGGTAGTTGGTCACGAAGTGCTCCACTGGAGCATTCGGGTTCCGATCGTCGAGCTCTAGATTGGGTCGCGGATAGCCTGCATGCACAAACAGGACGGCCGACTAAGATAGTGTAATGCACGGTACACAAGACAGGGGTGTCGGAAGGTATTTTAGTGTGGTGCGGTCAGCCATCTGAAGTACAGTTTCCTCGTGAGGGGGGGGGGGGGGGGGGGGCGATGGCTGAGCTGAAAATTTAGGAAATTTAGAGTCCAGATCAGTGTGTTTTATCGATTCACGGGGTACTTGGGGCAAAAAGTGGTACGGTCAACACCGTAGTGACTGTACCGTGTTCGACGCCCCTGCAAGATGACAGAGGAGCACCAGTCACCCAAAACTGGCACCCTACAGGTAGTTTTGGTCTCTTGCAAACAAACAGCATGGTGAAGTAACTGTATTTCCTGTGCGCTGTGTGACTTGTGCAATTTTTCCTTTCTTGAAACTGGTCCAGAAAGATCCAGGGAGAGGAAGTAAGAAGTCAGGTTTAACAAAAATAGGACACGGATACTGCGGCAAATGTACGGAGAAGCTGGTCCAAATTCCAATTTTTTCGAATTTAACTTGAGGTGGTTTTGCCTTTAGAATCAAGCCCGTGAAAATCAGGCCTTCGCAATCAGCCTCCAAAAACGGGAGGGACTATTTCGGTGACTGCACCTTGGTATTAGTGTTACCATGGTTACCTGATTGCAGATTGACCATCGCGCCAATGGTACGCGTGAGTCAGGATAGCACTGCGGAAGTTATTATCAGGAGAGGTTGACAATTCAGAGAAAGGTCACCTTTTGAGTTTTGACCCACTCACTCACAGCCAAAAGCAAGATGATCACAGTTCCTTGTGAACGCAGTACAAAAGTATACTTACTGATGAGGCTAACTGTTAGATTATCACCATCTGTGCTCTCGACAGCGGAACTGCAACCCAGCGTCATCTCATCGGGAATGTCGTCGAAACCATTGTCAGCTGCCATCTCTATTCTCCGCTCCTTGAGGGACAGCTGCTGGGAAACGAGGCGAGATGGACGCCAGTCGCCACCGACTAGCTCGATTTCCAGCAGTGTTTCGTTGCCTAGAGCTTGACAGACTGTTGTGTAGGGAGCTGAAGTCACCCAGACGTTCTTATGCTCCATGGCGACAAACCGAACTGAAACTATCTCGTTCAGCAACTCCTCGGAATAGATTCCTGGGGACGCCATCAGAAGAACACACCAGTGTCTCCCTAAATTTCAACACACATCACTTTTCACAGCATGTATTATGAGTACGTCCAACTCGTCACCGGAAATGCGTACAAATGTGTGGATAGCACTGCCTCTTCTTGAAAACTCCATTACCACATTAGCATGAGTCAGAGTCTCTACAGGGCTTCACAGCATACTTTGAGAGGAACTCGGACAGTTCCTTGAGACAAAGCTTCATTTCATATGGGTACATTTAATTGCTATGACTGTCTATTTCTGCAGTTCCCTTCAATGCATGTTCTGTTTGATGTAATGCATAGTTCCTTTCTTCATTTTCAAACCCCTCCTATCTATTTATCTTCAGCTCCAAGCAAATTGGCAATGCAGATCACCCAAACTTGGCAGGATTCAGCGTCGGCGAGCTTGCAAGCTTGTAGAAAATTCCCCAAGGGTGCGTGATGTGTGTTTCCACAGGAATGTCTAGGAATGCTTACAGACTTCCTGGCATCGCGTCTAAGCAGCACTTATTCGTCCAGGCCTACGCTGACTTTACTTACCGGCGCGATTGGCGTACAACGTCAGGTTGGCACACTCCCAGGAGCGAGGAGGCCCTGAGCAGTGAAGCCAGAGTCGACTGCTGCTGCCGCCAATGCCGTCGGCAGCACAGGCACCGGTAGTGCTGCAGAGAATCGGACTGATTGAAGATACACAGCGGTCTGCGTGCTCCTGGCGCCAGTTGACCAAGGTACCCAGCTGCATGCGGTCGCAGAGTGTGTTCGCCATAGTGTTGTTGAACCTTGGCATGCAAGTCGGTGACCATTCATTCTTGGAGTAGGACAGAACAAAGCCGCTGGTGGCATTAGACAACAGTAGGTCGGCGGGCGGCGAGCGCCAGATCTCATCGCCATCACATCGAGCGACGCAGCGACCGCTGCCCTCGCGGAGCAGATAGAACGGCTGCGCGCAGCTCTCGCACACATCTTGCGGGCACGCCAGGCAATTCGGCTCGCTGCAGCGGGCGCACATGCCTGTCTGGTTGTGGTATCCCAGCGGGCACAGTGTGGGCAGTATGCAGAGTTGCCCAGTGACGCTATTCGCAGCACTCTTCACCAAGCCATCACTGCAGCTTTGGCTGCAGGTGTAGTTGGACACTGAGCTCTTGTCGCAGCTGAAACAGAATTGACCGTCACCTTCGGAACACTTTGTGCAACTGCTCGGTTTGCACACTGAGCATGTTCTCGATGAGCTATTGCCAAACATTCTATTCCCGCACTTGTCGTGAGTGACACATGTACCGTTCGGGGATGCATACACGCGCCGACCAGAAGTGACGCTGGTTGTGAAGCATGTCTTGCACTTGGCGCTGGCTGTACCGTTCTCGCACTCCTCACAGTTAGCCACATTGCAGGCCGTGCAGTGGCCAGCCGTATTCTGGTAGTAGCCCTGTCCGCAAGGAAGTCGGCTTGCATTAATGTAGTCAGTAGTCTCGTTAATGCACGTCAGAATCTCGCCGTGAGTGGCGGCTTGGAATGCAAAGCTGCAGTTGATTCCATCCTGCTCAGTATAGTTATTGCAATTGGCATGAATCAGCTTCTTCTGTAGCCTGGCTATGTTGGTAAAGCTTATTGTGAGATTCAGCTTCGTGCACACAGATGAGGATCTTTTCGTAAGCAGATAGATGTCTCCAGTATTGGGTATCAAGTCAACCACTGGCACGCGTGTTGAGCAGTTATCCAAGACCTCCGGCGAATTCAGGCCGACAGCCTCGCGCAGCAGAAAGCGTATCTGAGAGCGCCCCGGCACGTTGGCAATGGCCGGGGATTCCCAGGAGTCGCAGTGACCCTCGCCATGGCTGATCGGCACCAGAACACCTATGGTGCCAGCCCAGACTACGACGACAGCTAAGAGTTGCGCTGTACGTGTGAAGTAGCACACAAACACAGTAACAGCAGTACTGATCAGGGGCATAGCTGGTCCTCCTTTTAGAGGGGGGGGGGGGGGGGGGGGCACGGCCGCATAATATGTGAAGGATGGCTGGTGCATTCACTCATGGTCATTCTGTGCATGCTGAACCTAGGTGCGAATTTTTTTAGCGGGTGCCCCCAAGCGAGCTACGTGCCTACTGATCATAATCAGAGATTGTTAGGGCAGGTGACTCTAGAGCTTGCTGAATATTGCTTGAGCAGGAATTAGAGCTAGCCCTAACTTGACAAAAAAAAAAGAGTAAATTATCGTGTCCGTTCCCGAAGGGAACTCACGATGGCCGCTAACACCCGATAAACCCTAACTTGACAACAAATCAACAAAATGGCTTCTCTAAAAATACAAATGAACCGCAAACTTCGGCGCCATGTATAAAATCAGTATTGATGGCCACACGAACCTTCAAAGCCCACAGAAATTCTTTCTTCCTGTCTACTACACTGAGTACTTATCTTCTAGTGGCAGATTTCACCTTCACCCATACCATTTCGTACCCACAACATTTGTTGCAACCTAGAAAGCTAAAATGAATGAAATCACGCATGCCCATCGCTCACCTCCAAACACCGTGCGTTGTTCGTAGCATGCCCGGGTCCGCTGCAGCAAATCGAAGAATTGTGAAAAGGGGGAAAGGACACTGATACAGTGAACTGAAGGTGTGACATGCTTGCCTAATTGGCCTACACCCTGGACATTTACCTGTACTCTGCTGCTCAATGAAATCCTGTTGCGTCACCCAAGGTTGTGCCTTGCACCATTAAAATTTTCGCAGCCCAGTGTTCGCAGGTGTAGGGCCGCACAACGCCCGGCACGTACTTCAGTGTTGCTACTGATGCTACTGATGCTACTGATGCTACTGATGCTGTGACTGGATTTCATTGACCAGCACTGTACATAAAACTTCCCAGCTGCAACGATTAGCAAGTACATGTATGGCAACCATGGAGTGATGATTTTTCTTGCAAATTATCAATACAGCTATGATAATGATGCTTATAAGTATGTTGACTGCTCACCACTAACTATGTATTGAGCAGGGAGTGATACTTCCTTGCAGGGTTGCCGACTTTGACTTGAACACTTGACTGACTCAAGACTGTCATCCAGAGCACACACGAACTTTCCACTCGCCGAACCAGCAAACCAGCAAGAAACAAGGAACACTACTGCCTGCTCAATACACAGTGGGTGGGAAGCAACCAGCTTCCTTGTACTTGGAGTAAAACATGTTGACGTCATCACCAATATTTAGCCACGATGTTTGCCCGTATTTCTCCATTTTGAGTGGAGGGGCTAAACCCTGAGCAGGCGTGTAGCCCGCATGGGGCACGGGGGCCAGGGGCACCCCCTTAAAAATGTCAACCTAGGTTCAGCATGCACATAATGACCATGAACGACATGCACCATCCATCCTACACATAAGCGGTTGTGCACCCTCCCTAAAAGGGCGACCGGCCGTCGACGGCCCTGCTGAGCTGGAGTTTGCTCGGACAGTGTTGGCCGGTGAAATTCGCCACCGAGAACAACATCATGTGACCGGGTGGGTTTATACACGGGTATGTGGGCAGACGTGCATGCGTGTTACATTATAACCAATGTGTTAAGATCAAGTCGGATTCTCAATTTTCAAGGGATTTTCCCCTTCAGTAACCACCAGCCTATCACTACACATACATGCTATTTACTCACCATGATTTTCTCCTTTATTCTCTCGTTTCTTGTACTTGCATTGTACAGCATTGCCACAGGGTCACACTGCACTGGGCTTAGTGCTCTGATGCGGCCGTGCTGCTACAAACAGTGGTACTCAATGAAATCCAGCCGCGTCACTCAATTTTGCGCCTTGCATCATTTGGCAGCCTAGGGTTCGCAGATCTATGGCAGCGCAATGCTCGGCACGTACTTGAGTGACACAACTGGATTTCATTGAGCACTACTGTACATGACATTAGTGTAAAATCATTGACCAGCTTAGTAGCTCAGTGAAGTCTAGGTGGCAGCAGGATGGTGATTGTGAGACTAATCTACCTTTGCGTGCAGGCGAGTTTTCTATTCCCATGCTCGGTATGATGCTGGGGAACGCTTTGAAGAAGATGCCAGTGCACACTGTGCTACTGTATTCCCATCTCATGATTCTAATTTCAGGGCAGCATGCCCGGCGGGCATCACGCCATGTTCGCCGATGAAAGCCGACCATGAGTGCCTACTATCCGCTGTTCTTCACAGCCCGAAGCAAGCAGCCGCAGACACCATGCAGCTCTGCAATCTGGCTGGCTTGCATGTCCACGATGCAGTTTCCAGCACAGTTCCAGAGGGCCTGATCGGTTTTCACTGGCCAGCAGAGCAATGCAATTAGTTATGCAGTCCTCTATTTATACTCTTTCTTATGACAGTTTGCTGTCACGAGGTTTGCATGCTATTCTCCTCCAAGAGATATGTGATCTGTCACCGCGTGTGCCGACCAAACGGAGCGACACCGTGCAACTCCAGTGCCCAGCGAAGCGCACCGCTCACTCAAGCGTGAATTACTTGAGCGAGTCACTCGCACGGGAGTACAAAATCGAATTAATAACGTCGCGAGCAGAGTGGATTTAAAAATGCCCAGAGGATTGATTCAGAAGCTAGGCGCACGCTCAGGAACAGCATGACCAGTGAGAGTACAACATCGAATTAATAATGTCGTGAGCATGGCAGAGCATTTTGGAGCAGAGTGGATTTAAAAATGCCCAGAGGGTTGATTCAGAAGCTAGGGGCACGCTCAGGAACAGCATGCCCAGTATGTTGCTAATGTCCACCGGGAAATTCTCTGGCCGGCATCCAGTAACAGAGGCATACACATCAGACCCAGATAAAACCTCGCCGTGCAATTGGGCAAGTAGTTCCATAGTGTGGGGTGCGGAAAAAAACAGGCCGGGCAGTATATCCATTACGACACTACTCAATCTGGCAGCTGAACAAGCGCACATCTCGGAGCGGATCAGGCCATTTTTTTCCCGGTTGTCTTCCTTGAAGTTGCGTTGTAGCTGCGCAGCCGTGATTATGCAAAGTTAACACAATCTTGCCAAATAGCAGTTCACTTGTTATCCGCGGACCAATCCACCTGAATGGTATGGTATCCTATATTTCACCTACATCAAGCAAACAGGCAACTGTGCATTCTCAAGGGCCAAGGGGTGGCGCTCACACAGAAAGATGGATGATGGGCCATTGATTTTGTACAGTCACCACGTACCATGCATGCAACGTACAAATAACACGACGTATATTTTCTCACCGCAACGTCGCAAGTCTAGTCTAGGAAAATTTGACAAAGCATTTTTGCCTTACTTCGAAGAATAAGAATTCGTCACCCTTGTCGCATCACCCAGGCGAACTGGGGTGGCGCAAACGTCGAAAGGTCACACCCAGAAAAGCGCGATCTCTTCTACAAACGACCCTTCACAATAATTTAGTGGCTTGCGGGCACGTAATTCGGCGCCAGTGGGTAGCCTTTTCCTAGATCGGAGGAGGTCAATTCCGCATGTCAAAACCGCTCGGCGGAACGGTCAACAACATACTGACTCGTGCACTGAATTCCCGGACAGTCGGATAGTAGGACAGTCCTACTATCAACCTTTGTCTTTGATGACAGTTCAAGTTGGTTTCGCGGTCCTACTTCTGCGCATTCGCCACAGCAGTTCAAAGGGTGAAAGACAAGCCTCGGTGTTAGGTTTCAAAGGAAATAAACAGTCGCTGTTCCTTACCATAGCTCCGTCAGTGCACGCCGAGATGACGCTGAACCATCCGCCTCAAGTAACAGTTTGAGCCAGGCGAGGAAGACACGATGAATAGCGTCCAACCCCAAACGATATCGGACAATTTGACGGCCTTTGTATTCCCCTCCTCAGCTCACCATCCAGCTTTTCCTTCTTTCGCGGAGCGCTCGACACGACAAGCCTTGTCATGTGCAAGAAAGGATCAGCTCCCAATCTCCTGAGCAGTCGTTGGCTCTGTCCAAGCGCGGCCTAAAGCCAGCTGCTCGGATACCCACGATGTAGCATCCGCTATCGCATCCCAGGACTGTCGTGTTCGCGCTCAAGCGCATGCTTTCGTCTGTTCTTTCCGGAGCTGGTCGAAGGTACCGTCTGTCCACCAACAACCCGCCGTTTACGGTTGATAAATTAAAATCTCCTATGAAACGAAGCTTCGCCGGAACACGTGCCTTCGCTCTACGCAAGCAGCTTCGCATTCTTGGGCAGCTGAGGGATCGCCGTCATTGGCGACATCGTCGCCGACATCACTCGCCTTGGCTCGGAAAATCGCCGGCCAGTCGTGTCATATCACATAACTAACTACTTACTTGACCGTTATGATTATTATGTTTGTGAATGTGTTACCTTTATTTTACTACCGTATTTTACGCCGTGTGCACTGTAAGGTTCTTGTAAGTTGTAGGCCGATCGATCGGTTTACCACTTCACTGCAGCTGGTAGGGAGTCGTTTGCGACTTTTCCCAGGCTTGGACTTCAATAATTGTATGAATTGAGAGAATAAACATAATTAACTCGGATACTGAGCCAGTAATATAATATGCAAAATAGAAGAAAACACATGGGAACAAGTTCTGAAGCGCCTATCTATTATCCTCGACCGCAACAAGAAAACAAGCAGTCAGAAAGTGCGATAACAGGGCACACAACTGACAGGCTTTGCAATGGCAGGTTGACAGCGTTGCTCTACAAGTGTCTCGGTATGAAAGAAGATAGGGCCAAATGTTTGAAGCCATACTGCTGCTCAGCAGTGTTGGAAGTAGAGCCACAAATTACCCTTTGCCGCTCAAAGTAACTCCAAGCAAACTCCTGATGTGCTTGTGGGCGTTCCAGTATCCAGGATTAGATCGAACAATCCGAAATCGTGCAGTCTCGACCCTCTTCCCCTTCTCACCACCAAAAAACCAATCGATTTGATGTCCTCCCGAAGACTTGGGCCAAATGAAGTACTGTCTCGTGGACATGGAAATCCGGTCGAATGAAAGGGGCCGGCGTCCTCAGCGCCAACAGAGCGTTCCATGCAGTGTACAAAAGTCATGTTGATCCGATGCGACCAGCACGCTGCAGCGCATAAAAATGAATGTGTGTAGATCTACCGCTTACTCAAGGCTGCATGGCCAGCGCCCTGGGGCCGCCAGACGTGCGACCGGATTTCCATGTCCACGACAGTACATGATTGTATACATACATCATGTACGTGTAGTCGAAAGAGGCAATCATCGATATCCAGTGAAATAATTAATTATTACAGCACACGACTGCGCTCCCGAATGAATGCGGAAAGTGGTGGCGGGGCCCTGCTAGCTGCTGCTCAGCCGACAGCCGACCTTGGTGGTCTCTGCGTCTGTAGATCTACAGACAAAGCGCGCCGGAAGCGCGCCTGCAGGAGATGTACACAAGCGGTCATTCTGACGGCCTTGCGCAGCTCAACAAACCCGATCGCCTCTCTTCTCTTTATTGATAGTTTTTTTTACGGAAACTAACCTTTCGCTCAGAGACAAACATCATCCCGGGTCAGATTCGGTTTTGCACTGGGATTAACATTCTCTTCGTCCTCTGCGGCTTCCTCCTCCTGATCAATCTCTGAATAGTCCACGATTGCGACCAGCGGAGTCTGCGGAGATGATGAGATGTCCAGTCTGTCATTGAGGGCATCGGCGACAGGGGGAGTCCCCTACGGGGTACCGGGACGATGATGGAACAAGACCGGTTTGTTGATATACGAAGAGAGTCTTTGCGGTCCGCTTTGTGGTCCGCTCTAAATTTTCTGCTAGCTGCTACCTTGCTAACGACTCAGTCAGAGGCTCAGAGCGGGTACCAGGTGCGACAGAGCACTGTGACTGTGACGGTGAGTTCCTAAGTTCATATCCAGTCGCTCACACTCACAGTCACACATGAGGTACTGCAAATGCCATTATTCTCACGAGGCGCGTATATAACGATTTCCCAAAATTGACTAGTTAACGTGTACCAAAGGTATTTTTTTGTATTTGTATTTTATTATTTTACTTGGGCATTCCCAACAGACCCAAAGGTCTTCTTACAGGGTGCCCAAGATGAATGAAAGGTAACGATTCTCACTCACTGAGGCTGCGTTTACACGGAGACGAAACGAAACGAAACGGAACGAAAATGGGCTGGCCTCGAATCGTTTTCAAAAAAAAAGTTACACGAGAACGGCAAATCATTTTGAACCGTTTACACGAAAACGGAAAACGGGCGATCAGGCTGGAGTTGGCACGTGCTGGCTTGGCGCAAGGGCGGGAAGTACCACGATAGTTGGAGTTGGTACGTGCTGCATGCGCTGGTGGTCGCAAAGGTCAGGTGTTTCCCGCGAAATATAGTCCCGCGCGGAATGGTTTCCATGACCGCGCTCCGTTTTCACTGTTTTCACCGAAAACGTTTCAAAACACTTTGAAGTGCGCTTCCATTTCGTTCCGTTTAGGTATCGTTTTCGGGCGTTGTCGTGTAAACGATAGTAGTAAATGCAACGATTTCGTTCCGTTTTAGGTCCTACTTCGTTGTCGTGTAAACGCAAACCGTTTTCAATCGTTGTCGTGTGAACGCAGCCTGAGGCTGCGTTTCTCAACGCTCAATAGTAGGCCTTGACGGATTATGCTAGCATAATTTTTCGCATAATTCCTACCAAAATCGAATAATCGCATAATTCGAGGCAAATTAATTGCATACGAATCGCATAAATTGGAATAATCCGCCTGTTCGCATCAAATTCCATACAGTTGTACATGTTCTACAAGTACAAGTACAAGTAGATGCACCAGGAAGTCGTAGGTTTACGACTCCCATGATAACATGTCCAGTCCACAACAACTGAATCAGTGACGGTCGTAGCTACAATTGTTTGTAGGTCGGACGGCGCGTTGAGCCGTTGACCCCGTTGAACTTTTGCTACTACAGTACAACGCCCTAGGCCTCGACCAAAATTAATATGCTTGCGCATATTTCCGCATATTTTTTGAGACAGTTCATGTATGGCATATTGAGTGACAAAGGGAATATTGGAATGGAGCCAGCATATAATTCAAATATTCTGAAGAAAATGAGGACAAAACGTTTATATTATGCACAAAATTTGTTCAGAAATGCCTTTATGGATGAATTTGGAATGGTTGAGGCGTTTGCTACATTTCCCCATGGATGAACACTATCGCTACGGTTGCAGGGGAGTCTGCGGGGACACACCCCAGCCATACTGCAAGTGTTTTGATTTGCACCATAAGCATGATAGCCGGGTTGTAATTTTACTGAAATGATCTACACTTTCTGCTTATGTCGAGCATATTTTGGCATATTTTGGCATATCTTTTTGCATATCTTGCTAAGCCTTTGGCATATTATGGACGTTTTCCCTGATATGCGACGAGCATAATATGCTCTTTTTTTTAGCATATTTGGTCGAGGCCTACAACGCCCTGTACAAAAAAATCCCTCTGTTATTTTGCACAGAACCATCATATACATTATTTATTTATTTTATTTCACCTTCCCGTGGCCAGAGAATATAGGCCAATATGGAGGGAGGGGGCGGTAGCCAGCCATGGCAGTAAACAAAAACAAAGCAAAAATAAATAAAATTAATATTACACATTACTGGAGGCAAAGAGAAACAAATCCGGATGAAGAATTAGCAGTTATTAGAACACGAGCTTCATGTTGGCCTTGAAATCCTTTAGCGTACAAGACGATTTTACTGATAGAGGCAGGGCCAGCCAGAGAGAATAGGCAGCGAAAAACGGAGATCTGGTATAAGCTGAGGTTCGGGCTTTAGGTAAAGTGCAGGGATTGCGAGTAGGACGAGTGGGAAGAAACCAGTTATATTTCTTCCCACTCGTCCTAGCAGCATTATGTGAGCATAATGCAACATAATAATGATAACTTTTAGCATAAAAATAGCATAATTCTGCCATTTTTTCAGCAATGCGAAAAGCATAATTTCACGAAAATATTAGCATAATCCGTCAAGGCCTACTCAATAGGACAGTATATGTATCGATTTCTGTATAACGATTTCTATTTTAACGACAGATTTCTCCTCGTTAACTCTTTAGTTTAGAGTAGGGAGGGCCGGTTGCGCATATTTTCGCATACCGGTATTTGGTCCTTTTGACACAAGGTCGCATAAAGTAGCAAATCTAGCATATTGTACCAAATGTAGCATATTTTGCTACAAGGAGCGAAGAATTCGCATAATTATAGAGCAGATTGCGGGAATGGACAAGGAAACTTACCACGGCACGCTCGGTCAGGGAACACTTCCAAACTTAGCCCGGAAGGAAAAATGCTCATCCAAACACGGGGCGAAATTTTGACCCGAAAAGAGAGTGTCCGCGACTCAAGGTCGCATAAAGTAGCAAATCTAGCATATTGTACCAAATGTAGCATATTTTGCTACAAGGAGCAAAGAATTCGTATAGAATAAACACCGATGTCGTAGTGTTTATGGGAATATAAACACTGCTATAAAAACCGAGGCGTAGCCGAGGTTTTTATAGACAGTGTTTATATTCCCATAAACACAAGACAGAGGTGTTTATTCTAATCTATGTATACCTAGCTTCGTTTTTGGCCTGAAATACTGGTCCGAAATAGCTGTTTTAGTATCCCAGTATACTATAGTATACTATTATGTGTAGGTAGCATTGCGTGTTCCAGACCTAAGACCTATCTTTCAACCAACATCTGCATCAACACCCTGGTGGCTGGGTGGTCAAGATACATGTAGGTGCTTGGGAATCTTATGTTTGCAGGTTCGATTCCTGCTGAAACTTCTTTCTTCTCTTCAATTTTTTCCTTTTTCAATTGGAGAGAAAATTTCTAAGTCCTTTGAAAGTTGAAAACTTACAACCTCTAAGTGGGTAATATAGCAAAGTATATACCCCAAGTTAAAGTGGTGAATATGGAGATATATATTGACCTTTGATAAATACCCACACTCATTAGTGACCACACCATCAACAGTATCAAATTCAAATAAATTTGCTTGACTCAATAAATACCACTGTACTTTTCCATGCAGCACTACTGGTGCACTGCACTTTTCCCTAAAAAGGAGTATTTTATAAACAGTATTTATTGGCCTAGTGGTATTTTATAAACAGTATTTATTGGCTTTTGGGCCAATAAATACTGTTTATAAATATCACTAGGCCAATAAATACTGTTTATAAAATACTCCTTTTTAGGGAAAGTGAAGGTCAACATATGTATAATAAATGTAGTAGCCTCAGGATTTATTGCAATTACATACCAGTTATAAAAACCTCGGGGGACCTCGGTTTTTATACTGGTATGTAATTGCAATAAATCCTTCGGCTCTACATTTATTATAATACATATTCACCAGTTATAGATCACAGGAATTAGTGGGGGTTATATGAGCTGGGTATAAGCATAATTATTATCACTGATATCAGTTCATATTTCGAGCATATTTCGAGCATATTTCGAACATATTTTTCTGCTTTTGTGTGATTTCGAAGCATATTTTGAAGCAAGTGGCCAATATGCGAAAGCATAATATGCGACATTTTTGAGCATATTTGGGCCCTCCCTAGTTTAGAGTTAGCACTTCGTTATAATATTATGGCTTTTACAGTAGTTGATGCACACCGGTAAGAATTTTACTAAAATTAAGGGTCTGTACTCCCGGCCCAGTGTTCGCAGGTCTAGGGCTGCGCAACGCCCGGCGCGTACTGGCGTGATGCGACTGGATTTCATTGAGCAAGACTGCAGTACAGGTTTGGCTCCACGACACGTGGGTACTGTCACTTGACACGTGACTTAGGCTTTGGGAGTAGGCACTGGCGGATTACTAGTATGCTGGCATAATTATTGGCATAATTTGGTGGTTGAACATTTTGAGCATAATTTGGCATCCTGTTGGAGGTAGGAGCATAACTACATGATTCACCACAGTTCTAGTATGTAGGCTACACAATTGTGTACAATGCACCTGATCAGTGCTGGTGGTCTGCATAGTAAAGCCACTAAAGCCTAGGATTCGGAGGTCATGCAGATAGTGTTTTCAATGAAAAGCAGGGTAGAAATCATGGCAACACACTATTGTATGCTCGAACTCGTCTTCTTCAAAGTAACGTTCTTTCTCACACTGATACAGTGCATGTAGCAGAAGATGCGAGTGAATCAGCCTTTATCAGGTATCCTGGGGCAGACGAGATAGTGACGGGTAGTCCGCAAAACTTCGCGTACATGTAGAGTCTACATTATGCATGTTACGAACAAGAAGTCATAATTATGACCTCTCGATTTTGGCAGCCATGACTGTGCAGGCTATGGATATTGCTCCAATAAACAAAATTGAGGTATAGTTGATGTTCGGTCATGTTGGAAGGAGTGGTGGAGCTACGAGAGATGAGCTGATTACTCGCAGGGTGAGGGTAACATCGGTTGGACGAGTATGACGATTACGAAGACAGTTCCTGAACATGATAATTTTCAAAGGTAACTCAAACTAATTTGGCAATGAAAAATCTTTTTACGAAAGAAGTCAACTAAAGAATAGAAGAAGTAATGTTTTCTCTTTCCATGTTGATCTTTAGCATGCAATGCATGGATACCTTGGTATGGAGATACTCATGTATTACTTGTACGTTGTACTTATGACCACTTGCAAGTACGGAAAAGGCACAATTTTCCGAACTTTGAGGCTGTATAAGTACAACACAGTGAATATGTATCCCCGCGTGCCAAAGCATAATATTATGAGGATTTTGCGAGCATATTGCGAGAATCCATGAAAGCATAATTCCATGATCTCGCGAGAATAATCCGCCAGAGCCTATTTGGGAGGCTAAATATTAATTCCTAAATGCAATAATAATACAATCTTATCAGCAAAGAAAAAAGGACCAAGGAACTACAAGTTACGCTATAATGTCCCCTGACACCACCAGTTACAAAACAATCAGCTCATGCGATAACATTGCACGACCCTGACCAACGGTACTGACGTTTTACAACTAAACTGAATCATATTATCTTCCTTATTGGCCATGGGCCATCGTGAAATTAAAGAATAATAAATGAATAACTGGCTAACAGCTCTAGCACATCTTGGATGCGCACTCCAACAGCCTTCCAACTTGGACGTTCTAAGTTATAGAAATAACAATCATAACATAAGGAGGGAAGGTGAGCGCAATCAAGACAAGCACGAGTTGAAAGTCCAGCTGTGAAGGACGTTGGAGGATAATCATGCATGTCGATGACGATACTGGCAAGACCATTGGACAATACGGTCAAACCACGATTCAAGGACGCAAAGCAACATTCCACACAACTTGTGTGGCTCAAAAGATGCGAAGATCAATATGAGGGGAAGCTATGCGAACAAGAATCATGCAAAACCGAACGCCACGGTGCTTCGACTACGGCAATTTAGATGGACAATAAGCAGCGGTAACAAGCAGCAGTTTCACACGACGATCGTTTCGCCGTATACATGTGCTGTATACATGTAAGTACACATTTTCGTTCACGAAATCTTTCGTTAGATCACTCCACCAGAACGAATATAGCGAAAGTTAATTCCAAACGAAAATTTGGTACTTATGTATAGATTATAGACCGGTTAGGAGGTCTATACAGGATATATAGACCGAGTAAAAGACCGAGGTCCCCTTTTCTTTTTCTAAGTTGGAGAGAAAATTTCTAAGTCCAAGAAGTTCTAAGGAGTCAAATATAAGTAGTCAAATATATCGTGTATTTGACTAAGCAGTCAAATACGCGATATATTTGACCGCTTAGGTATCAGGGAAATTAGTGGGGTCAAATACTAAGAAGGCGATAAACAGTAGATAAAGGACGGCTCATCAGATGTGCAAGAATGGACTCAGATGGAGAGCCAAGGATTAATTTATAGAAAAGAAAAAAGGACCAAGGAACTACAAGCTACGCTATAATGTCCACTAACACCATCAGTTAATAAACAATCAGCTCATGCGATAACATTGCACCGTCTGACGTTCTACAACTAACTGGCTATCAGCTCTAGCACATCTTGGATGCGCACTCCAACAGCCTTCCAACTTGGAAGGTTCTAAGTTATAGACAGTTTACTCCAAGATGTGCTAGAGCTGTTAGCCAGTAGTTAGTTGTGGAACGTCAGTACCGTCGGTCAGTGTCGTGCAATGTTATCGTATGAGCAGATTGTTTAGTAACCAGTGGTGTTAGAGGACATTATAGCGCAACTTGTAGTTCCTTGGTCCTTTTTCTTTTCTTTTCTATAAATTCATCCTAGGCTCTCAATCCGAGTCCAATCTTATCAGCGTTCCTTTTTTACACTTCAGGTTTACCGGTACAACACCCAACAATTAGTGAGTAGATCTCCTGATACAATGTTTATTGTATTGGCAATTTGCCTGTTGGCAAAGCATGGACACAATGACAATAGAATGTCATATCTTCTGCAATTTTAAAACAGTCCATGGCCTGGTAGTTGCAAGTGCGAGTCGGGTTTTGTTGGGCAAATCCAATAGCGAGTTTTCATCACTCAGAACATAGACCGGTTACGGAAACTAAAATCTGCGTCCCACCTAATATACCTTTCGTTGGTGTGCTGCGCCTGAGTTGGGCACTGGACCTGTCAATGAATTTTTCAGCTACATCAATGCGGCCCACCACTGTCCGCCTGTCAACTCCTAGACGGGTGGTGAGCTGCATGATCCGAGGCACGGATAGTTTGTGTCAAATCTCCAACTTGCAGTGACATCCAAAGACGCTGGCTTGTTCGTGCAAAGGATTCATTCGAGAGTACAGTTCGTTTACTTGACAGCACCGGACTCAAACGGCACGACCCCGGAAGCCAACGAGGTCGGCCACATGTCAAATCCCCACCCTCGCACAACTATGCGTGCTGACAAAGACCTGTCACAAGGAACGAAAATAAATATCATCATACGTGAATTCCCAGTAAGTCTGACCCAATGTGACACCGAGCAGCTGCCTTAGGGTATGCAACAAAGCAGGCAAGGCCACGATGCGAAGCCTGGAAAAAGAGGTGATCAGGCCCATTCCTGCTTGGCGAGATCAATATGAGACTGCACAGTAATGGCTCGCAACAGCCATTGATGGCCTATTTCCATGGTAAAACTGAGCAGAGAGGCCGACAATTCCTACCGGGGTGGAGATGGAATATGGAAGACGAGAGTGGCCGTTGACTTTAGCCCAGAGGAAGAGTTGATATGGTCAAGAGGAGTATTTGTCAACCCGGCTGTTTATGCAGCACCGTGCGGGACAACAGGCCCACTCAGTCCGGCTCTGCAGGAAACTAAGGGCTGACTCCATGATCCGTGAGTCCTGCAGGTCCATGTAGGTTGAAGAAATGTTTGCTTGATGTGATCGTGATTAGCACTACCTCAACTGCTGCATGTCATTCTGTTACTTATGCTCGCACTAGTTGCTGTTGCTGCTCAAGCGCAGCGGATCGACTCAGTACCTGAAATGGCTTGTAAACGTTTTGAGGTGCGTATTCATTTTTACTTCAACGCATTAGTACCCCACACCACACTCAATCTCCGGATAGCTGAATGCCCCATGGAATCCACGCGGAATCATATGCATACTCAGAAAGTGTACTAGTTTGAGGGAGGTATAACGGGAATTTACTGAGAGAGATGTTTTCGCTGCCTAATGGTTGCCTTTTTTAGTTATGAAACTATGAGTTGTTTTCCTACTAAAATTCATTCTCTGCCGAGTGCTCTGAAGAGACCAATGATGTCCATTCGTGCTACAGACTTATCTTAATTGTTATTATTTAAGTTTGTGTTCCTCCATTCGTTGCATTCAATTACCCTAACTGCACTGTTTGCAATGTTTCGAGGGGGGGGGGGGCTGGGGCATCATTCCTTTCCCCCCATTTTGTCGTCAACTCTGCACAGCTATGGGCATCTGCTTGTTAGCGTTTACCCCACAATTCATAGTTCATTTCGCCACTGCCCGGAAAAACAAACTATTGTCTATAAATTGTATTACCTTCATTATTGTATCCGTCACCATTTTGGTTTACGAATGCATTATTTAGTCAACAGCAGATTTGGAAGAATTTTAGCGCTAGCTCCATTAGGGACCGGCGGATTCTGCTCGAAAAGGTGGCAGATTCTGCTCGAAAAGCAGTAAAATTGGCAGAACCATATACATGTAAACCTTATGGCGGGCAATTCCTCGAATTCTGCTCCATTTCTTTATCCGCATACCAAACATGCATGAAACTTACCACAAAAAGCACCGAATTCTGCCGATTTTTCTGCCGGCAGAATCCGCTGGACCCTAAGCTCCATCGTTGCATATCAGAGTGCCAATTGTTTCTTCGCAAAGGTATCACTTGACTTATACTTTATCTCTTCCCCACAAATCCGCAATCGAATTAAAAATTTATTGTCACTTTAGAAGCCTCTTCGATTCTGACCTTTTTCTGGACTCTGGGGCATCCCGTAAAAATGAAAATACAAATACAAAATTGAACTCTGATGGTGAGCCAATTTTAGTGTGAAAAAAAAGGAGAAGGACAAAAAGTTCAAATAATCTGCGACGAGATAATAATTTAATCAAAAGCTATAAAGAGTATAAAGGCCGCAGACATCACCACGCTACATACCCCGCAATTTTCTTTAATTAATACACTGCCTGCCGACTCTTGCCGAGTGGCGCAGACACCACCGTACCTGAGGTCCTCTACATTTGCAAACCAACTCAGGGATCTTTTTAACCCTTTATGGGTCTCACATAAGCGTAAGGGTCGTATGTGACCCTTACAGTAAAATCGCATTTTCTGTGAGTTTTGTTGCTAGGAGACAACTAAAATGGTGCTCCACGCGTAGCTGAGGTTCAAGGCTTTCCAGCGGTGTAAAAAACAACCATACTTACCATACAATTTTTTGCAGTATCGATCGACTGAAGTCTGGTGAAATTGGTAAAGACGACCATCCGCCATGCGCGCATTTCGAGAATGGGAGTGCGTCTCGTAAGGCCGTGTCAGAAAAGCTTTCTAAGGACACTGACGGAACCAGTCTAGGCTGGATGTCCCTGGAGGATTTCCAGTGTAATGTGGTGAGAAAGAGAGCCGCGTTGAGGGCTCCTAGCTCAAATAAATCGTCCCCGAATGAAGAAATCAAATTTACCAACCAGCGAGGAAGCACAGCAACAGCAACTCTTACAAGGTCTTGTCAGGTGCGATCAGCTGATTCGCCTGGCCGTGAGAATCACGGCATGCGTGACATCGCACCTGAGCACTCAGCTGAGCGAGAGTGAATCTGACGCGAGCGGCGCTGAGGTGAACGAACCAAAATTGTGATATTGTGGAACTGTTGCTGCTGGTGCATCGCCGATGGCGAGGTACTCGAGTTCAAGGACGGAATTAGGAGCATATACTCTTCACAAAGACGTAGCGCTTACCTGATTGTTTATCATAGGACTTCAGCTCCATCACGAACTTGGTATGCACTTCGTGCTGAGATTTTTGTGTTTTTTGTTCGCAATTGTATTTTCTCTCAACTTGAAGGGCTACCACGGGTCCTACCCTTACCTGGATATAGTCATATTTGTGTTTTCTGGACTCGTCCAGGCATACAGATTTTGAAAATATAATAGTTTACCCATACCTACAATTTACAGAACTTGAGTTATGGCTGGTTGTTTGTGCGCATGTTTGCGTGACCACCCCTCACATACATTGAGTAAGACCCACAAAGGGTTAAAGACCCAGTGGCGTTTAAGAAGTATTTTGACCTTCTTTTTGGAATCTGTTGAGTTTCTCGATGATCTTGATAGTTCTTGTACTAAGCTTGAAGTTGACTTGGTGTTTGATTACTGTACTGCTTGATGTCTGGATTCCAATTTTTTTCCTTTTTTCTTTTTTTTCTTTTCTTATCGCCCCTCCCCCCGAGACACACACATCATAGCACCATAGAATGGGGTTGTATTTTTGTTGTTTTTGCCATGTGATTAAGCAATCACGATTGAAACGAGGGTTGCCTGCTGCTCCTCGTTGCTAGTCTTGAAGAAAAAAAATCACGCCCATCTGCTGCTGCTGCTAGCTGCCAATATTGATGCTGTCCCTGCGTTCGCCACCTCCAACTGCTGAGGTGCCTCGTTCTGTGGCACTACCACACCTTGGTCCGCCCTGCGTTGATCCGGCCTCGTACTCTCGTACTCTGCTCATGCTGCCGTACTCTCGCGTTGTGGCCTCGTGGGTACGTCTTACGCTATTTGCGCTTGCCACGTGCTTATGTGGCCCGCCTTACCTGGTGGTAGGCCTAGCCCAAATTTGCTCGAGGCGCTTCGATATTTTGCCGGCAAATTTTGCCCGAGCACTTTCCATATTTTGCTTGGCATTGCCTTTTGTTTCCGATATTTTGCTCCATTTTGCTCCTGCTTTGTGGCAAAAATGGCTTCGAATGAACCGTCTACTTTGGTAAAAGTGGATGGTGACTCTGATGAGGAAAGCAAAACTTATAATGGTGTCAGTATTACAGATTTTGTAGCATGATTTCAAATTTATGTACCCCTGACAACCTGCACGAGCTATTTCAGCACGACATTGGCCCATGAAACCAAAGAAATTTGAATAAAATTGCCAAAACACACCAGGATCCTCTGTAAATTCGATAATTTGCTCGGAATTTGCCGGCAATTTCTTTTCGTGGGAAATTCCGATATTTTGCTGGAAGCATTGCCGGCAAATTTGGGCTAGGCCTACCTGGTGGGCTCTCGCGCCTTATTTCCCATATAAGCATGGTGGTGTCTGTCATTGTGGGCCGGGCGGCATCCGGGGACTTCGCCTCTTCCATACGTGGTATGTTTGCTCCGCCACACCGCCTGTTCTATCTTGCGTACTCGGTTAGTACTGTACCTTGGCTGAGGCTTAGTACGCGCGCTGGAGTCCTTTCGTGCCATAAAAGGAACTGCTTCCTAATATAGAGATTAGGCGCCATGAGCCCTGCTTGTAGTAAACATTGCATTAGTAGCGCTGATACCTTTATGCAAATATGGGGTAGTCTCGCCCGCGCATATGGGCGTACTCGTACTGCGGCCTGGGCTTTCCCCAATACGGCTGCCCGCCATTGCATGCCAGACACCCCCATTGTTGCGCGCCTAGCCACGCGCGTGGCTTTTGCCTGCTGCTCGGTTGTCAGCGATAACTACGGTTTGCCGTACGCTGCAAACCTACATTTATCACTCCCCCCTCACGTGACCGCGGACTCCTGCATATACACTCACACAATAACCACACAACTGTTTGGGGATAGCGCGCTTCTTGTATTATGCCAAACTTGACACGCTGAGTCCAGCTTGACTCAGCTGAGTCCCTAACTGCAATTTACTGCTCTAACATGAAGCCGTGCCTGGAAGAAGAGAAAAAGCGAAAAAAAAAAAAAATTCTGGCCTTCTGCAAGCAATAGCAAGTAATGAGTGACGGCTGTGTAAAGTCGCACAACCATGCAGTCGACCGGATGATGGTGAGTGTCCGGCACACATCTTGCTCTGCTGCTCCACCTGCGCATACCTGATACGGTGGTGCGCTTACGGGCGGGCTGCCTGGGCCCCAGATGCCTCCTTGATGCGCCACGGAGTGCCGTCGAAGCACCTGTATCACTTCGGTGATCCAAATGCGAATGCAGCCTTGCCGGTCGCCCGCCGGCCTGCCGCCTACGCGACCAGCCTGAGACTGGCCCTGCCGCATTTGGCGCTTCTAAACGCTGCGATCCGGTAGACAGCTCACTGGGCTGCCAAAAACGTGACTGGCTTGAGGACAGTTCCATACTGGGCAGGGCGCCCAGCTCAGGTCGCACGCCGTGGCGGCGTGAGCTGGGCGCGGTGAGGGTTGGTGATAACTACAGTTTCCTCCTTCCTCCTCCGGAAACTTCCATTTATCACTCCCCCCTCACGTGACCGCGGACTCCTGCATATACACTCACACAATAACCACACAACTGTTTGGGGATAGCGCGCTTCTTGTATTATGCCAAACTTGACACGCTGAGTCCAGCTTGACTCAGCTGAGTCCCTAACTGCAATTTACTGCTCTAACATGAAGCCGTGCCTCCCAAAAATAATGGGGGTGGCCTCGCCGCACGCTATCCCCTATTCTTGGTCCCGTCGATCTCTGTGCTGTTCGCTGTAGACCTGTGATGGCATGCCTGATTCGGTATACAGTGAAACCAGTAGCTAAAGACCACCGTGACCAGCGACCAGTCTGGTACTACCGACCACTTCGCCGGGCACGGACGGTCTCACATTCATAATGGTTGTGCGGTGCAAGCCTGCAGCCAAGGACCACCTGCCACTAAGGACCGCTTTCTCTGGCTTAAAGGGGTGGTCGTTAGCCACAGGCTCAACCGCACATGTATCTCTTGCGGGTCAACCCTGACCACCTTCCGGCGGCCTGGAGCTGCCGTCCGGGCACCTTCCTGGCCGCCAGATCCTGTGTCAGCTTGAGGGCGTCTACCAAGGGCATTGCCATGAAGGACTGCTAGGCTTTCCCCTGGTTGGTAGCTCCTGCTGGTGCTGGGCACTACTGAATTCGCTGACGACTTGTCAACTTCCGCGGGTAGTGTTCGCACGGGGGATACCTGGGCGCCCCAAGCCGGGCAGACAACAGCCGAAGGGCTGTCGTGTTGGATACAAGTGTGACTAGCTACCTGCCTGGTACTATGGACACCTTCGCCGGGCACGGACGGTCTCACATTCATAGTTTGCGGTGCAAGCCTCCAACTAAGGACCAAATGCCCCTCAAGACCGCTTTCTCTGGCCCCAAGGGGTGGCCGCTTAGTCAAAGGCTCCACCGCACATGCATCTCTTGCGGGTCAACCCTGACCACCTTCCGGTGACCTAGAGCTGCCGTCCAGGCCCCTTCCTGGTGGCCAGATCCTGTGTCAGCTTGAGGGGGTCTACCAAGGGAATTGCCATGAAGGACTGCTAGGCTTTCCCCTGATTGGTAGGTCCTGCTGGTGCTGGGCACTACTGAATACGCCGTCACAACTTTTCCGCTTCCACGGGTGGTGTTCGCACGAGGGGGATGCCTGGGTGCCCCCCGCAGAGCCGACAACAGAGCCAAAGGGTTGGCGCGTTGTATACAATTATTAGTTTCTCAGTTATTCTTGTATTTTGCCTCTTTAATAGGTCGATGACGGCTTCCCGCCCGCCGATCGTCCAAAAAAAATATGGGGTGAGGCCCCTATCCTGCACCAGGCAATAAATGTGGCCGGGAGTATGCGCTAAGGGCCAGTCAGGACCTGCTGGGTGCCCGAGCTACGGTGCTAACAAGCAAATGCGAACAAGCAAGCTCGAAAGGAGATCTTCGGTTGCACTCCCCATCTCAGCTGCAAACAAACCACGCTCCGAGGGAGAGCTGTCCCTGCATTTTGCAAGCCTAGCTGTAAATATACAAAGCTCCAAGGGGAAATGCCCCTGCATTTTGCAAACATAGCTGTACACATCCAATGCTCCCAGGGGAGCTGCCCCTGCATTTTGCAAACATAGCTGTAAACTTCCAAGGCTCCAAGGGGAGCTGCCCCTGCATTTTGCAAGCATAGCTATAAACATCCAAAGCTCAGGGGAGCTACCCCTGCGTTTTGCAAACCTAGCTGTAAACCAACAAAGCTCAAAGGGAAGCTGTCCCTGCATTTTGCACACATAGTTGTAAGCATCCAAGGCTCCAAGGGGGGCTGACCCTGCATTTGCAAACATAGCTGTAAACATCCAAAGCTCCCAGGGGAGCTGCCCCTGCATTTTGCGACCACACCTGTAAACATCCAACTTCAAAAGCTCCCAGGGGAGCTGCCCCTGCAGTTTGCAAGCATAGCTGTAAACATCCAAAGCTCCAAAGGGGAGCTACCCCTGCGTTTTGCAAACCTAGCAGTAAACCTACGAAGCTCAAAGGGGAGCTGCCCCTGCATTTTGCAAACATAGTTGTAAACGTAGAACTAGAAGGATCCAAGGGGAGCTGCCCCTGTATTTGCAAATATAGCTGTAAACATCCAAAGTTCCAAGGGGAGCTGCCCCTGCATTTGGCAAACCTAGCTGTAAACCTACAACGCTCTGAGGGGAGCTACCCCTGCATTTTGCAAACCTGGCTGTAAACATCCAAGCCCCAAGGGGAACTGCCCCTGCATTTAGCCAACATAGTGGTAAACATCCAAAGTTTCAAGGAGTGCTGCCCCTGCATTTTGTCCGCACAGCTGTAAACTAGTTTTAAAAGCTCCAAGGGGAGCTGCCCCTGCATTTTGCAAACATAGCTGTAAACATCCAAAGCTCCAAGGGGAGCTGTCCCTGCATTTTGTCGCGTAGCTGTCAACTAGCTAAAGCTCCAAGGAGAGCTACCCCTGCATTTTGCAAACGTGGCCGTAAACATACCCAGCTCCAAGCCCTTTTTTTTTTTTTTCTTCCTCGCAAACATAGCTGTAAACATACCACGCACTAAGGGGAGCTGCCCCTGCTTTCTGCAAGCATCGCTGTAAACGATTACATACAAGGCTCGGAGGGGAGTTGCCCCTGCTTTTTGCAAACATAACTGTACCAGGCCCCAAGGGGAGCTGCCCCTGAATCTTGCAAACATAGCTGTAAACATACAAAGCTCAAAGGGGAGCGGCCCCTGCGTTTTGCAAACATAGCCGCAGCGCCGGGCATAACGCCACCCAGGCGAGGCGCGCTGCCCCTGCCTTGACCAATGCCGCCGCAAACAACACGCGCAAAGGGGCGCTGCCCCTGCATTTGCTCGCATAGCCGCCGTATCAGACCGCCGGGTCAGCCGCCATATCAGACCGCTGGGTCAGCCGCCATATCAGACCGCTGGGTCAGCCACCATATCAGACCGCTGGGTCAGCCGCCGCCGCCATATCAGACCGCTGGGTCAGCCGCCATATCAGACCGCCGGGTCAGTTACCATATCGGACCCCGGGGCCAACTGCCATGTCGGGCCGCCGGGTCAACCGCCGCATGGGCTAGGGGCGCTGCCCCTGCCTCTGCCGCCGCCACAAACAGAGCTCAAAAGGGAACCACCCCTGCATTTGCTCGCAACGCCGCCGTATCAGGCCGCCGGGTATTCCGCCGCATGGGCGATTACGTAGGGGAATCGCCCCTGCCTCCGCTAGTACAACTGAATAAGCAGCATGGGCCAATCGCCCTGCCCGCCGGGTGCGCATAATGTGTGAGTGTGTGTGTGTAACACACATACGCGTGTCTGCAATATGCCCTGCGCGGTCGTGACGGATTAATCCGTCGCACCTCGGGTAAAGTGTTAATTACTGAAAGTAAAACAAGGTCGCCAGCCCGCCAACACCGGCACGTACTGCCGGCTCGCCGTGGTATCTAAACAACAATGGCAACAGCGACGACAGCCGCAAGGAAAAAGATAACAGCTTGCCATGTCCAAACAAAGCCCCAAAACAGCAAAGTAGACCCCACATGCTGAGACTTGGTGTAATGCCGCCTAGTACGAGTAGGAAGGAGAGGGGAGCGACAGCACTTAGAGGCGAAGCAGGGTGAGGGATGGAGGAGAGGAGCTAAAGAGAGAGAGAGAGAGAGTATGTGTGTGTGTGTGTATGTATGTATGTATGTATGTATGTATGTATGTATGTATGTATGTATGTATGTATGTATGTATGTATGTATGTATGTATGCGTGTGCGAGGGTGTGTGTGTGCTTGCGTGCTTACCCACGTGTGCTGAGAGATATAGACTACACAGCGAATGAAAAAGGAGGCACGCATTGGTTGAGAAGAAGTTCAGCCGGTTTGCTGCCATGATTAGTTGCTCCCGCATAGCATGAGTTCGGGACTAAGCCGAGTCCAGCAGCTGGATTAGGGAGCCGATGAGAGGAAATGGACTAATCGTCCGCGTGAAAGAGCGTCCGCAGCGGAGTTGTCCGTGACCGTAATATGGGTAGTCAGCGAGATAAAGCCTTGTGTTCTGCTACCATGCGGGGGCTGAAGTGGGCTAGTTCCGTTACGGTTGGATTTCGGCAAGTCCCGGATTTCACACTGCTCCAACTGCCTTTTTGTCGCCGTGCAGTATGAATTTCTTGTCGGACTACTTAGGGCCCCAGAGGGCGTAAGCTCGTGTTGCAAGGCGCGATGGTTCTGAAAGTCTGCCAGGCCTCGACCCAGTAGATTAGAGATTCAGTTTTTCTCTTGCCAGAAGAGGAGCCGCCAATGACAATTCCACTCAGTGATTGCCATCGGATTGATCGATTCTAACACGTTTGGTTGCTGGCTGCGTGTGGGCAGGACAGGAAGGAAGCATTGTGGCCAGCTCGACGTATTCCGCACGCCGTATTGTCCTAATCGTCTCCCGTGCGCCAACACATGCGCCGGCCGGCATCATAGCGCCTCCAAGGAACTCAACTAAACTGGTCATACACGACAGTGTCCATGCCTGCATTTTCGGCCGGCATGCTCATCGCCCGAGGCTTGTTGGTCAGGGCCGACGCTGCCGTCGCCGCGGTCTCAAACGAGGAATACCAGCGATCCGCTGCTGAGTAGGATCCATGCTCAGGTACGGGTATAAACCACGTAAACCAACTAGCTTTAGAGCAAACGAGAGCAAAAAAATTCTGGCCTTCTGCAAGCAATAGCAAGTAATGAGTGACGGCTGTGTAAAGTCGCACAACCATGCAGTCGACCGGATGATGGTGAGTGTCCGGCACACATCTTGCTCTGCTGCTCCACCTGCGCATACCTGATACGGTGGTGCGCTTACGGGCGGGCTGCCTGGGCCCCAGATGCCTCCTTGATGCGCCACGGAGTGCCGTCGAAGCACCTGTATCACTTCGGTGATCCAAATGCGAATGCAGCCTTGCCGGTCGCCCGCCGGCCTGCCGCCTACGCGACCAGCCTGAGACTGGCCCTGCCGCATTTGGCGCTTCTAAACGCTGCGATCCGGTAGACAGCTCACTGGGCTGCCAAAAACGTGACTGGCTTGAGGACAGTTCCATACTGGGCAGGGCGCCCAGCTCAGGTCGCACGCCGTGGCGGCGTGAGCTGGGCGCGGTGAGGGTTGGTGATAACTACAGTTTCCTCCTTCCTCCTCCGGAAACTTCCATTTTTCCTTTCCACTTATCCCGTTATCGGCCCTCTTATAGGCCTTTCACACGACGGGACAAAGTCACGTCTGTTCGGGCTCGCGGGCGGATCACCAAGGCGATCATCAAATGGCGGGAAATCTGAATCCGTAGACCCGACGGTCTCACGGCTGTTACGGGGAGGTCACTTGGCAAGATGGCGGCGACCTGTAGCAACGCCCCTGGCAACAGAGGTCACACGGAAAGCGTGGGTACGCTCATCGCATTTTTCAAATTTTCATGATCATTTCTGCAGAAAGAAAAGGTTCTGTCACTTCGAATACTTGAAATAGTACTTTTATGGATTTCGTCTCTTCAGTCTCTTGCTCGTCAAAAAATGTTGTTGGAGGCAGCTGTGCTCCGCGAAGTGCAACGGATACCGCTCAGTAGCAGATAAAGGAGATGTGCTTCGCAGGACTCTTTCGCAAAATGACGACCTGCGCCTCGGATCGGAGGAGAACTTTTTGTCAAGTTTACTCAATCTCTGGACAGCTATAGCTGTTTCGACCTTGTTAGGTCTCATCAGCGGAGTTCGCAGTGTGTGGCCGAACAGATCAGCAAGAATTAGTTTCAACCCTGTTACAGTGTTAGGTCTCATCAGGGGAGCTCAGAGTGTGTTGCCGAACAGATCAGCAAGAATTAATTTCAACCTTGTTAGGTCTCATCAGAGGAGCTCAGAGTGTGTGGCCGAACAGATCAGCAAGAATTAATTTCAACCTTGTTAGGTCTCATCAGAGGAGCTCAGAGTGTGTGGCCGAACAGATCAGCAAGAATTAATTTCAACCTTGTTAGGTCTCATCAGAGGAGCTCAGAGTGTGTGGCCGAACAGATCAGCAAGAATTAATTTCAACCCTGTACAAGGAAGGACATGGCACTGGAGAAGGTGAAGCTTATGAGTCACATTGCCTAACTTGCGTGCCAGAACCTCCGCTCTGCAGGTGGCCATGAAGGTGTGGATGGCATCACCCAGAACCTGCCTTGTTGCTGTTGTAAAAACCAGCTTGCCGCTGAACAGCTTGCGACATGCTGCATACTCTGTGAAGAGTCTCGAGTAGCGATCTCTCAAGGACTTTGCCTGGGCAAGCAGCTGAACCTCGCCGCTGTCCGCAGGTGTGCGGCTCTGCATGACTGTAAGGGGAACAGAAGTGAGGGCAGCAATGACATCCGGTTTCAACGCACGGTGTATGTGGTTGCCGACAAATGCTCCGGAGTGATATGCTTGCCGCTTTATTTGGTACTGTGGCAGTACTGCTTCCAAGGAAGTTACGCACGGGCCAGCTGCTTTTTTTAAATCTTTTACTGTTAATTTCTCATGCTCTTTTCGAGCCACATCACCTCTCATTCATCAAATTGAGTTCCTTTTCTTTCTCCTTCCATAGGAAGTGCAGACTTGATGCCACAGTCTGCAAGCCAGCAGCCACTACTTCCTGCTGCTGAATGTGCAGCGTCACACACTGCAGCTGCCTAAGAATGCTTTGTGCTTCTGACTGTAGGTGTAGTTGTTGTGTTGCTGTGTCGTGTACGTTCTTGTAGCGTCACAAACTGCAGCTGACTAAGAATGCTTTTGTGCTTCTGACTGTAGGTGTAGTTGTTGTGTTGCTGTGTCGTGTACGTTCTTGTAGGCATTGATAAGTGCTGTAAACGCTGCAGAGTCACCGTCATCTGCAGCAAGAAACATACATTTGCTCAGTGCAATATCGATTTGATGTGCGTCAGCACAAAGTGCACCGTAAATCCAGGGATAAATCCCTAGATCTAGGTGGAGCACAGGAATACACACGTCTTGCAGCTCAACAGGAAGAATGGCTTTTCTAATCACGTGGTTGTACCGCCGTGCGTGCTGCAACGAACTCTGTATTTAAAGCGTTCCGGCAGCAAGTCAGCAATTGCTTTGTATGGCGGTGATGCAATGTCGTACAGTTTCATCAGGGGAATATCCATGCCAATTATTGCATCGTCTAAATGCAGACTGGATGAGGCTGGAGCTACATGCATATTCATATGCATGAGTTTTTTGGTCATCACACAACACATTAATACTCAGCACAGATTCAATGGCTTTCGCATGATCTCTCACAAGGTGCTGAGTTCCACGGCTAGTACTACACAACTTTTCACCGCCTAACCTGCATACCAGCTGTAACTTTTCTTGGTGTTTTTCCATTTCAAATCCACTGAATAAATAACAATTTCCACTAAATGTTGCAAGAGATTTGGACCCAGCGGGGCCAACAAGGAATCAGCGGGGCCCCAGCAGTAACAAAAAACAGCTACACAGATACTCTTCTCCTCGGGAAAACTACCCTTGACGTGACGAAAACTCGTTGAGCACCTCAAGGAGGCAACAAACTTCGGTGACTAGAACGATCGAACGGCAACAACTTCAGAGACAAATTTCCATGAAGAATGGCTTTTCTCGGCGAAGGAAAGCTCAAATTCACTACTTTTTTCTTTGGCGAAGTATGGTCAGGATGTTGCGCAACTGTAGCCGCGAGGACAGCTCGACGCGGTGATCAGAAGTGGTGCTTTGGAGACCCAACTGAGCAGAGATTGCGTTCAAAATACACCTCCTTGAGTACAAATTTTGAACGTTGAGAACGGGAAAGTCCCGGGAAGCGCCATCTCCTGTACAAAAACCAAGTGGGCCCGTTTTGTACTGTCGTAACAGCCGTGGGTCTGCCCGCGACATCCTGATAGCCTTGTCACACGACGGTTCGTGCTCACGATTTCACGATACCATGGTTCTACGATCCACGGCAAGACACTTCACACGACGACTAGCTCTGCCGACACGGCGCACGCGAGTCGGTCACGATTTGACTGTTGCCTAGGTAATTGTAATGGAGGCACGTGTTTTGATGGAAATAAATCAAAATATTTTTTTATTTTCATGCCTCCCGGGAAAATTCAAACTCTCTTTGCCTGATGTTGGAGTAGAACAAGACTGAAAAGACGACTTTGTTGCTTTGGCGTTCTTGACTGGATTTCTGGGACCAAGGATTTGACAAAGCCGCGTAGCTTTGCTCTATTTTTGCTGTTTGTTTTCCGTGGCCTTGGGCAACTGGGTCCAGACAGGGCAATCGGCTCACAACCTACAGGGTTTGGAGTGCCTCGTTCGATTTCCCAAATCCTTTTGGCCGTTCAGCCGTTTTGTTGCTTTGTCTTCTTTCGCTGCTCGCGTCATCATCATTTTATCAGTCGATTCAAGTAGGGAGCAGTAGATTTCGATAAGCATCCTTTCGGATTCTGGGCTGAATGTCCGGGTGGCCATTGTTCAGAAAGTCGGACCTGTGCTGCTGTTCAGGAAACGCTCAGTGAGAAGACGCGATCGCGAACACAAGCCAAACCAGTACAGGAAACACGAAATCGAAAACGAAAACGCACAGCCAGGGGGTCAGGATGTCGCGGGCAGACCGTCGGGTCTACGGATTCAGATTTCCCGCCATTTGATGATCGCCTTGGTGATCCGCCCGCGAGCCCGAACAGACGTGACTTTGTCCCGTCGTGTGAAAGGCCTATGACCCCCTGGCTGTGCGTTTTCGTTTTCGATTTCGTGTTTCCTGTACTGGTTTGGCTTGTGTTCGCGATCGCGTCTTCTCACTGAGCGTTTCCTGAACAGCAGCACAGGTCCGACTTTCTGAACAATGGCCACCCGGACATTCAGCCCAGAATCCGAAAGGATGCTTATCGAAATCTACTGCTCCCTACTTGAATCGACTGATAAAATGATGATGACGCGAGCAGCGAAAGAAGACAAAGCAACAAAACGGCTGAACGGCCAAAAGGATTTGGGAAATCGAACGAGGCACTCCAAACCCTGTAGGTTGTGAGCCGATTGCCCTGTCTGGACCCAGTTGCCCAAGGCCACGGAAAACAAACAGCAAAAATAGAGCAAAGCTACGCGGCTTTGTCAAATCCTTGGTCCCAGAAATCCAGTCAAGAACGCCAAAGCAACAAAGTCGTCTTTTCAGTCTTGTTCTACTCCAACATCAGGCAAAGAGAGTTTGAATTTTCCCGGGAGGCATGAAAATAAAAAAATATTTTGATTTATTTCCATCAAAACACGTGCCTCCATTACAATTACCTAGGCAACAGTCAAATCGTGACCGACTCGCGTGCGCCGTGTCGGCAGAGCTAGTCGTCGTGTGAAGTGTCTTGCCGTGGATCGTAGAACCATGGTATCGTGAAATCGTGAGCACGAACCGTCGTGTGACAAGGCTATTAAGGGCGCGTTCAGACTACCGATAAAAAGTGACCGATTGGGAAAGTCGCCGAGGTGATTTGATCACGTGACGTTACTGGCACGTTACCGGTGGGAAAGTTTTACTGCCGGCCGCGGCTGCTGCGGCAGTAAACTTTTACCGGCAGTAAAAAAGTGCTCAAGCTGCATGCGCGCTGCGAAAAAAAGGGAAAATCCCTTGTCAGTGCCGCGGTGAGAGCTGAAAACTTCACGGTAACGTTAGTTTGTTATCGGTAGTGTGAATGTCCTTCACGGTTTATCGGCATTCACGGTTTGACGGGGTTCACGGTATACCGGTAGTCTGAACGCGCCCTAAGGTGGCTGGGGCGGTACAACTTTTTAGGGGTCATTTTGATCACATTTTGACTGCATTTTTGAGTTTATCGGCAAGGTGGAGATGAAATTTGAAAATGTTTTCTGGTGAATCTCTGGAGAAGAGCCTTCTCTAGCCTCCTATAGTTTTATTTTTACTTTTGGACAAAATTTGAAAAAGTTTTATGAAAGGTGCGTGAAAAAATAACACGAACCTTTCATAAAATGTTTTCAAATTTTGTCCAAAAGTAAAAATAAAACTATAGGAAGCTAAAGAAGGCTATTCTCCAGAGATTCACCAGAAAACATTTTCAAATTTCATCTCTGCCTTGCCGATAAACTCAAAAATGCAGTCAAAATTTCCCAAAAAAGTTGTACCGCCCCAGCCACCTTAAGAGTTGTGTACATGTATATCACTGTTGAGGCATCCGATGGTAAATAAAATAAATACTACTACTACTACTACTACTACTACTACTACTACTACTACTACTACTACTACTACTACTACTACTACTACTACTACTACTACTACTACTACTACTACTACTACTACTTGACACAATCTTTATTAGGAAACTTGAAATGGAGATGTGAAACACAAATACAGCCATGTAGATGGAGCAGCAATGCAATACAATGTCCAAAAACTCAAGAATTCATTATCATGGGGCAATGTTGGGCAAATGTCTGTCAGGTACTATCACGCTCAGGCTGCCCGCAACCTGCACATCGTCGTGAAATTCATCCTGTTGCGGCGGTATGACGATCTTGAACCACGCAAACAGGTGACTGCCCATCGCATAAGGCAGACTGACAGCTTACAACGGAGCTGACCCATGATTACCGATACGTGTAGGTCGACGTTCTTCTCAGCAATCAGGCATGCCAGTGTCTTCAGTGCCATTGAACATTCTCTGCCAATCATGCCCGAGGTAGAAAAAACTAGCGGTGTAAACGTACCTCTGTCAACTGCTGTCACCCGCTCTCCGTACTGGCGCTTCTTCATCCGTTCATGCGTTCGGAGCTGGCTGATGACTTCCTGACGCGACAGCAAGCTTGCCTTTGGGTGTGTAACCCGGATGTCGAAAAAGGCATCTTGCTGTCTCGTCCAGAAGCCACAAGCCCGGATGTCCAGGCGGGCACCTGCCGAGCGGTTGGCTGTCCTCCCTTGGAGCCGCTCACCATCATATGGTAGTAGAGGCGGTTCCACCTCCACATCCCGGACCGCCTCACGCATCACGTCAGCCAACAAGTCCCGGATCTCATTGTGGCGTGCCATGGGGTAGCCCCCTGCCGGACACATCATCGCATGGTCTATTGTGTTTGCAGCACCACATACACAAGTCAGGGGGAGTCCGTCAGGCTGCAGGCCGTAGCGGATGCAGAACGCATCTCGGAAATCCGATTTGTTCAGCACCATCTGCATTTGGGACGATGGTTCCGCCGTTACCCAAGATGATACGCCCTTTTCCGCGGCATTCTCCACCAACAGAGCCTGTGTTGCTGTCAAATCCGGGCGCAATTCGCTAACGAGACCCGTGGCTTGGGCAGCTTTCTCTCTGCGAATACGCCCGGCCTCCTGCCGGCTGAGGGCTATTGCCTCGTTCAGCTGGTCTGTTTGAGTAGTTTCGTTGGTGCTGGTTGGATGTTCTGGTGGTCTTATGCAGGCCGCCACAGGAGCCACAATCTGTCTGGATGCAGAAAACTCTTTCTCGGCCTCCACCGAGGGCACAGGGATTGCCATGCCACCAAACCGCGCTGGTAGCGATAGCAACTTTCTCAGTGCCGACTCCTCCGAACACGAATGGCCGCTGAGCGCTGGCAGCAGCTTGTCCGTAATGGCGGCGTCGAGACGGGCCAGAAGATGCGCAGGGCAAGATAGGACGCGCAAGTGGTACCGCCACTTGGACACGAGGCCCTTTACAAACACCTCGTACGCAGCATGTGGCTGAGTGGTGGCCACCTCCGCCAGGCGATCAACCTGCAGCGTCCACTTGTCGATCAAATCTGTGATATACTCCTCACAGAAGACCGTTGTACCGAGTGCGCCGCCAAGATAACGAGCACCCTCGGTCACAACACGAATGCCCGTGTCCCTGAAAAGCTCGAGTGCCAGGGCCGAATGCTGCTCCTTGACAATTAGTGTTGTCTTGTTCGCGTTAGGGTAGTACCCATACCCAGGGCCATGCTCCAGAATCCCATCCCAGTACTGCCTTAGATTGAGGAGCTGTCCGCCACCAGCATCGTCATCAGCATACCATAGCTGCACCACGTCGGGGCAGCACTCTGACAGCTTGTCTATCAATGGCATCATGGCGACCGCGTATATCGCCATGGCGAGAGGATCACCTTGGCAGGTACCCTCCTGACTCCTTATCTCTCCACCACCCGACACAAACAGGCGGCATGGACTGCTGTAGGTGTTCTTGAACACCTGCCCCAGGGCAGGGCAGACGAGTGGCACGTTGTGTAGGGCTGCTGTGCGGTTCATAGCGTTGAAAGCGTTGGTGGCATCGACCAAGAGCACACCCTCCACCTCCGGCGAGACAAGCATGTCGGTCATCGTATGCACGGCAGCTTCACACCCAGACGGAACACCAACACAGAGTTGACGAGGGGCTGTGGCGTGCATGGCGTCATACTGAATTATCTTCATCACAGCTTTGCCTATTAGTCTCCGGAAAACCTCCCCAACAGCGATAGGGCGCACCCCCGGTTGCTTGTCCAGTGGGATGAGGCGGGCCGCAGTGAACGAACTTAGCTCTTCTGGTGGGACTTCCTGGGTGCATAAGCGTTTTCCTGCTTCTGCCATTGCCGCACAGAGCTGGTCAGACGCTGCAGCGAAGCAGGTCAACATGCGTTTCCACGCATCAGAGTCCAGGCCCGATGGACCGGCCGCTCCGGACATTTGACGACTTATCTGCTTGATCAGCGCTCCTGTGAGCCTGGCAAAAAGGATCGGATCTTGAGGGGTAGCCGCGTCATGCCCCTGCAAGAGAGCGTCATCCGGAGGTACAGCAGGCTGGGGATGCTTATCAAGCAGAATGTCACGTACTGTTGAACCTGGGCTGCCGCTGACAGTGTCGCTCATTGACAACACTCCACCCGAGCCACTGGAGCAAACCATCCGAATGGCTGACTGCGTTTTCCCAGAACATACGAGTTTTGAAAACAAGGTGTCGTCAATTTGGCCTGACTGGTCGACGTTCCGGGTATGGTGTGCCGGAAGATGCGCCTGGATGCATCGGCATTCACGCAGCAGGGTGTTGATGTCTCCTGACTTCCAAACAGCAAGTCGACGCGTCAGGTGAGTTCCGTGTTCGGAGGAGGAGCCCTGTCCGTGCGGTTTCTGCAACAGGAGGTGGCACGCGACAGCTATTGATGTCCAGGCTCGTTCACGGTTGGGCGCCGCATCGGAAAATATGCGAACCAGTCGTGCAATTTCCTCAACAAATTGCTTCCCGGCCGCTCCGAAGGGAACAATAAACAAATTTCTCCTCCAAGTCACACACTCTTCATACGCCTCCTGCAGGCTGTCTGGTTGACCCTCAGGAGCAGTCGGCAAAGGGCCCAAATCGTGCGCCGCTTCTGTACTGGAGTTGTCTCGTGCCGGCTGCTGTGGCTGGGGCTGACTGGCCAGCGGTGTAGACGGGGTGGTAGACGTTGGCCGCTGCGACACGGCTGGGATCGGAGAGTCTGGATGCTGCGACGCCTGCCGCAACTCCTGCATTGACATCTGTGAGCTGGCCTCAGGCTGCGATGCATCGGTGGTTAACGACTGCGTTGAATCGAGAAATGCCAGAAGATTAACGTCCGCAGTAGAAGGCAATGATTGGCTGCATGCCAAAGCAGAGGCTGATGCTGACTGGAGGTCCTGTGTCCTCGTAGAGGCTGTTTGTCCACTACCAGCTAGTGCAGGCTGAGTACCATCTGGCGCTGCAACGGAGGCGCAACTTCTCGGCGCCTTGCTAAAGTTAGTGTTTCTGCATCTCCCCTTTGAAAGCGGGACGCAATTGTCACAACTGACACTATTCTTTGCGCAGCTGCAATTGGCACAAGAGCCCAATGCGTTACACTTGCAGCATTTAGGCATGATGAACACAGGACATTGCGTGAAAACTGGCTCCGGAGCTAATACCTCACAGCTCCTGGGTGGAGGTGATCCAATACTGAGAAACAGAGAAAATGCAAAGAGTAGCGCTAGCAATTGGAGTCCGCCACCAAAAACTTCACTAGTTAAGGGTGATAAATGACGCGGGGGCGCTATCAGCGCAAATGGTTGCACTGGGAAATACTCTAACATAGAACGCAAGGAGGGTAAGGTAATGCGGGGTAGGGAGCTGAGGTGAGAAAAAGGTGACGGTCCCAGAGGACGCCACAAACAAGTGAGAACACGAATACTTGCAAGGAAAGCAGCCAAGAACACAACACAACCCAACACCAAGAATAGAAAAGAGTACAGTACCATAAAACAGGTGTCCAAGCTTCCTCCTCAGTCAGTTGTTAATCGTCAGAGCTCCAAATCAAGCAACCGTCCTCCACCAGCGCACCAGCCAACTACTACTACTACTACTACTACTACTACTACTACTACTACTACTACTACTACTACTACTACTACTACTACTACTACTACTACTACTACTACTACTACTACTACTACTACTACTACTACTACTACTACTACTACTACTACTACTACTACTACTACTACTACTACTACTACTACTACTACTACTACTACTACTACTACTACTACTACTACTACTACTACTACTACTACTACTACTACTACTACTACTACTACTACTACTACTACTACTACTACTACTACTACTACTACTACTACTACTACTACTACTACTACTACTACTACTACTACTACTACTACTACTACTACTACTACTACTACTACTACTACTACTACTACTACTACTACTACTACTACTACTACTACTACTACTACTACTACTACTACTACTACTACTACTACTACTACTACTACTACTACTACTACTACTACTACTACTACTACTACTACTACTACTACTACTACTACTACTACTACTACTCCATACATACATGTAACACTTGTTCAAGCTGTAAATATGTATTTTACTAGAATCGATCTTCTCGTTCCAATTATGAAACGAAATAATTATCTTGACAACTTGAAATGTTACAAGTAAATAATCTCTGTGGAGATAAAAGTTTAATAATAGCTATGAAAAGTATGAATGCCGTAGATATCATCACGTAATATGACAATTTGTTAGAGGTTTGAAATTGTGTGTTTCCAGAATCGATTTTCAAGCTCCGATCATCAGTGAAAATACGGTGATTTCTGCGGCATTCATACTTTTCATACATGAACATGTAGCTATTACAATAATGTTACCGGATATTTCTATGTTTATTACTTGAACAGGAGCCTCCCAAGTTGGGTGGTCTGTTGCTTTGGGTCATCGAGTTGTAGCGAGACCGGTATGTCCCAATAGTCTTACTAGTTTCGTCATCATCCAGTAATTTTCGGCATTCTTTGTTGCCATGGAACGTAGCTCGTGCTCTCATTGCGCTTTCCTTCCCGTCTTGGACCTTTCCTAACCTGAGCCTTCCAAGTCGGAAGGTTGTTGGTTTGCGCCTCGGAGAAGGGTTGGAGCTCGGCGTCAGGTCGTTGAATGGCTCAGTACTCCTTATCAGGTTTGTGCCATTTTGTCGCACTCGCTGACTGTACATGTATATGATCTGGTTACGTTGGTGGACAGTTTGTCATAACTCGTAACATTGTTGTCCTTCTCCTTTTTTCCACAAATACAAAATTATGCGAACTTAGATTATGCAATTAATTATTCAAGTCCTAACTGCCTACCGCATGCGCTCTACGGCTGAGGTCGTTAACCACGCTAGCAACACGACTCCAAGTTGTAGTAGATACCGGCATAAATTCTTCAATGCAGCTGTTCCGGCCGTACAGATCTCATCGGGGAAACTTGCAAGAATACTGAACGGGTTGACTATGTGAAAAAGCATTCTGTTATACAGAGAAATTATCGTGGAAGTGAAGTAACGCAGTCACACGTTTTGTGGTAACATAAGCGTTAACTAACACAGTTATTATTATTTATTATTATATGCATTCCCGCGGCAGCGTCAACAGTGCAAGTGCAAGTCGCTCATGCACAAACACAGTCCACACGTTCGCTTATGCTGGACATGGTAAGAGAAACAGTTGATATAGGAGACATAAAGACTACACGCACAAACGTAGCTGTAAATCCTTTGTGTATAGAATGTTTAAAGTGTATTGAGCGATATTTCCGTGATCTGGGAAAAAGGTGACGGCGCGGTTTCATCGCCGCAACCTCTACTTGCAGATCATATCCAGTAGCTGCCTCCATTCGCTTCGAACTGCAGCTACGTCTGATAGGCGCTCCAGATCTTCCAGGCTCTGCAATCGCCCGCACGCAGCTCGGTGGAGGTCGTCGTCGAGCTTCACCGGCAGGGTGATGCGAGGGCGGCCTCTCCACCTGTGGTCATCACATTGAAAGTAGCTGACCATGCTTAGGACGGCGGGGGTATCACTGGGAAGTCGAAGGATATCGGGCCAAATAGCCTCCACCGAGCTCTGGTGATGATGCGGCTGATCGGCTCTGCCTTGCACCTGTCGTAGAGTGCTGTTGTTGCGATCTTCTGCGGCCAGACAAAGCCGATCAGTGAACGGAGCTGGCCGCGGTGGAATGCGTCGAGTCCACCCTCGGCAGCTGCCGTGAGTCCCCATGTGCCGGCGTTGTATACTACCACTGGTAGTACAAACGCATTGTAGAGACGAAGCCTCAGTTCTTCTCCAACGGTACTGCGCCGGCTCCATAGTGACCAGAGCGATCTAAACGCTGCAGCGGCTAGTTGTTTCCTCCGAGAGACATCCTCGCTATCCCCGAGGAGTGAGCCGAGCTTCTTGGTGGTGCGCCACTGTTCCGCCACCCTGTCCAGGGATCGGCCCAGAACGGTAATTTCTGTTTTATCCGGGTTTACCTTCAGAGCCCATCCGTTGAGGACGTCACCGATAACCGGCTCCAGGTCACCCAACCAGCCAGACTCTGTGCTGATGAAATCCGCGTCGTCGGCGTACGCAATTTCAAACGGCAAGCCGAGATCCGATGATGGCCGAGCCCTGGCAGTAGCAGTGCTCCTTACATCCCGCAAAGCTGCCTCGAGATATACCACAAATAGAACAGGGGACAAGGAATCGCCCTGGGGCGTCCCGATAGTGGTGTCGGCGGATTCGGATGTTGCTGTGCCGATGCGTACACAGAAGGACGTGTTGGCTAGTAGGACACGGATGAGACGGATCTCGTCCTCGTCCAGGAAGGAATTGAGAACTGCCAGTAAACGGTCTCTGCGGATGCAGTCAAATGCTTTTGACATGTCAATGCCGAGGACCACCAATTGCTTCTTGTATTTCTGACAGGCTGCAGCATACCAACGGTGGCTCCAGATCACATCCGCCGTTGACCTGCCTCTGCGGAAACCGCTGTGCGTTGAAGAGAGACATTGTTCTACTTGTGATGATATTCTCTGAAGAGTAATGATGGAGAGGGCTTTGCGCAGTGCCGTCAGCAGGACAATTGGGCGAAGGTTACTCGGAGGTCCAACTGGCTTGCCGGGTTTCTGGAGCGGGATTAATGTCCCCTTTCCCAGGTCGATGTGCTCGTGCATCTCAAACATTCCATTCAAGATCGTGGCAAATATTGGCGCCAGAGCATCCCCTCCATACTTGAGCAGCTCGGCCGGGACCAGATCGGGGCCCACTGCTCTGCCGTTGTTGAGTTTTTTTAAGCTGGTAATCACTTCTGCAGATGTAATGGGCTTGTTGAGATGCCTCCGCGCTCCATCAAATGGGTCCATGCCATGGCTGACATCGCCTTGAAACTGCTTCATGAAGTGACTTCTGACGATAGCTGCCGCTTGACCGTCGCTGCCAGCAAACCGTCCAGTTTCATCCGCCACAGCCGGTTTCTGGGCTTTCCGTCGTCTCATGAGGTGCACAGCTTAAACATGCGTGCCCCGTCCTTCAGCCTCTCAATCTCTGCTGCTTTGGCCTCCAGAAGCGCCTCAGCGTTGGCTCGACACTTGTCTCTGATGGTGTGTTGAAGGTCATTTCGCTGTCTCTTCAGATTGGCCTTGACTGCTGGGTTGGTGGAGTTGTTGATACTCAGACGAATATTCTTTTGCTTGAGTGATAGCTCTTGTATCGCAGGGTCTGGTTTCTGGTGTCTGCTACGGTTGACGTATCCCAAAACGTCCTTGGCCACGCTGCTCACCGTCTGCAGCACATTGTTGCACGTGTCGAATGGCTTTGTTTTATCCCAGGTACAAGCTGCTGTGTCCAGCTCGTTCGCCAGTCTCTCTCTGTATTAACACAGTGCGCCTGATAATTGTATCTACAGCGCGGGCAACTGAAATCCGACCCCCTGAGCGGTGCGCTCACATCGCAAAGACCCAACACGGGATGGTAAAACTACGAAACAGAGACCGCTAGAATGTAAACCCACCGCTCAGGGGGTTGGATTTCAGTTGCCAGCACTGTACATGTACATGTTGTACATGTACAATGTATGCTCGCAGTCCGTCATTACAGTACATGTAGTATGATTTTGCACTTACATGTACACTCCGTGTATTTGCAAAGAAAGTTGGAGGTGGTATATTTCTGCTGCTGGATCAGATGGAGTATAATGCATGTAGCGCTGCATTTGTCTTACTACTGTAAATATACACATTTTCGGCAGCTATTTAATTTCGGCTATATTCGGCACCGACCCAAAACGCCTAAATTAAAACGCCGATGAAATTTTTCACAGCATCTGGCAGTGTCGCGCGCACTACACCATGCCCTCTACCCCACGCCGAAAATAAATCGCCGCCGAAATGTCAAAAATCGTGAAGTGCCGAAATTTTGCAGCGCCGAAATTTTGTATATTTACAGTACCTGGTAGACTTCAGAACTAAATATTGCGACAGAGCTTGCTGTGTCTGTATGGTTCGGCTGAAGAGCGCGTGGTTGTGATGAGTTGGGAATGCAATGAACTGGTAGACTACAATGATAGAATTTGATCCCCGTTTGTTGCTATTGATGGAGGTTATGACCAGAGGATTGCAAAGCGTGTAACTCCAGTTTCAAACAAAGCCCGCTTGGTCTTACATGCTGCACGATGCATGTGCACACACACACTGTACGTACATGTACATGTACGTGCTATACGTTAGGCACCGGCGGATTCTGCTCGAAAAGGTGGCAGATTCTGCTCGAAAAGCAGTGAAATAGGCAGAACCATGCAATCCTTATGGCGGGCAATTCCTCGAATTCTGCTCCATTTTCTTTATCCACATACCAAAACATGCATGAGACTTACCAGAAAAAGTACTGAATTCTGCCAATTTTTCTGCCGACAAAATCTCCCAGTGCCTACTAAACGTGCAGGTGTTTTCTCCATCACAAACGGCAATAGTTCGGTTCTAGCGGAGAATTTCACGGCCTTCAGGTGGGCAGCGTTTTCAGATTTTTGACTTTATATACAGCCAGGCCCATGACACTCGGAGTAAGTTACAACCGAACCAACCTTACGGCCATTGTCGACTTGAATTACCCATCACCCTTCAAGCCATTTTCTTGCTTTGTAATTTTCTGGTGTATCAGTGACCTTTTGTTTGGTTTTGTATTTCTGGTGTGTCAGGTACCGGCGGTGCCCGCCACAACGTCGCATCAGGCATGCGTGACGACTGCACAGTTTCTAATCCTGAGTCCACCTGTGGCAGACGGGCTCCATCCGATCATCCGCGGACCTCATGCGGTGCAGCCAGTACTCCCACGAGCCCTGTCCAGAGGCGTTATGGACCGACTCAAACGGTACGGTCATGATTGCATGGAAACTTGAAAAAGGACTTTTGTATGGCTAGGAAAGGTGTGTGCTGACCATACTCAGGGAGGGGTGCTTTCTTGCAGGTTTGCCGAGTCGAAGGTTCGATGGACGCCTGGTGTGCTCTGGATGGCAGTCAGGAGTCAGTCAAGTGTCCTGTCAAGTCGGCGGAAATGCGCGAGCTCCGGAGTGGAGAGCAAACACATTTCCTATGAACCATCGCCGACGTCGCTACCACTATCTCGTTTTGTACAACTATTTGGTTTCATTGCTGGCCATTGCCTCATTCACTGGGGCTACAGCACCGAGACCACGATGACCTACAGCACCGAGACCACGGTGATATTATAGGTTTAAAGAACTACTGTAGAGGGTCTATATTCATGGATAAATTCATGGCACCATTTCAGAACAACGTTCAACTCATGCAGGGGGAACTCTCCCTTCAGTAAGCAGCACTTTGATTTCTACTGGCACTCGGCCTTACACACGCCATCCAAGTTTTCACCAGTGATGCATACAAGTTGTCTAATGAGTCTAAAATCCCAATGTACATGATTGTATAAGAGCACTTTAGCTATAAAGCACAATGCATTTCTGTCCTATGAATTGTGCAAATAGGGTCTTATGGACTCAAAACATACGCAGAAGTAGCCAAAATTTGAAGACGTTATAGGCAATAGAAGAAGTTAGCCGCTCCCAGCGTTGAGCTCAACCCTCCTCAACAATGCATGGACGCTTTCTCAGTTTAGACCTGGATGGAGAGTCAAGAATTGAAATGAGACAAGTTTAGTTGGTCAAACTCAAACAACTCTAAAACCGATACTGGTGAGTCAGAAAGTACTAGGGTCCAGCGGATTCTTCCGGCCGAAAAATTGGCAGAATTCCGTACTTTTTCTGGTAAGTTTCATGCATGTTCGGTATGTGGATAAAGAAATGGAGCAGAATTCGAGGAATTGCCCGCCATAAGGTTTGTACATGTATGGTTCTGCCAATTTCACTGCTTTTCGAGCAGAATCCGCCACCTTTTCGAGCAGAATCTGCCACCTTTTCGACCAGAATCCGTCGGTCCCTAGAAAGTACAACAACAGAACAGTTAGCACAAGATCAAGACTACATGTACAAAGAGGTTCCCTTTCGCCAGTGGAGAGCGCTCAATAGAACAATGCGTAGCACTATTACACAAAAAAGGCCCTAAGGAGCGTGGCCTCGAAATCCAGCCTATGAAATAATTGTAAAAGGAATCGCATACTAACATGTACGCGTACAGGAATATTTATCTGATATACATGTATGCACATGACATACTTCTACTGCAGCAATCAGAGTCAAGTGAGACCTTGAAGTTAGCAGTATTATCAAGGTTGTTGTGACGAGTGCAGTGTAGCTCTTCCAATGACCTACATTAGATACATGTATGGGATGCGGGCAGGTTCAACAAACGACGTTACGTTGTATTCGTGCCAGGCTTAGCTCTAGCTGCCTTCTTCGTCCTCGGTCGCTGCTTTACGTCAGCACGATAGTGAAGCCATTGTATTTGGTTACTAGTCTTAGTTGTATTGATGCGGCCTTATCGATCGAATCGCCTGGCTGCCTACAACAATCACTGACTCTGTACTCAGACCAGCTAGCTTGGTGCAATATGCATGCATGCAGGACAATGGTTCATCGCGATTGCGCAACATGGCATGATAAAGTGCGTCGACATGAACAACACGCAGTCTTTATCATGAGTTTAGAGGATCTGTGAGGCAACACCAGTGACCATGTACCAAGGAACACGGCCCGGATTCTGGCAGGTTTTTACTTTTTACATAGAATGCCACCGAGGCACTGTGACGATCCTGAAATGCAATTATGCGCGCGATCTAAGATGCTCGGACTTCGCCGGACTGAGTCAGCGTGAGGTGATTTGGTAGAAATCTCGAGCTGTACACGACTGTACAATGACTATGTTATTCACCGTATTATTACATGTGTACATGTAAGTCCAACGGTTGGACCAGCCACCACAAGTGCTGTTCCTGGCTCAGCGGCTCTGCTTTCTCTTCTTAAAAACCCTATCGTCTATTGTATTTTTCAGCAGCTCGGACTATTGTACTTATTTACCTGTGGATACCTACAATGTACAATGCTGTCACCATAATAGACATGTCACAGAGCTAATAACAGTTAAATATAGTACTGTAGATGATGTACTAGTACATGTGCTTCATAAAATCTCGGATGTTGAGCCAATAGTAGTGAGTTGTCGCACTATCTGACTGTACATGTACATGTATAATCTCATTAGCTTGGTGGACTGTTAGTCATAACTAGTATCTTATATACATGTAGCCTTGTAGGTTCTTTTCTCTTTACATGTACAGTCATATACAGTCATTGTAAAGAGGAAAGGGACAGATGGATACGAGTCCAACACATCTCTAAAGCGCTAACCAAACGCTTACCAACTCGGAAGGTTCTAGGTTAAGCAGAGATCCAGGAGGGGAAGTTGAGCGCAACGAAATGAGCACAAGCCAAATCCCACTGCAACTGTTGCTGTTACTGTTGCTGCTGCAGCAGCTTGGAATTGTATTTGGACCGCTTTGTCAAAGTATCTTACTAGTCTCGTCATTGTCCAATTTTTCGTGAATACAAATGGCCGTCCGAGTTTTTTACAACCTGATATTGCGCTACTACACGCTGAGAACATATTTCAGCATTTTCATGTCCATTGTACCTTATAGAATAGGAGAGGATAAATGAGATCATGAAACAAGACACGGGAAGCGTGAGTTTCGAAGTCTGAGGAGGATGTTGAACGGTCGCTGTTTAGGTGATACATGTAACTAATAACTGCATGTGTATCATAGCGTATTCAAGTAATTGCTGGTAGCGCATCGCTGGTCATGGTCATTGCCACATTGCCATTGGTGAGTAACAGTAAATAATTGAGGTCCCTAGTTCGAGTCCTGATGCATGCATGGTGCTAGTCAACGACTACGTGTTTGTAGCTGTGTGCGCGCTTTAGTGTGTACAGTAGGGATCTGTGACTGTAGACTGTAGTGCCCTGCTTGAGTTACAGTCAGAGTTTGAGAATTCGCAGTTAGTACTCAACTGTGTACAGTACATATACCAGTATTACAGCTTTTGTCTACTAGTAATCCAAATCCTGCAACACAGCGCATGATCACCACAGGTGCCATTAGCGACCTCCCAGAGCACGCTTGCTCCCTGAAATGCCTTGCCGAAATCCGTCCCCCTGCCTCGCGCAAGCGCTGCTCGTTTACTCTTTATCTCTGCACCGCTTGCTTGCGCAGGTCAGCCGTCGAGCACGAAACCAGTTACCTGCGTGAATTCCTAATTAGCTGCCATTCTTTGCTGCACACATGCACCGCACTGGATCGAAGCCGAGGGACGGCGGCAGCGCTAATGAATTGGCGGTGCTAGTGGGATGGCTTTGGCCTAGATTTGACGAGCAAAATGCCCGGTAGAAAGTACAGCGTGCCAAACTGGACTGTCATTAATTCACAACTAAATGTATGGCACGAGTCGTAGATTGTTGCTTGCAACTAGCATGCGCTGACCGTACACCCTGCCATTCAGTAAAAGCAGTGACGGCTTCTTTATACCATCACCATCCACGGGTATCAGAACAACAATAGATGCTGGAAGATTCACGCGATTGTATGATTGAAACCGTGCATGCGTGCAAACCGAAGAGCGTTCCATACACGTGACGTCCACTGGGTAGAATCTCCACATGCTGCTCTCTCTCTCTCTCTATTCACGGACGCACTCCACGACGTCTCGGGGGAAGGCCGCAAGTTCTTGCATGCAAGCGCAGGCAATATGATGATTCCGACTTTGGCGCTGATCTCTGTACACGTTGTGCTCCTACTAGAAATCCGCTATTTCAAGTGGCACATGAGCCGCACAGCACCACAGAGGAGCTGAGCAAGAGGATTCTCGACGTCTCAAATTCGCTACCGATTGACGAAGACGAAAGCCAGGAGATGGGGAAGGTAAGGAACTAATAATTCCTCTAATCTTGCTCCTACTGCTGCTGTAGCTCTATTGTTTGACTGTCAAGTAACAGAGAGTGTTGAGAGCTTTCTCCCTTGGCTCTTTGTATTGTGAAGTCCGGTCACTAAATGGTCGAATCTTAGGCCAATAGCTGTCTGTGGAGTGTTGTTGAACACACCACGGAGGCATGGGACCTGTCCAAATCTGTCACTGTCCGACAGGTTCTGCTACAGGTCGATCTGTCTGTCATCAGTCCCGGTGCGATTTCTTGCTGGTGTGAAAGGTGATTGTGTATCAACTGTCGCTCGCGTATCGCATGTCTAGGCGGTAATACTAGTAGTCATGCTCTCGTCGTAGGCAAATGTAGAGACTAGTACTGAAGTTACAAAGGACCCGGCTGTACTGCCTAACACGACTTCCGCACAGTATCCAACCATAACCTTTTTTCACTAGTTTGAGGGAAAGACACACGCGGGAAAAGTCTGAAGAAAAAATTGACTGGCACCACCACGACTCGAACCAGGGACGCTCGCTTGTAGCTAGCGATGCTCTAACCACTGAGCTATGGTGTAGTCGTCATCCCAGCAGAGACCGTTTCCGAGTTCATAACTAACTTACTTTAAATGGTAAGGGAAGCCTGCATCATCCATGTTCGAACATTGACTCGTTGTGGATATGGTAGTAGTCCACTCACAGAGGCCTGCCAGATAACTTCGGATGTCCGAGGTCGCCACCTTCAGTGACGATAAATGTCCAAGTCCCTCAACGCCATAATACTGCGAAGAAGGACACACTTCACACTGGTTTCAATTCTGCCATCAACCGACACGTGGGAACCATAATCTCTGGTAAGCCTCTCTCGGCGCTGCCTTGGTCTTCACGCCGTTTTTGGAGGTGTTCGAGGGCAATCATTATTACGGATAATGTCTAAGATAAAGACCAGTGAGAAACACCTTGAAATGTGGAAACGCGCGTCCCATCTCTAACACACTTGCACAGAATGATGTGGGAGGAAGGAGGTCCAGTAATCTTCCTCATCTAACCATTACCTGACCCAAGTTTAATAGCACGCACCATGTACCATGTACTGTCGTGGACATGGAAATCCGGTCGATTGACCGGGGCCGGCGCCTTCAGCGCGTACAGAACGCTGCGTGAAGGGCACATGTTGATCCGATGCGACTAGCGCGCTGCAGCGCATAAAACGCATGTGTGTACCGCTTATCCACGGCTGCATGGCCAGCGCCCTGGGGCCGCTAGACGTGCGACCGGATTTCCATGTCCACAACAGTAGATGTATGCGCCCGTCGCGAGATGAGCACGCACATCTGCAAATGCGCTGGATGTGTAGCCACAGAATTGCATGTACTTGTATAGCAACGATAGCGGGCAAGATCCGAATGAAGAAGATCAAGATAACTGCCCAATCCACACAACTGGCGAAGCCTATTATAACTCAGTACATCTACGTCAGCACTGCTCTGCAGATCCCCCGTACATGTACTGAAACTATGGAAGTAAGAGCGAAGAATGATGCTCCCTGTGAGCCCCTCTGGCCAAGAATCTCTACTATACCGTCATACTGCGGCCAGTGTGATTGAAAAGGAACTCCTGTGGAGGCAACGCTCACTGTGGACCAACCTGCAGTACATGTACATGGTTGTATACAGTCCCAAATTACATCAGCCCCCAATTTTATTACTGCTTTCTATCTGCATTCGCCACCTTTTCATTGGGCAGATCTGCCCGTTTGGTTTGCGAATTAAAATAAACACAACAACAACAACAACAAATAGTGTTTCGTTAATACACAGCGGATGACTTCGGGCGATCGAAGGAAGGTAACAACTTTCTATCCTCTTTGGTGACCGCAGAGAGTATGGGGTATGTGTACAATGCCACCTGAATATGCAGTTCAACATCAGTGAAAGTCCCAGCGTTAGCAGGTCTAGGGCTGCACAGCGTCCGGCGCTAACTTAACCACTCGATCGGAACTCATTCAGCAGCACTCGTGCATGTTAATTTTGTACATGATTGTAATACAGCAAGTACAGTGAAAGATGACATTGTACATATTCATGTGTTGTATAATCCTGCCATCCTGGCTCCATTTCAATACCCGCGTTATCCTAGTCTCTGGCATACGGTGTTGGTCCAGACGAGGACAGCGACAGGAAATTGCAGGACTCCTCAGCTCTAAATATGTACATGTACATTAAAGACCCTTTCAACGATATCCCGAGGACGACGACGCCACCAAGTGAATCGTGGCGAGCAGCAATCATGGCCAATCGTTTAACAACCACCCTTGGGTTTACTGGCATACTAACCTCGGGGAAACCTTCCCTTCGGCTGGAACAGTTCATGAAGATAAACTAACAATTATTGTAATATCTGTAAAAAATCCCCAATACTCTTCACAGCCCAATTTAGCAATATCAATGATGTAGTTATTTTGGAGTGGGCCGGTGCACGGACGAAACGACATATGAGCCACTTGGTCTGGCTCCTCCTGAAAACCTCAATTGCCAAAGGACAAGCAGCCTGAATTAGTCTACTTTTCAATACGCCAATCATGACCAAGGGATCGTCATGTATGGCTGTTAGCTATAGCATTAGCATTGTGTTGGTAAACTTTCAGGCTTTGAGTGAAGGCCAACTGAGCGGTCGTCAGTTAGTTGTCTTTGTTACACTTACCTTACCGTTTTAGACTTTGGATGCAACCAGCATTTTTGATGCTATTCGTCACTGTTGGCATATGGACCCTAATAGTGTTCGTTTTCTCTGCATACAAGTCTACATGCATTCGGCTCGCCTTCCTGCATTCTCTATCGTGTGTTTTCTAACTGATGAATGTCACAAGAGAACGTTTTTTTGGAATAAAAGATCCACTGGTGCCTCGCTTGGATTGGATGTGTGTATGGAAGCTTGAGTGCTAAGTGGATTCCGTTTTTCGTTATTCAAACTCTAGAGAAGTTGTTGGCTCCCCAAACTGTAGTTCGCGCTTTTACAGCCGACCTGACTTGACACTTGACTGACGCACAGCTGCCATCCAGAGCTTACCAGAAGTCCATCGAATATTCGTGCTGATAACGGAGTATTTCTGTACGTTTTATCCCAGGTGATAACTGGAGCCAGTGCTAGTGGAGGGCAAAGCACCACTTATTTTTCTGGGTGATGTGACGGGTGATTTCCCCGAAACACTGTGCATTGAGTAGTGAGAAGGGAGTGGTGCCTTCTTGCAAGTTAGTTTGCGGAGTCGAAGATTAGATTGGCTTCCCAGCTGCTCTGGACTGGATGGCAGTTGTGAGTCAGAAAAGTCACGTAACTTACTTGTCGGGAAAGGCGCCTGCGTCAGCGTTGGGAGTGCCACTACTTGTCTTAGTAATAGTACTAAGGAACGCATGTACATGTACATGTTGTTGTACATGTACATGTACATAATTATACTTAGTATACTTATTATAATCCAATTCTAGTACAGTACTACTAGCATAATTTTTGGCATAAACAGGTCCTTTTTAGAAGGAGCATAGAATGGCATCTGAAAAACAAGGGCAGATGCCCAATGAGGCTGTTATATACACACCTGCTATTGAAGGACCATACATAGCGCTTCTTGTCGATTTGGAATACCGTATTATTTTAGCAGCCACATAGGACAATCACATCTCCCTCAAGTTCAGCGTTTGCTTGTGAACTTGGTATTCCTCTTGCATATTATTGTCTTGTACTTCCACAAAGCTTCCAGTCCACATCATGACAATGGTTTGAGTCCTTTTGTCATGACGATTATCTCAGTTATCTGTTCTTTCTGGTCTTTTTGGTGAAGCATATAAAGCATAATAGGTTGTTTTCTCGAGCATCCTGCGAGCAACCGCTAGAGCATAATCTGGTCACTTTCTGAGCATAATCCGCTTACCCCTAATCTTCGACTATGATACAGATAATATAGAAAGGAAAAGGACATAATGGATACGAGTAAGGAGTGACTCTCCATCACTGTAACTAGATACCAGAATTGTAGTAAGACCGCTTTGTCAAGTATCTTACTGGCCTCGTCATCGTCCAGTAACAATCGACATTCTTTGTTCCGTTGGGACTGTAGCTTGTGCTCGTTTTCGTCGCCCTTACCTTCCCCTCTTTGGTCTCTCCATAACCATGAACCTTCCGAGTTGGAAAGCTGTTGGTTAGCGCTACGTAGATGTGTTGAATCTAGGTGTCAGGACATCGAATGTCTCAGTACTCTGTCAGTTTTGTGCCTAGGTGTTGCACTTTCTGACTGTATAATAGTATCTGGTTACAGTGATGGAGAGTTACTCTCAACTCGTATCCATAGGTCCTTTTCCTTTCTACATTAAAATTTTAGTATTGGCTCAACATCCGAGTTTCAAATTGCATACAGATAGAAAATAATTATGTTTATAGTAAAGAAAATAGAAAGGACCCAGAAACTACAAGTTACACTATAATGCAGGGAGTCGTAAAAATACAACTCCCTGCTATAATGTCCACTAACACCACCAGTTACTAAACAATCAGCTCATGCGATAACATTGCACGACACTGACCGACGGTACTGACGTTCTACAACTAACTGGCTATCAGCTCTAGCACATCTTGGATGCGCACTCCAACAGCCTTCCAACTTGGAAGGTTCTACATGTAAGTTATAGAAATAACATGAGCAGGGGAAGTCGTTTCTTGGTCCTTTTTTCTTTGCTATAAATTTATCCTTGGCTCTCCATCCGAGTCCATTCTTGCACACCGGATTAGCCGTCCTTATCTACATGAATACAACGAAACGTTCGTCGTGTGACACTGCTGCTTGTTACCGCTACTTATTGTCCATCTAAATTGTCATAGTCGAAGTACAGTGCTGTTTTACTGAGGCGTTCGGTTTTTTTCAGGATTCTTGTTCGCATAGCTTCCCCTTTTATTGATCTTCGCATCTTTGAGCCACACAAGTTGTGTGGAATGTTGTTTTGCGTCCTTGAATCGTGGTTTGACCGTCTTGCCAGTATCATCATCGACATGCATGAAAATGTACATCCGCCAACGTTCTTCACAGCTGAGACTTTCAGATCGTGCTTGTCTTGGTTGCGCTCACGTTCCCCTCCTCATGTTATTTCTATAACTTAGAACCTTCCAAGTTGGAAGGCTGTTGGAGTGCGCATCCAAGATGTGCTAGAGCTGTTAGCCAGTTAGTTGTAGAACGTCAGTACCGTCGGTCAGTGTCGTGCAATGTTACCGCATGAGCTGATTGTTTAGTAACTGGTGGAGTGGTTGTGCTATTGGACAATAGCGTAACTTCTAGTTTCTTGGTCCTTTTTTTCTTTACATACATAATCAGATGCAATATTTTTGTGAAGCGGCCGGGCCGTGCATGCACCCCCCCCCCCCCCTACATGCGTCACGTGCACAATTACACGTGGTGCTGCGATAGTAGCCAAGGGAAAAAATTTGTAACATCGAAATTGTGGGCACAAGTTATGCGATCAAGTCCGCCAACTAAACTAGATTTTGAAAGTCAGACGTGCACAACCTAGCACAAAACTGACAAGGAGACCTGAGTCATCCCACGGCATGAAAGTCAGTTTGAGCACTGCTCGATAGCGCTAACCAACGCCGTGGAATGTCTCCGTACTCCTTGTCAGTTTTGAGGTAGATTGTGCACGTCTGACTGTTCAAAATCTAGTTTAGTTGGTGGACTCGATCGCATAACTTGTGCCCACAAATTCCATGTTACACAATTATAAATAGAACTAAAAATAAAGCTGAGTGCCAACAGATCAGCGCAAGAGAGCAGGGAGGTATTATTCTTTGTATTCTCAGTAAGAAACGACATACATGTATTTGCAAGAATGAACTCGGATGGAGAGCCAATGATTATGTATAAAAAGTAAAAAGGAACAAGAAACTAAACTATAATGTCCACTAACACCACAAGTTACTAAACAATCAGCTCATGCGATAACATTGCACGACACTGACTGACGGTACTGACGTTCTACAACTAACTGGCTAACAGCTCTAGCACATCTTGGATGCGCACTCCAACAGCCTTCCAACTTGGAAGGCTCTAAGTTATTTTGGTTGCGCTCACCTTCCCCTCCTTATGTTATTTCTATAACTTAGAACCTTCCAAGTTGGAAGGCTGTTGGAGTGCGCATCCAAGATGTGCTAGAGCTGTTAGCCAGTTAGTTGTAGAACGTCAGTACCGTCAGTCAGTGTCGTGCAATGTTATTGCATGAGCTGATTAGTAAGTAACTGGTGGTGTTAGTGGACATTATAGTGTAACTAACTTGTAGTGTCTTGGTCCTTTTTACTTTTTACATGTATTTGCATGCAACACTACTCTAGTCCGGATGAATTCAATCTCCGTTTCCATCGTTTCCCATTTGTCTATTGAGAGTCGGACGTACATGTACATGTATTAGTCACTACGACATTACTAGCGCTAGCTGAGGGAGTTGATTATCATTTCATTGTTATTTCAAACGCTGTACTCGTACAGTACATACATATACATGCATACTTCCAAAGTACATAAATGTATCGATTATTTTACTCTGAGCTCAATGCAGTAAAGATCAATGAAGTAAAAAAAAAGAAAGATCGATGCAGTAATGTGAGACCTTGCAACCAGTTGTAGCTGCCACGGCCACAAGGTCTAGAACGTCGAAAATAAAAAGCTCCCCAACACGTCATAAGTGGGCCGGCAGTGGGCCGAGATAAAATCTGCCCAGGCGCCATCTAGCACGTCATATTGGCCAATGGCTAGCGATGTTACATCATTATGGTCATGCATAACAATTTCTGAAAGTTTTGGAAAAACAAAAAGACACAAGCTATCCAACTCTCTTGGGCCCCTTTGGCTTTGGCAGGCTAAAGTGTATCGTGGTCATCTTTTCTGGCAATGTATTCATGGTATTATGCAACACTGAAGTTCCAGGCACGGCAAGAGTCACATCCACGAACATGTCCAAGGCCCCACTTCCAGGAACGTGGCCCACGACCATGTGTATTATCTCCTCTAGTCTTGCTCCTGGTACCTAGTTCTCTTCACTTCGTCTTTAGTTGTTGGTTGGTTTATTTCAGTTCCTCACGGCTGGAGAAATTTGTGCCACGACGGCGAAACTCACCAATCACGCCCTTCTGGAAGGTACATGTACACGTATGCTGCAGCCAAGAGGCTCTGAGGCAAGTAAAGTCTGAAAAGATCCTGCACTCATTCCCTGGGGCATCGAGGTATTTACCAGTTGGCTGGGCCCTAGGCCCCTAGCTAAGGTTCGAAACGACCTGAACGCTCGGAAGAGATTGAAGAGACAGGCTCAGCCGCAGAGTGCAAGCACGGACATCCGAGAAGCTCCTTCAAACTAACGTTCCTTGTTCCTGACCGCATTCAACTTGACTGGTAAGTCTATCGCCATGCAGCTAGCCGTGACGGTTGATCGCGTAAAGTGTGACACACTGTACATGCACTGTATGTTGTAATAGAGGCAGAGGCAGTACACGTTGCCATTTTTTTATGTTACTGAAAACGTGCGGCGGAAAGTATTAGTAAAGAGTCCAATAAGACCAATAAGTAACGAGTAATGACTAACTGTCCACAAAGGTAACAATTCAATCATGTACATTTGTATTACAGTGGAGATCGGATATAACGACCTTGCATAATTATAACGACAGGTTGAGTTTAGCGACACACACTGTTGCCCAAGTCGTTTAGTCAGTCCTTTGTGACGATCGGGTTGAGTGACAGATCGAATATAGTGACATTTTGTTCTCTCCCGAAGGAGTGTCGTTACCGGTATATCCAATCTCCACTGTTGTGAAACGACAGGTTCTCGAGAGTGAAAGGCCTTCTCGCTTGTGACATTGTGTTCGTTTCAATGCAGCTGTATGCCGACTCCGCCGTACCGCTGATGATTACGACGTAGTATACGCTACATGCGCTATGTGCGGTTTGCTGAGTGCGCTGTAGTTGTATGTTGTATGTGTATGCTTTTCTCATATACGCTGTCATTTTCACGCTATAACTACCTGGTGGTTTTAGTGTTAGTTATTCAGTTCATTCAGTTGTTCCATTCATTGTTCATTGTTATTAGTCGATGGAAGTGAAAGATACTGTTGAGAATAAATAGTTGTCCTCGTGCCGTGTGGGGTCGTTCGTTCCTGATACTTTAGAGAACCAGAGGGTTCACAACATTTGGCGACCACGCCAGGATACGAAGCGAGCATGGCACAGGAACTATGGATCATCGAAGCCAGCTTTATCGCCAACGGAATTCGGTATGGATTTGAAGGCGATAGGTTGAGAGAATACGTGGAGAAGAGGCTCCGACAGAGCGAGGAGTTTGAAGAGCGCAGTGCTAGACGGCAAGAGTGTGCGCTCCGCGCAGAGTTTAACGAAAAGCTCAAGAAGATGGCCGAGCGCATCGCCGTCAGTACATATTATGAGGAAGCGAAGCGAGATTTGCTTGCCTCGCCCAGAAGGACGCCGGACAAGGCGTGTAAGACTTTGCTTACAGACAAGCAGCGGTCAGAAGAGTATTCGAAGCCAGTGGGAGGATCAGACCCAAGGCCCACTGGGTCGGTGCAGTGCATGGTGACATCGGTCGGAGACGCTCAGAAGCAGCTGGAGTCTCGGCCGAACGACGTAGAGGCGCAAGAGGCGCAAGAGTTAGAGGCGCAAGAGTTAGAGGCGCAAGAGTTAGAGGCGCAAGAGTTAGAGGCGCAAGAATTGGAGGCGCAAGAGTTAGAGGCGCCAGAGATAGAGGCGCAAGAGTTAGAGGCGCAAGAGTTAGAGGCGCAAGACATAAAAGCGCAAGGCGTAGAAGATAAGGAAACGAGAAGGGCGATACTACTGGTTAGCACGGAAGAGGTCAACGGCGAGACTGTGTGGAACACAGAGATCGGATGTGTGTTCTCGGGTTCCGCGCCCGCCCCGGATCGAAGCAGTGTACCAGTGACCGTGTCGTGTATGACAGCCCACATCGGCGAGCTTGGTAAAAGTATCGGTTGTGTGTTGTCTGGTTCAGCGTCCGCCCCATGTCGAAGTGGATCGGTAACAGTGTCGTGTGCGACAGCCCACAGCGGCGAGCTTCGCGATGTCGAGTTGTCTGAAGTGGTGGGCATTAGTGATATTCTACCATGGCCACCACCGCAGCAGCAGATGACGCGTAGTAAGCCCCAAATCGTTTGACTTGTGAGTTTGTACGGCGGTGAGAAGCCCTTTGGTGGGGAGAATGTTGTGAAACGACAGGTTCTCGAGAGTGAAAGGCCTTCTCGCTTGTGACATTGTGTTCGTTTCAATGCAGCTGTATGCCGACTCCGCCGTACCGCTGATGATTACGACGTAGTATACGCTACATGCGCTATGTGCGGTTTGCTGAGTGCGCTGTAGTTGTATGTTGTATGTGTATGCTTTTCTCATATACGCTGTCATTTTCACGCTATAACTACCTGGTGGTTTTAGTGTTAGTTATTCAGTTCATTCAGTTGTTCCATTCATTGTTCATTGTTATTAGTCGATGGAAGTGAAAGATACTGTTGAGAATAAATAGTTGTCCTCGTGCCGTGTGGGGTCGTTCGTTCCTGATACTTTAGAGAACCAGAGGGTTCACAACATCCACTGTATAACAACGTTACGGTCAGATAGTGCGACAACAAGGCACAAAACTGACAAGGATATTGAGATATTCAACAGCCCGACGTCTAGCTCCAACACATCTATGAAGCGCAAACCATCACCCTTCCATCTTGGGTCGCTGAGGTGCGGAAATTTCCAAATCCAAATGAGGGGAAGGGATGCGCCACGAAGATGTGTACGAGCTATGTCCCTGGGCAACAAAGCACGTCGAACGTTACGGGATGATGGTGACGAGACTAGTAAGAACATTGAACAACCCGGTCTAACTACCTGTACAACTCGACGACGCAAGGCAACAGATCACCCAACTTGGGAGGCTCAAAGGTGGGTACAAATACATAAAAAATAAAACAACTAGGGGAAGCCAAGCGAATACGAAAGTCTTGTATACATGCCGGCGTTGTGCTAGTCGGTATATTGGTAGAACTGTTCAGCACATGAGCGCACGGATCAAACAACACACACCACTTCACATTCTGTCAGAGGAAGCACGTAAAGACCGGCCTAGGCGTGGCAGGCTACGGAAGCACCCACTACCTGTGCTGCCCCAGCCTTCTCCACCAAATCCAGTCCGGTTATCCGGCGCTGGTTTAACAGATTCTCTGGTGGCTGCAGCATCAGCAATAGCAACAGCGGTGACGGTAGTCGATGGTGACTTGACAGCAAAACCGACACCACAGTCCATCAATAGCACAGATCGTGGTAAACCAAGGAATTCTCTGCCTCCTCAACCAACTCCAGGCACACGCCCCCTGCCGGATCCACCACCATCTGACCAAACCTCATCAGCGCCAATATCGGAGCAGACTACAAAAACAACTTCTCAAAGACCAAGACGTTCAACTGCTAATTACAGTATGAACTATGATACCGGCAAGCAACAACGACACAGGGCGAGACCCAGCGTGACGGCAACACTGGACGTGACTGCCAACGATGAGGACGATGACGGAAACCGCACGGAAGGAGGAGATTCTAAGCAGTGAGTTGAGTGAGGGAGAGAGCGTGGGTATGGGAGAGTGTAAGAGTGAGTGTGGGCGGGTGTTTCGACCTCGTAAGTCTTCTGTGTATGATCATTAATTTTGGTATCTCGTCCTGAATGTTGCCAAGTTTATTCTGATTCATGTTTCTCCATTTTGTCTCATGGACGTCATGGTTATCAGTTACAGGTGAAAGTGTTGGAGGCTGTTTTACAACGCATTCATAAGCCTGACCTTTGTGTTCAAAGGGAGAGAATTATCTATTTGAAATTGTTCAACCAGTAAAATGTTCTGTTAGTCTGGCCCGACAAGGCCAGAATTTTGTCACTATTGTTGTTTCATACTTGAATTTTGTCCCTTTGAGTGCGATCTTTCACGCACATGGTATCTTGCAAGAATTTCTTGTGATACTCTTTTTCAATTTTTGGCATTGTTTAGGTGTTACTGATCACTATTCATCCTTTATAATGGTCTGTGTTGCAATTTGTTAATCAGTATAACGATGCTTCCTGATGAGCATTGTGCGAAAGCTAGTTCGATGCATTTTTATATTTTTTCGTCGTTCCTATTATTGTTCTGCACATTGCGTCATTTCCATCTAGTTGTTTCGTTGTCCATCACCACTTTTCTCTAGAATTTGTTCGTCACATCTCAACAAAGTCTTCGTGAAATGACGCTGATCGGCTGATTCTGTTTATTGCCATCCTAGAACTACATTTTTTGCTTGAAGTAACACTCCTCGTGTAACCGAATTCCGGAAAGGGATACGTACTACTACTAGGGAGATTCAGAGAGTAGAAACTACAGCACTCAAGTATACTCAAGTAACGTTGCCGTTGGTTCTACTCAGAGCGACAAAACACTGCACAGGTTTGATGAGGGTCACCGACAGTCGACACGTACCCGGACCCACTGATCACTAGCTGTGTCTCAAAATATTTAGCGCATCTTGGAAAATAGCATCCTCCAAACGCCTTGCATTGTACCTGGATATGATTGTGTGAGCTCTGAATGATTGGCCGTACTTCCATGCTACAAAATGTACTAGTCACGGCGGTGCCAGGTACAATGTAGATCATACAGCCAAGCACTGCGTTGGCTTATGCCAGTCCTTCTTCGCCTTGCAGTGTTCGGCGCGGGAAGCCCAATGCTTGATGAAGAAGAGATATCGCACAGGTGTTAGCGATAGTATTAACGTTTTCATGATTGTACGTGCTCTCCTTACGATTCTGCAAAAGCCAGCACTGATCGAACGCCGTTATGGTGAGTCCGGTGTTGTGCTGCCGTGGCGCACCAAGTCAAAGGATTGCATAATGCACACACTGAACGTAAAGTAGCACTTTAAAATTTGAATGATGGTTGATAATGATGTGAACGGTATGCTGTATGGTCTTCTGTCACGTCGTTGATTATCTCTGTGATCTGCCTCTGCTGTTATCTGGTGTCTTTCGTATCGACCAATTATTGTGTGTCCGCGGCCCGGTCACTACCATGCTGGCAGGCGGGGAAACAGGAGGCGGAGGAGGACAATGAGATCGTAAGTATTAGTATTTTTATAGGTGGGTTGACTGTGCGAATCTGTGGTGTGCCCACTTGTGTCGTGATTCCTGCATTGTATGCCCGTATGCCAGGTACGCCGTCTGTGCGTTTCCAAGGCTCCTGTCGGTTGCTGCGAAATGCTTCCATTTCTGGACGCTTGATTCATGCCAGTTTGTCGAGCTGTGGCCATTGGTCGCCTCGAGTACGTCTCCCGAGTCGCTGACAGAGCGGATGTAATGATCTAGGACGGTGTCCAAGGCAAAGCCATCAATCAGCGCGAGCTATGCAAAGCTGCTGTCACTGCTGACAGCCGCACGGGCTTGGTTGTTGTCGGGAAGGATAACATTCAATCGTGTCGTCTCGGGCACACAATTCCATCTCTCTCGCGAGTCTCGGTCTCCCTCCATTGCATACCGTTCAGAGGGCAGAAAACCCTGTTCAACTGTGCTCGTCCGTCTCCCTCCGTGTACATCTATTCACAAACTTACCGTTGCATGTTGGTTCTGTGTGGCTGCTTCTGGCGTCACACGAATACCTTGGAAGCATTGAGGCTGTGCATCGGATCCTGTTGAATACTCTATGCAGCCCGATGGAATATGGACCTTGCCTCACCATACACACCATACAGCTCCAGCTCGCCCTTGATCCGTAATACTAATAATGGTCGGTCTATCTTGCTGGCCCGGCTAAGCGGGCTTATCCTCTCAGGAGCTCACGATCACTAGCACCCTATTTCTCTCAACAGTCAACACCTTTTGCTTTTATAGTTGAGTGACACTAATTTCCTGGTGACAAATCTGTATGCTACCCTGCAGCTGATCAGAACCCTGAAGGAGAGGAGCCACCAGTTTCAAGACAAGGCAAAGGTGAGTGAGGGTTGCGAGAAAGGAACGCCGATGCTTTATAGTTCTACCCTGTCTTCTCTTGCCGTGAGCTGTCAGCTGAGGTTGCTGGCAGTCACTGGGATAACGAGTTGGTGCTCTGCTGTCTGATAGTGATAGCCTTGGCCATGATTTCACACTCTGGCATTGTTGTGAGTGATCTTGTCTTGGCCATGACAAAGCTGCTGTTCTGGTGACAGGTGGCTGACAGAAACAGCGCCTGTCCAATCACCTGCCTATCAATAGGTTGCCCCTCGTTTGAACTGTTCGCTTCCAGCAGTAGCAGTGCAATCATGTAATGTGTTACTGTCAGTGAAGTGCTACGCGTATACCAGTAACAGTTACAGCAGGTTAGCATCCAGTCAAGTGACAGTTCTATACTTTTACTTTCTATCCCAACTCACTACCAGCTGTCACTGTGTCAGAAGGAATAGTATCAGTAACAATACTTGAAGTATCCGTAAACCCTTCGTTGAATTGTTGGTGTGTGTAATGGCTACTGAGGGTAGCCGGCTGAGAGCGCATGGAGGAGAAGAGGAGAGATTGTTGTTGAATTAGTGTGCAGCCCAATGGTAGATCTACATGTACTGTTCGTACCTGTACTTCTACTAGTTCAGTGGTTTTTTTTCGGGGGTAACGGCCTCTTTTACGGGCAAAATAAAGTCATGTAGACGTGAAAAAATAGTGGTTCGGTGTAGGCCTTGACAGATTATGCTAATATTTTCGTGAAATTATGCTTTTCGCATTGCTGAAAAAATTGCAGAATTATGCTATTTTTATGCTAAACGTTATCATATTATTAACTGGTTTGAGGGAAAGAGACAAACGGGAAAAGTCTGAAGAAAAAACTGACTGTCACCATCATAATTATTATGCCGCATTATGCTCACATATGCTGATAATGTATACTGGTTCTGTGCAAAATAGCAGGGGAATTTTTTTGTAGAGGGCTTTGTACTGTAGTAGCAAAAGTTCAAGGGGGTCAACGCACCGTCCGACCTAGCTACGACCGTCACTGATTGTAGTGGACTGGACATGTTATCAAGGGAGTCGTAAACCTACGACTTCCTGGTGCATCTACTTGTACTAATCGAATTGGGTCTTGTACTTGTAGAACATGCATTGTACAACTGTATGGAATTTGATGCGAACAGGCGGATTATTCCAATTTTATGCGATTCGTATGCAATCTGCCTCGAATTATGCGATTATTCGATTTTGGTAGGGATTATGCGAAAAAGTATGCTAGCATAATCTGTCAAGGCCTAGTTCGGTGGTTGTAGGTCCGAGCAACTCAGGACGACGCTCTTCTCTGATCATGCGTGTTACTTTTCAAATCTCACTGGAGAGTTACATTATTTACACGTTTACATGTAATATGCTAGGTCTTTATCCTTCGCTTTGTCTGCGTGGCAAAGCAAGAGATCTCTGGAGCAATGTGGGGAGGAGAGGTCAGGTCTAACAATTACTCCGGACTTCGGACACGTGTGCTTGGCGTGTGTGCCTCTATAAGACATTGTCTACATGTGTCACATCTGCACCTCAATTGGCTGTACAATCTACTGACAATCAAGACAATTTTATCAATAGAAAATTAATGTTTCCGATGGTTTCACCTTCATTGTACAGGTACTTGTAAAGCAAAACCCGTCCTTATGCAGAACGTGTAGCGTTTTTGAGTACATGTACATGTATGGACTTAGCACTATACCAGTCATTGTATGTGTATCATTCTTTCAGTGCAGTTGGTTCAGTGAAGCCTTCGATTTCACTGGCGTCCTCGGGCATTTACGAACCAAAAAATACACTCCTGTTTTTACATGTACGTGTACATGTAGCTATTTCATGCGCTTCACATTCATATACTCCCTGCATGCTGAAGACCCAAGGGTGAAAGTTAAATCAAATTATTTGAGAGATATTTACGACGATTGCAGTGTAAGACCGTGGTGGTGAAAAAGGAGATGGCGACATACCATGTACCGATACATTGTGATTGCTACTAACTTCATCCGCAAGGAAGTACTGCCAGTAGCCTAAACCTGCCGCAGTGATGACTCGACCCTGGAAATATTCGAGTTCGATACTAAGATTTCGTGCGTTGAGCCTCAGAGTCGGAGTCTCCGACAGTATTGCAAATGCTAGTTATGGCTTGGAAAATAGTTGTAAGGGATTTGGCGACGTCACTCCTGGGACCTCCTGTCAGGACATTGACAGCGTCTGATTCTTAGCACTTCTGGACCTGAGCTACATTGTAAATACGTGCTTCAGCGTGTCGCCTCCAACAAAAGCAAGGATTGTGCGATGTTGATGCGCCGGAGAAGTCTTCTCCACTCGCTAGTCTACTTCTAGCGGATTTTGTCATGGTCGTACGTGGAGATGTACATTGTCATGGTCGTACGTGGAGATGTACATGATTGTACATGTATTAGCCACCTTGTAATTGTGTGGGTGAAGAAGGAGAGATACAGTCATGTAGGTTCAGGCAATACCAGTGACATAATGTGGAAGACGACAGATACAATATCTTGCATACTAAAAGCTGAAAATATAAAGGCGACTTGGAGGCAAGAGTTCGTGTAGGCCTTTATCACTCCGGCACATCATACTGGTGGTAGTGCAACTGCGAACCTCTCTTGGCGCATGTATGTACATGACTGGAAGCGCCTGTGATAAGGCTGGATGCGTGTGCAGCTGATCCTGGCGGGATTTTCAGTAGAACCATCTGCAGTACCAGTGCAGTGGTGCTTTCCTCAATGCTATGGCCTATGCCTTTTGAAGGAGTTCTCTGGTCTAGTTCACTGTAGTGTAGTACATGTAGTAGGTGTGAACAATGCCGATACCGAGGGGGCGAGGGTCCATTCATGCCATTCTCTTTACCCACTTCGGATTTACTGTTCCGTGTTCATATTCTTGCTGCTTGTCCGAAGACTGCGAAGAGCCCTGACCGTCCCGGCATGACAAGGCGTATCTCTGGGAAGCTGCTCATTTGTCAGCGTTGAGTTGAGCGCATCTGCGAAACCTTACCACTACCAGTACAGTGCCAGTTCATGTGTGGAGTTGACAAGCGTGCCTAGGCCCAGCGCCGCACTTGATGATAATGGAAGCAGACTATTGAGTGCATTCCTTGTGTTACCTGAATAGCCCATCGTGCGTTGATCACCACTCGCGTATACCATACCGATAGGCGATACGTACGTGTCGTTGCAAGCATAATGATTGTGCATGTGCAGACGTGCCAGTACGTACATGACCTGTACGTGTAAATGTTTGAATCTATTATAATAATTATTAAAACTTACTTTGAAGCTATTTTTCGGCTCATCATGCGATCACCTGATGCTGTGATGGTCGGAGGCATACCATAAGTAGAGAAACGTTCGTACAGTACATGTAAATCGTGTACACACTGTAAACCTGGGCCGGGGGGTGTGATCATGGTGATGAAGATCCACACCAGACCACCACACTGTAGAGTGTAGCCATGCTGTGCACAGTCAGTGTACCCATACTACACATTGTATGTGACATAGTCATCACAAGTCATAGTCATTGCTGTCTATCTAGCTATGCACTGATAATTATGTGCTTGCTGGAGCATGGAAGATGGAGTGATCACTTGAAGCGATCTCGAATACACTGTACTTCAGTGTAAGTAATGCTCTATCGCCAGTATCGGTGACTCTCTTCACCAGGCGCTTGGCAACCATGCTTCATCTACGGCATCACGAAACCAATAATTTCAGTTCAGAACTGGATTCTCTCCGAAACTGCAGCATAGTGTAGAAAGATCCATGTAAACATGTTCTTCTAACGGTGCTGTGGAGTGTAGAGTTGGTCTCAGCGGAGTGCTGACGACCAGAGTTCATTCTCAAGTGGGAAGAGGGCGGACGTGACTGATCAACTTACAATGTACTAACTTCAGAGAGTTTAGTGTTTAATAATATCTTGGAATCTTGTGGCTATGCTTCGTTTTATAATCCTATACAAAGAGTTGAGCTGCATCGCACATACATGTGCATTGTACATGTAGATGTAACTTCAGCCTAAACCAATGTATTTCTTAGGGAAACGAAATAGCCGAGCTGAATGTCCTTGATACAGATAGAGCTTACTTTTACCGTACCGTAGAAGCATGGATTTACATTGTACTATCCACATGTACATGTACATTGTAGGCCTTTGCGGATTCTGCCGGCAGAAAAATTGGCAGAATTCGGTAAATTTTCTGGTAAGTTTCATGCATGTTTGGTATGTGGATAAAGAAATGGACCAGAATTCGAGGAATTGCCAGCCATAAAGTTTGTATGGTTCTGCCAATTTCACTGCTTTTCGAGCATTATCCGCCAATGCCTAGTACATTAGTCATTACATGTACAAGGGAGCGTCTTCCCACTCCCAGCTCTCCGCGTGAAGAAGATGAAGTCATGTGTGACGGTACTAAGGGCTTCTGATCGCCATGACGGCATGAGGCCTGCTATCGATCGGCAATTGAGAGTTGGTCGAGCCTGGGTATGCATGGCACCCGAGCAGTTTATCACTGTCTGGGTCGGTGGGCTTGCCATTCGAGATCGACTGTGACAAGGACTTGGCGAAAACGTACATGTAGATGCGGATGCACGAAAACGTACGACTGCTTCCTTGATGTGCCTTTGGTCTTATCTGGTCGTATTTCATTGTAGTCATACGCCTACATGTATTCGTCATTGTACGTGTGCGAAGGGCATATTGGGGGGGGGGGGGGGGGGGGGGGATAAAGCTACCTTTTAGTACCCTTTAAAGCAACACGGTATGCAGCTTGTTTTTCCGTGTACATGTGTGTAGTTTTTCCCTGTTCCTTTGATGCTGCTGCCTTATAACACACATGACGCCCCTACGACCAGAATGGTTATGGGTTGTTTGTACATACATAATAAATAGCAACAGGGTGTAGTATACTTTTGAGAACGGTTTTATGCACGCCAATTGGGCCAATCGCGTGAAACCATGAAGTAAGAGTCAAACTAAGTAGTACTACTTCGAAGTAGTATGTTTTACAAATTCGGCATTCACTCCTCCTTCTCCATGCGTTGCCAGTCAGACGGGTAGCTTCTCTTGTCTTGATCATGCTGGTAGCCTAGTGGTAGGTGCGAGTCTTTTGCGTTACGTATCGCGTTACCGTTCCCCCATGTACCTGTTGTCCCCCTTACTGCTTGGGCGGTCCTCGCGAATATTGCCATTGCATGTTATTGTTGTGTTCCAGTCCAACACGATGCCAAATCGGCCCAACATAATGCCAAGTGTTCTCGTGTTATAATCAACACGGCTGCACCACATTGGCTGAGAGTTGTTGGGCACGACAAGTATGACTGTACATACATGTAGTACTAAACCAACGATCGTGCACGTAGATGTACACGTTGTGTTAGAAACGCTTATCGAGCATCAAGCGTACATACATCCCACTCGACTGCAAAGACAACTTTCTGTAGAATGGCATTGCTGCATTATCTATTTCCAGTCATGCGAGCTATGACGGGCGAGGAATGGCGAGCTAGCTGGCCTGAAGCTCACGATGTAAAATGTCTCACAGCAATGGACTGTGTCGTTTCGTCGCGTCGTGGCGCGATCCGCGTCGGTGCTCGACTTTGCACTGATATTGCAGTGACGCTGTAGACCTCTAGCTCTGCGTGGGACACAACGCAGATCTAGCGTGCACTTGTGGATGACTGTGCTGGAGTCGAGTACATCACGGCACACACGGGACGACACGTGGATGCGAGGGAGCCTCGGCCCGTGATGCCCGCCCGCATGTGTGTGCAGATCGCATTGTGGTTTGAAAACGGACGCACTCGTGGTTCTAGGATACCAGTTCAGTTGGTTCGCCATTGGGTTACCAACCTACGCCGAGTTATCGCCGCGACTGTGAGGACCGATCTGTGGGCTGATCAACCAAACAAAGTGGGTACTGTGCAACTCGGTAGTGTGCTCGTAGTTTTCCGTTCTCTAGCCCTCTGATCGCATCATATCGCCACTGACTTTCCCTGAGTGCAGATCGATAGCGGGGCTTTTACTGGGCGAGTCGCCATTGGCAATAGCCACACATTCTCCGTACCTAACCGGTGTGGGAGATTACGCCAGCAATGGTCTACGCGTGACCAATACAGTTCTTGCGTATCAGTTATCCGCCAGCCGAGCCGTGCAGCGAGCAGACCCGGCCATCGCCAGTACACGCCAAGGGGGCGTTTAGGACAAAGTGTGGTGCTTCGGTCAGGGAGGCTGCTCCAATCTTCATCTAGAATCTACATGACTGTAGATCCTGTAGCGTATGATGTACATACAAGAATCACGCAGTTGTTAATAATAATGGCTGTCACTTGGTACCGATGCTCACAATGCCTCGCGGTCGGCAACAGCGGTCAGAAGACGAAGTCTCTAGTTGGAAATTCCTTGTACATACACGACCCGAGGCCAAAGCCGTTGAGAAGAAATAATTGTAATTCGGGACCTGGCACGCGAAAAGTGGAAGTAAGCATTAGATCTATAGACCCGAAACAAGAGCTACAAAGAGAATTGCAAAACTGATTGACACTTGCAACTTGTTGATGACAGAAGTTCAGGCTCCTCGCTGACAGGCAACTTCCGATCCTTTGTGGCAAAGGTGTGAAGAAGGAGCCCGTTCCGCAGTCACCAGTGGTCACCTGGTCAACATACTGTTCGCAGCAGACGTGTGAGCGATTGTTCAGTGCTGTGAGTGTGAGTGTGACTGTGCCCGGGCCATGTTGTGCTGAGTGCAGAGGAGGTGCGGCACACCGACAGTCCCAGCTCAGCACGTGGCAACAGTAAGTGCTGAGTCGAAAAAAGACTCGAAAATCCATTCCCTGTTTACAGGGTGGCACTTTTCACGTCCCTAAATCATTTTGATGAAAATTGAAAGGTTCAATGGCGCTCCAATCATTCCTTTCTATCGCTATTACTACTCACTGTAATGGGAGCATTCCAATAGTGGCAGTAATGCCGAAGCTCCGCCAGATCTCCCAGCTATATCATGGATTTGATGAGCTTCTGCTGCTGGAGCAAGGGCTTTATGTCAGGAAACATGCCAGGATAGAAGAATAGGAATTTCGAAATGCAAAGCAGGCGCTCTGTGATAGGCCGCTACTTGAAGCGCTCCACTCTGCTGAAGTCGCTGGGAAGAGCTTTCAAGTAGTTCTCCAAAGTACCACCCTCAGTGGGTCTTGGTAGCTGAGTGACCTTGATTGATAGCTCGACCAATTAGAGAATCACTGTTTTATGTTCATGACCCTCCTGATAATGGCGCTTGTAAAAGCAGAATATGTAGGGAAGCCCAACCGGCCCAAGAATCCGAAGAGCACGTGAAGAGGTTGCGATTGGCCGGAGTCCACAGCATGGCCGCAGTCCGCATGGAGATGGGATAGGCTGGTGCTTTTGACAGCCCCCTGCAGCAATCAGGACCATCCGTTGGTGAGCGCCAACCGCTAGTGCAAAGCTGTGGCCTTTCACCAAAAGAAGCATGGTGGTCCTCGTTCCCAATTCCCCACAGTGGATGGTCCCCCCTCACAGTAGTCCTTTCAGACAGTTGAAGGTTTGAGCCGAACATTAAATTTCAGCAAGAAGTCAACAGAAAGTGCGTGCGGGACATCGGCAGATGATAATTGTGCTGAACATCTGGTCAAATTATGTCCATGTTTGTTAACTAACCCTACCCTCACCGGAGCTGCCACAGGTGCTGAGGACCTTTTAGCAAACGTGACAGGTGCTGCAAGGTGATAAAGCCTGATGCTGGTGTGAGGTTGTGGAGAGCTGTGCTGTCAGCTACCATCGCCAGTAGCTCTTTGAGAACGGTGTGTAAATCATCATCCTGACACTGCAGTCGAGCAGGGGACATTTTCGGTGTCCGTTCTGTTGTTATCACCGGAGAGCTATGGAGATTGCCACATGTGAACTTCTAACGACTACTTAGTACTCTCAGTGTTTGGACTGTGTCTATTGAGGGTAGAGATTGCGAAATACTAGCCCTGGAGCATACTATGAATTGGCAGAGAACCCGTTGGGTCGGTGGGCAATGGCTTACAATGCTTAAGGTTTCATCTTGACTTTCCAGGCTTTCTTTCCAGACTGTGCCACAGCAAAGTGTTCAATGCTACACCAATGCACCAGTGCTGGGATCTATGCCGTTGACTGAAGCCTGGAATTTGCTGTGTGTCCAATTGATTTCTATTGTCCACTGCAGCTCAACCGCCTCTGCTCGAAAGCAGTCGAGGAACAGAGCAAGAACACTAAGACTGCTTTCCAGAGCGTTCTGAGCCAGGATCCACCTCCAAAAAAGCTCGTCGACAAAGTAACGGTGGCCAAGACTGCCAAGGCCCAAGCCAATAGTAAGCCACCTGCAACTGCTGCTGCTGTTGCTGTTGCCGATTCCAAGAAGCAACGGACACCGGTCGAGGAGGAGAGCACCGACATAAGCCTAGCCTCGACAGGATCGGCCGCAGGCAGCTCAACCGCTGAATCTGGCAGTAATATGTTGGACCCCTTCGAGCCCAGTCAAGCCAATCATTTCCCCTTGAATCAGGTGAGTGGGACTGTTCAATAAAGATAGATAGCAACCTGTAATTACCAATATCCAGGTTTTGTAAACTGGAGCGGCTGTATGCCAGTCTAGGGGTTTGATGTGAGCTCTGTATGAACCCATTTAGTAAAGAGAAAGAAAGAAACAAGTAGCCATGTTAAGTGTGCATTCGAAGTTGCAGGACCCAGTGGCTTCCGTGATGATCCATTGATGGCTGGGATCTGTTTTGGATTAACTGTAGGTGTCCTTCCCCATTCATCAACCTTTTTACCTTGATCTTCAAAATCCAGAATCATTTCAGAAGGATTACAATACTCAAGAGGGCAACAATTATTAATGGAAGCAGTGACTGTTAAGGTCCGAATACACAGGGATACAGTGCCAAATCAGCTATGACTGTGGTCAGTGGAGTGTAGGTTTTACATTACTTAGTAGATCCGGGTCTGGAGCATAGCAGTGCAGTAACACAACAGCAAACGCCCACACACTCAGACTACCGCAATTTTCTTTAGCAGGCAGCCGGGTTACTGTATAAGCAGAAATATTCGTCTGGAATTTAGTTTCGTCTTCTTCGTCCAAGGAGCTTTTGGACTAAATTAAATGCCGGACAAATGTCGATTTGTCCAGCTTTTCAATACACTCTTATGATTCATGGACGAAATTTTCAGCCGGACGAACTCCCCTTCTTTGGAGTTGGACGAAATTATTGACCGACGAAATGTTCTGCCTCTACAGTACTTACATACTTAGTTGCCAACCAGACCGGTTTTCCCGGTATCATACCCGAACACTACGGCAAGTACCGGCATACCGGGAATTTTCGAAGAACGAAGAGAAATGGCACAGAATCACGATTGTTCGAAAACAATTCTTTTGGTGTTTGAAATGCGAATTGTGACCAGTGCGGCGCACGTACACCATTTCTCTCAGTGTTGGTGTTAGAGGAGTCGGCGAAGTGAAGCGGCATTAGCATGCTAAAAGCCTAAAACATACGATGTCGCTAAGAACTGTCTGTACAAACCATGAAAAAGGAAGACATAAAACGAAAAATGGCGAAATTGGCGAAAACCGAAAAAAAATTAAAGGAAACAGGAGGAAGCTAAGGGAAACTGCGTGCGTGCGTGCGTGTGTGTTGTGTGCGTGTGTGTGTGTGTGTGTGTGTGTGTGTGTGTGTGTGTGTGTGTGTGTGTGTGTGTGTGTGTAAGGGAATGGCTTCAGCTGGGTTAAAAAGTATGTAGACCCCGAATGCAGGCCAGTAAACTATACAATGCTTCCGTTGTGACTGTGCTGGGCAACTATTTTGGTGATTGTATTAGTCAAATCTAGCCATAAGAGCAAGAAAGTGCTGGCACCTTGTAGGTGCAATTTCTAGGATCTTCAAGGCCTAATTGGATAACCCCCACTGTGAAGGGTAATCATTGTTACAAGTCAGCACTGGGAGAAAATGCTCACTGGGAGGTGGCAGGCTTGAGTCCCCATGTTTCTCTCAGGTGGCATCAGGAGTTACGTTGGGCTGACACGTGTATAACTTGTTCCTGCTGACCTTATCATACATGTACATGTAATGTACAACCCATAGTTCAGATCGAATCGTTCTGATGGTGTGCGTGTGTGTGTGGGGGGGGGGGGGGGGGGGGGGTGCAAAATGTTCCAGTGGCAGTCAAGTTGGTAATACTAGTATTGGATCTAGAAAGTCCACACAGCAATGTATAAGCATACATCTTCAAATGATATATATGCGTTTTGAGAAACAATCTATATAAGCCGATTCTATTTTGTCACACGCAGCAGTGTGTTGTGCATGTGAGCAAATTCCTAATATCTGGACTGGACACTTATTATGATGCAATAGCCACAGAGCCAGTATCACTGAAAACATTACTTACACTTGGGGAGTTTCCCTCACTGGCAAACCACTTACCGTATACATGCACGAGGTGCTAGCATAGGTGTGAGATATTGTTGTTAAAAAGGTGACAATGACTAAATGTGACCTCGCGATATGTTCTCTGGTGCTGGCATTAAATGTCTCACCTAAACCTTTATCGCTAAACTTGGTTTATCTATTATTCTCATGGCGCGAGATCATGCTGTTTTGCGGTTAGGATTTTGGTATAAAACTGCTCTGTTTTGACCTGCATGGCCTGCATTTTTTCATTCGTACAAGTATTTGTCTTTTGCCATGGCGAATTTGCCGAAGGGTGGAACGGTAAGAATTCGTTTGGTCTTGTAGCAGAGCTTAGTTACTCGCTGTAGCATTTCCTTCGAGGAAGTTGGTGTATCTAATGGTGATGCTGTGCTATGTGGTCCATGCATGTAGGGCAATATCAATTCCTCGCACGCTCCAGTGCCGGGCAGAAACATGCGCCCAGAGTCCGACATTGCGTCGACCGGCACTGCCCAGCATCTGGCGCCAGCGACGACCGGTTCCGCGCCGTTGCTGAACGACACCGCAGCACCGCCGTACGGCCCGCTCTTTCCGAACTTCGCCGGTTCGCAGATGAATAACCTGTTTGCTCGCTACCCGCCAGGTCACGACTCGATGGGTCCTGCGCCCCATATGCACCACTATCCTCATATGGCAGGTACGTCAACGTATGCTCACTGGCATTGGCGTTCTATCTCGAGGATTCTCCACAGGCTAATGGATACCTATCGAATTACTCTCACTGCCATCACTTCAGCGTTGATTTCATGGAGTGAAGCACGGATTAGGTGTGAATAATGTGAAGTTTTGTGAACCCACGTAAGACAATACAGATTTCGAACTGGGGCCGGGATGTGTTATTCTGTTTTGGAAAAAAAACATTTCCTTGTGCCTGAGATGATTGGCCTTTAAAGACAGGTCACGGGCAGACTCTCAATCCTGGCTTCTAGTACAGGTGTTCTTTCAGTGCTGGTGGTTCTAAGGAACGGTAATCTCTAAAGACAGGTGGTCTCTTAGGAAAGGTGGTTTCTGGGTGGAGGTTTGATTGTTTGTACACTCAAATGTATGGTGTCGTAATGTTCTGCTCTTTTCAGGAGACGCGTATGGTAATAGCAGTTCGTTGTTCACGCCCAACACACAGCCAACCGAGCCTATTGGTACCCTGACATCGGTACTGTCATCGCGCCCGTTCCCGGGGCCAGACCGACCTAACACCCACACAGTCGCCACCACCCCGCCGTACAGTCGAAAGCCACCCGGCAATGACAAGGTCGCCTCGTCGTCATCGTCCTCGTCGTCGTCGTCCAACTCAAAAAAGAAAAACAAAGACAAGAAGCGTCAGATGTTCCCGACAGAAGTTACACAGGTCATGAAAGACTGGCTAAATGCGAATATTGAAGTAAGAATCACGGATGGGTGACAATGGCCTAGACATTAAGAATAACGACGAAAGTAAAATTGTTGCAAGTTGTATAGGCATTGCAGTGTAGGTGTGTTGTTTCTTCCTCTGAACCTGAAAGTAAACAGAAGTAAGCATCAACAGTAGTACTTTGCATGCATCTTCCATGTTGAGTACAGACGAGAAAGCATGTAATTGTTCCTTTAATGCACATTTTATTTTCATTTATTTTTTTCAACGATCACAGCTCACAGGAAAAACCAAAAATTGCATGTGGGAGCATAGGGATGGTGAGGCTTTTTGCCCTCAGCCGACCTGACGTCTCGGCGTCATGTATGTGAAATTAACACACTGAATTTGTCTGTCCCCAAACACTAAGGAGTTTTTAACAGTAATTTGAAGGTTTCTAGGATAGACAGGCATATTTCCCCCATCCACTTGACCACCACCACTCCTAATGATCAATGCGCAGATCAAAGCAGCTAAGACGGAAGTATAATGGGGCAGTGCTCCTTCTGCAAGAAGACCTTTTCAAGCTCATGGTGTTCGGAAACTTTTTCCTCTCTGCGATACGTAGAATCAGAGACCCGCAACAAGGGGTAGCACTGTTATTATATATTCACAAGTTGAGGGAATGGAAAAGGGAAAAGTCTGAAGAAAAAATTGACTCTCACCACCAGGACTGGAACCAGTGACCTTCGCTTGAGGCCCTAAGGCCCTAATCACTGAAGTATGGTGACCATTATTATAATCATTATTGAAATAATAATTTGATATTACTCCCGATCCATCATAGTTATAGCAAACTCTTTTCTGCGCTGTGTTCACTTTGCTGTTTGGACCCTTGCAATGTAGAATCCCTACCCATCGGAAGATGTGAAAAAGCGAATAGCCAAGCAAACCTCACTGACGCTCCTTCAAGTCAACAACTGGTAAGCGAGAGCATGCACTATGCAGCATGGTAATGGCACAATTCGTATTCTATACTCCTCATTGCAGTCCGCGAAAACGAATGCCGATTTGTACTCTCAGTTGTGCCATTGTTGAGGATTACTGGCTAGAAAGTTTTGAGTATTCACAAACTCCTTGCAGCCGTTACACGTTTCGTTTCCTCAGTTCAAATGCGCAAACATAACTTAAAGGATGCGCCAATTTGTACGTTACCTTTTAACCCTGAAGCTGGGCCAGACCTGAACAATCGCGTCAGAGTGTTTTGGACTGGGGAAACGTAATGATTGCAGACTAACGTTGATTGCTATTACAAGGACCTGCATGGGCGTCTTCTTGTCGTAATTATGCTGCAGCCGACCTACATGGTGTACGGGGTTGGAAGGTCCGTTATGGTCGGAACATGCAACCATTTGCAATGCGTTCCGTCTACACAGAACTGTGAGAAAGTGAGAGCGAGAGAGGCAGAATAAGCGGGAGATAAAGAGAGAGAGAGGAGAGAAAGAGAGTGAGCAGATTGGCTTTGACAGTTTCCATTTGCTGCTATTGTTTTTGCGCTGCTAGGTTTATAAATGCTCGTCGGCGCTTAGTGCAACCGTTGATTGATCAACGCTCTGCAAGTCTAAATGGACAACCACCGATGGTAGTACCAAACCTGATGGGAAAGAATAGAAGGAGAAGTCGTCCCACGCCAACAGAAATGCCGTCGAACAGTCAGCTGCCGTCTGGCCAGCTGTCAGCAGCGGTGTCTTCGACCACCGTTGCCGTTTCGCCGAGCCGTCCGAATGAGCTGAGCACGAACTTCTCCTCGATGAGTTCTTTGACCTCATATCATCCTGGTCAACCCTCACCTCCACAACCTCACCATGGCCCAGGGATGGCTATGCATCCCACTCAAGGTAAACAGGCTAATAGGAATTGGAAAAATGCCCAGTTTCTTCGTTGTCACTTTTTAACAAACCAGTTCAAAGCGTTTTGCTCGTCTCCAAATTTTAAAGCATATCTTCAGTCAGCCTAATGGGTTATTTCTAGCGTTGAGCATCTGTTGGGGTGAGCTTCCTTTTTCAAGCCGTCACGTTTTGCGAACAATGGGAGCATTGCAGAGCCTCGGTGTGTGTGTGTGTGTGTGTGTGTGTGTGTGTGTGTGTGTGTGTGTGTGTGTGTGTGTGTGTGTGTGTGTCTACTCCACGGGGGTCCCCTAGGCAGGTGTTATTTTATCCAAAGGAGTGTGGAGCGTGAAGGCGAGCAAGTTAAATTTCTCCTTTCTTTCTTGCTTACGTTGCAGCAGTTGCAAACGCCTGGGCACCGCACGGCGCACACAATCCAAACTCACTGATGGCAGGCGCCGGAGGCATTTCCGACTACCATGGCTTTCATTCAGCGTACCCATCAGCGGCGAGTAGCATGTACCGTGGCAGCGACCCTGGCAATGTGCAGCCCCCACCTGTCACCCTGCCATCTCCACCGCTCAGCGCCGTCATACCGCAGTCCACCGCCCAGGAAACTTCGGCAGCCCAGCTGCATCAACAACAGCCAGCTGGAGTCGCATCTCAGGACATCTTCCCCAACAGCGGCGGTTCCAGCAGCTCGGCCATGCCCATGTCGCAGATGCCCGGCTTCATGATGGTCTCATCGCACCACCAGGTACCGCCGTCGCAGCAGCATCATCTTGACCACAGATCAATGTACCCCGCTGGGATGCACGTTGGCCCGGGGCCAGCGGGAAAGCAAGCGCTGCCGCCCAGTTTGAACCAGTCATCTGGCCAATGGCCGCCGCAATGGGGACAGTTGCCCTCACAACAACAGCAGCCCTCGCAGCAACAGCAGCAACTGCCGTCGCAACAACAGCAGCAAATGCCGTCGCAACAGCAGCAGCAGCTGCCCTCGCAACAACAACAGCAGCTGCCCTCACAACACACGACGCAGACTCAATCCTCGCCTCAAGACACCGCGGCCAGCACGGAGACGGCAGGAGCGGCAGTGCTGCGGCAGTAATCAGAACAGGTCGTGTGCAATGTACATATGAAGGCATCGTGTGAGTTCCGAATATTAGTCTTGAAACCTCTCCGTTCTTCCATTGAACACTGGATCTGTCTTCTTCAATCCTAACTCTTGGCTGAGTGTATCGACGTTGATAACTACTTGAACCAGGGAATCACAGATGTCACTGCCTGGATGTTGGTCTCGGACCCGAATCACTCAAGCTGAGCCAATACACATAGTGCGATGTACACGTGAAGTCGCCGCAGGTAGTCTGTCAATGTTCATTATAACTACTTCTAGAAGAATCGCAGTCGTTGTCACCCTGAGTCCTGATACTCGTCTCAGACCTGGACAAATCAACGTGAACGCATGTACGTAGTACACAACGAACTTCTTGTACAAATCCTAACAGTTAGTACCGGTTTTGCTCCACGACAATAATAACCAATTTGTTTGTTTCTGAAGTCAAAATGGCTTCACTTCAGTCCCCCCCCCCCCCCTCGTAAAGTTAATTACTTTCTCATACAGTGCAGGTCGATTATGAGGCAGGTTGTGCTCAATACTACTGCAAAGCTTCCAAGTAGCTGCCTGTACATACTCTCGTTGTACTGGCAACGCAGCTGGATCAACCTGTGACCTGTCTTGCACACACCTCCACATGCCTACAAGCCCAGACAACACTGGTGCATATTTACTCTCTTTTGGTAGTTTCTTCGGCTCTTTTGGTACTACGGTTTCTTTGGCTCTTTTGGTACTACGGTTTCTTCGGCTCTTTTGGTACTACGGTTTCTTTGGCTTTTTTTGGTAGTTTCTTTGGCCTTTCTGGTAGTTTCTTTGGCTTTTTCGGTAGTTTCTTTGGCCTTTCTGGTAATTTCTTTGGCTTTTTTGGTAGTTTCTTTGGCCTTTCTGGTAATTTCTTTGGCTTTTTTGGTAGTTTCTTTGGCCTTTCTGGTAATTTCTTTGGCTTTTTTGGTAGTTTCTTTGGCTATTTTCCATGGGTGTTGCACAGCTTGTTTATTCTCTTCCTTTCATCTTTCCACTTGACAATAGTACTGTAAACCTGGAAAATTTAGGCAAGATCGAAAACTTGACAAACTTAGCGAATAGACCGATTTTACCAAGGTTAAACCTTGCGGTTTCCTAGCGTTTCTAGATCAGACAGGTTTTGTTTCAGAGCTCTAGCACTAGCACTCGGATGTCGGGTGCCATTTTGAGCAGTGGAAGTCTACGGCATGCACATTCTAGATCTTGGCCGCAGTGAGAGGGGATTTTTGATGTGCAAAAATTGAGACGCCGCTGAAAACACCGTCGAAACGAAATCGCTACGGGAATCTGTTGCTAAATTTTCCGGTTTACAGTGCTCCAAGTAGTAGAATGACGGCATTTCAAATGCTCTGTGCATATTCCTCCAGCTGTTGTGCCTGTATTTTCCCCCTGCTTATGGACTTTCCCATGATTTTTTGAGTGCCCTTGGTGACTTTAGTGATATGGATACTGTTCATCGAGATTCGATACTGACTATCATCGGAGCAGGATGTAAGTTTGTGCTGAGCTCACATTGGTTTATGCATGTCGGCTTGGGCACATGTCAGATCAGCGGTCCACAATCGTCATAATGATCATAGTATCTTTTCGTGTTTTTTACATGTACTTTTATTTATTTTGTATTTTTTTTAGTTGTGAAAATGATCACGAAGCGTGCATGCACTCAAATATGTGGCCGCGAGTGCTCTTTATTGCAAAAGAGTTTTACTTATTAGCGAGGTTGTCCTTGACACGCACTTCCTGATCTTTACAGCTAGCTGTAGTAACTGCTACCGTCTCCACTCTCTCCCTGGACTGCACACGAGATTTACCTTGGAATGAGTGATGATTTAAAAAATAAAAAAGCCGAAGCCGACATGGATGCTGTGTGCAGTGTAGAGTGGTGCATGCCAAGTATTAGTTGTGCGAACTAATACAAGACTAATTATTATTACTTGTGGGAAAGACGTGTCGCGGTTAGGACTGTGGTGTTTAGCTGGCCACACTCACACAAAGAGTCACAGGCCGCATGTCCAGTGTACTGTGTAGTGTGTGATTACAATACAATACAATAATGCCCATCCGAAGATGATGGCAGGTCCTGAAAGGACCGACAGTGTTTCAGTCACACGGCACAGAACTTCGAGTGGCGAGTGAGGTCCTGGCGACGGCGAAAATCTCGGCCGCAGTGGCACCTGAAATCCCGAGACATAGGTTTAGGCGGCTGGATGGTGTTGCAGGCCAGTCTCCATGGTCTCCACGCACGACGGTCCTCGGCTAGGCTGTACCAGTCATTGATGTGGCGTTCCTCTAGGTCAATCACGATGTTGTCACGCCAACGCTTGCGTGGCCCGTGGCGAGGGCGCGTCTTCTGGAGCTCACCAAACAATACGCACTTCGGTATTCTGTCGTCCGACATGCGTCCGACATGCCCCAACCAGCGAAGACGGCGCGTCCTCAGCATCTCCACCACTGATCGCAAACCAGCCCGCTCCAGGATGACTGCATTGGAGAGATGCTCATTCCATTGTTCTGACTTGCTGACGTCCAGGATAAACCGAGCACAGCGGTGTGGAACACTGACAGACGGCGGGTGTCGGTTGCCTTGACAGCCCATGACTCACAGCCATAAAGTAACGTTGAGAGGACGACTGCAGAGTAAACATGAGTCTTGGTACGCACAGAGATGTGGCGGTTTCCGAAGACAGCAGAACGCAAGGCACCAAAAGACCGGGAGGCCTTGGCAAGACGGGAAGAAACCTCAACCGACAACTGGCCATCATTAGTAATACAGCTACCGAGGTATGTAAATAAATTAATTCGTTCACGATTTCGATGTCGCCATCTGCCAACGTCAAGCATCCGGTCGGAGGGGGATCAGCATTGATGACCATGCACTTTACTTCGTTTTACCAAAACTGACGGTGAGGCCGAACTGGGTAGCGACGGTCACGAACAAAGCGGCAGCAGCATCCATGTCCGTTACTGAATGGGTGTACAACGCGGCGTCATCCGCAAACTGAGACTCGGTTATGATAACTTATAGTGCATTGAGACAAACGACTCTTGGCAGTCCGGTCGCCAACAAGCTTACGGGCGATTTTGTACGAGACTGGGATACCGGCACATTTGCAAGGAGAACGCCATGCATCCATCACCACGGCAAAATACAGATTGAACAACACGGGCGCAATGCAACCTTGCCTCAAACCATTGTTGACTGGGAAAGAATCCGAAGAAGCTGTAGACACTCGCACGGCTGCCGACATTCCCTCATGCAGGGACTGTAGTACAGTGTGTGATTACTTACATACCCACACTGTATGTACGAGGTGACTTCTTCTAGGCCGGCTTGAGGAAATGGTCGGTCACTAATCTCACTATTCACAAAGCAATTAGTTGACTTTACAGTGTAGATCTACACCATTACATTGCTCTCACCATGCCGCTACCGTGATCAAGTAAATCAGGGTGCAAAAATAAGTCAGTGGAACCACGATTACAGAACCCGACCGTATTTTAGTGACTCAAGAAATATCCGTTTTGTTTGTTTTTGTTTCACACGTTTGCTCATTGCCGCTCATCATTTCAATCCCCCTTGCAAATGCATATCCTGTTTTCATAGCCTCTGCAAGCGTGTGCTCATAATTCAATAATAAATTTCGTCCTCAGAACCATTCCTAATCCAACCAAGGCACAATGCGCATTCAATAAGGTGAAGTGGCTCTGAATACAGTGAATAGGCACCCAGTTGCCAAATGCTTGGTAAAATTAATTAGTTACGCTCCGGAACTGCTGAGCTATACTTCCGTGGGTTTTACTTTTAGGCACGCGACATGTACCGAAACAAACAGGCACCTGTCCATTGAGCCTACGATTAGTATGAGTGCTGTAACACCAGCTCAAGAGTCAAGTACTTCAAAGAGAGAAGTGTCATGGTGATGAAATTTCAGTTTTCCATGCGGAATGTGTGGCAAAGCGGGCTGGTGTACCGTTGGCAAGTGGTGCTCAAACGAGTACAGGCAAGCAAGTAAGTGCGTTGAAAAGAATTGTTCTGCACAAAGTGAACACCATGATTGACAACTCAATATCAGTGCTGGAAAACCTACTGTGGGTAAACACAACTTGTCCACATGTCACACCACATGCTTCAGCTTCGTCACTTGAAATGTTGCATAGTGTAAGTACTTTTATAATGAGTTTGACCGAGATTTCGATATTAATAGCTAGTATCATCATGAACTGTCAAGATACCGTATTGCAGGAAATTTTCAGACGGAACTTATTTTCGTACGATTTCGTACACGGCCTCTTTTGTACTAAAATTAATTGCGTACTAAAATTTGTTCATGTGAAATTATGTACACTATAGCATGCATACTGCTTGCGAACACGTGTATTTAGCATGCAGCATAGCTAGCACTGTGCGAAAATATAATCCGTACGAAAGGTCGAAATTCGGCTTTGTCCGAAAATATTTCCATCCGAAAATTGACTGCTATACACTGTCAGTAGGCTACTTAGGTACATGTATGCATAGATGTTGCAACAAGTCAGACCTCTTTTAATCTTCAGCAGGACGTGATATACCCCTGCCATTGGGCTCTGCACCAGTCACACAACTAATCAGGCATGGTGGATTCTGGCGCAAGCAGCAGCTTGCTAAGCCGTTAGCATTTCTCGACACAATTTTACAGCCGGTGGTAACACGAATGTGTGGGCTTTACTTCACTTTTATGCAATTTAAATTTTTTTATCGTGAAACCTACCAGCCGAAAGCAGATGAAATATGAAAGGTTCCAAAATTGTACAGAGTTTTTATACGATGAATTTATTATCAGCATATCAAGGGGTTTCAGTAGATGAAACTTATGTATTCGTGCAAAAGGTCTAGTTTGACGTCATGTCAGTACATATGAGACGTGGCGTGCCTCGAGGAGGCCTCAATAAAATATTTCCATAGCTGCGATATAATCAAATTGAAACTGACGTGCGTGTTTTTGTCATAACGTACATTGTAAATGCTAGAGCTACGTCAAGTATTAGTAAGAACTGAGATAGTTCATCAAAGCTACTTGGATTAAATTAGAAAAATAAACCAATAAATTAGATGTCAATGTCAATACTGTTGAATACAGTTCCATCACCTAGTAACTTGTGTGATCTATGGAAGAAGCGAAGGAAACGCCAAGGACATGGTCTAGGTTGTTAGTTCCTGCACACCATCGCGGATATCCACCAGCCCTCGCATCAATCTCTCCTTTGTGAGGCGAATGTACAGGATGCACACGCGGATGACGAACCGGCCGTCCGGCAGGGTGGTACCGGAAAGATAGATGTTGTCGCGCTGGTTGATGAACAACAGTAGGTTCTCGTTCAGCTTGCACATGTGCTGGATGTGTTCCTTGCTGGCCGACGACGCCGTGTCAGCGCTATCGTCAAGCGAGGCCGATTTGCCAGCCTGGCCGGGCGGAGAATCGTAGCAAAACGTCAGGATCGACAGACTGGGCTCAGTGGCGAGGCGCACGCCCAGGCTCTCCATCTGACGCAGCTCGTGCGCAAACTCTGCCGTCCAATCCAGCCGCTCGTCCAGCGCCTGGCGCCACTTGCTCAGGCCGCACAGCTGCAGAGGAAACCAGAGACGGAGTCCGTAGCAGGGCCGAGTCAGCTGCATGGACAGCTCCAAGAAGTTGTCCTCGTCCTCGCACATGCCCGGCAGAAACGGCAGATCGGTCTCGACGGAAAAGGCTCGCTTCAGATGCGCCCGCTCCTTGACCATGGTCAGGCCAGTGGCCTGCGGCAGGAAGAAGGACTTGTGAAGGTCGATGGCTATGGAGTCCGCCTCTTCCAGGCCGTCCAGTGCGTCCCGACCGCGCTCGGTCAGGTTGAATGCCGCGCCGTACACGGCATCCACGTGCAGCCACACGTCATGACGCTGGCACACCACGGACACCGCGCGGAGATCGTCGACCGCACCGGTGTTCGTCGTGCCGGCGCTGGCAACGACCAAGAACGGCTTGCGGCCAGCTTTCCGCTCTTTGACTATGCTCGCCTCCAGTGCCGTTGCATCCATTCGTAGCTTTGCATCGCAGGGCACTAGGCGCATCGCTGACTGCGGAATACCGGCCATAACTAAGCCTTTCACTATGCACGTGTGTGTTTGACTGGTCGCGAGCACAACGCCCTCCAAGATCTGTTCTTCGCTGAGATATCTGCGGCGCGACGCCAGAACACCAATGAAGTTTGCCATGGAGCCACCAGACGCAAATGATCCGAATGATCTGCCCGGGTCGTATCCCACTATCTTGCCCATCCAGCGGATGACATTCGATTCGAGCTGCACTAATCCGGGGTTGGACAGAAAGCGTGCCGTGGCTCGGTTTAGACAGCTACACAGCAGCTCGGCAGCTGCTGACTGAAGCAGTCCGCCAGTCGGTACGTACGCACAGAAACCGGCTGCCGAGTCGTTCTTGCCACTGCGGGCCGCCACGTTGCACACCAAGTCCAGGATGTCGGCCATATCCCTGCCTGTCTCCGGTACATCTTCCTCTTGTAGTCTGTATATGAACACAAGTAGACATGCAACCACCACCAGCAACAACATCAACAGTCAGTTGCTCTAGGATTTCAAATAGGGGTGAAAGGGGTGATCAGTTTGTTTAGCTGCGGACCCGTTAGCAAACGAGTACCCGTTAGTCGTGTACGACGGTACAGTACGGTAATATTAGCTGGTTTGCCCAGTTGTAGAATTCGATGTACAGTTCGAATGTGTTGTTGCTTGTTCGATCCTACTACATATGACAATTTTGACTGTTTTACATGTAGCGCAGTATGTGCGCATGCTGTGCTTGTCGCGATGTAGTGTACTTGCTGTGAATTGCATGACTTTGCACGTCCTGCTCGCATGAAATGTATAGTAACTGTTACTATTGCAGTATTGGCTGCTAAAGGGTACCCGATAACCCGGCCGTTAAGCCACGTACCCGCTTGTAACCTAAAAGGGTAACCGTTTCACCCATAATTTCAAACCAACCGGGTACACGTGTACCTGGCACAACTCTTGCAACCGGGTCAGTCCCGGGTACATTCAAGTGCGGCTAATGTACATCAGGGAGCCTTAGGATTTCCTGATTGAGTCCCAACCAGGTTACACGTGACCCGGTATTCTTTTTCCAAGCGGGTCCAAGTACCCCCAACCGGGGTCCAAGTACCCCCAACCGGGTCACTGACCCGGCTCAGGAGCAGACACTGCTACTAGGTGCGTATGGGGAAGGGGGGGGGGGGGGGGTGGGAGGGGGCTGTTATGTCCTTGCGACACACTCATAGGTGCAGGGTTCATTCAAAGTTTATGTATGGTGTGAGGCGCCAGACACAGTGGTGCCTACCTACTGGACATTACCATGATTACAGATCTCGTTGCCTGGAACCTCAGATGTTTAATATAATTCTTATAATCTTAACACACAGTTTCGTATGATACACAAAAACCATTTCAGCTGTACTCAAGGCTAGCTAGCTGGCAGGGTTATAGCTTTCCTGAATCGTTCCTACGCTCCCAAGGCTAATTTCGTGGCGATTCAACCGAGCTGTGCTACTCACTTGCTAGCAAGCCGCCGTGCAGCTTCCACGGCCTCCGGACCGTCCTCCAGCGAATCAATGAAACGCGTCGGTCCGGTATCCATGAACCGTATCGCGTCGGTCATCGCTACGGTCATCTTCTCTAGTAATTCCTGAAATCCTTCAGGTGATATTCTAAGCTCGTCCATGTCGGGTGCTTTTCCCAGCGAGGACCTCAGCCACTAGTGCACTACTGCACGCTAAAATAATGTTTCCAGCGTCCTTGTTCTGGATACAAATAATTCGTTGGGAACGAAATCGCGAAGTCACGGTCCCTTACTTTTTTTAGGTGAAGAAAATAATAACGCTGGCATTGATTTTTATCACGGTCTAGTCTTGACTGACTTGACACGACACAAACGTAAACGTGACTGTCGCCGTAAAGGTGCACAAAAATTATGCACGCGCACAGCCGATAATCACGTACTCAGTACATGACTTGTGACGTTGTGTAGATCTACACGTACACGTGGCGTCTACAATGTGATCACTGATCAGCTGATGAGACAGACTTCAAGATGACAGCGATACAATAGTCATAATCATTGTATCGCTGTCATAGAGCCAGAGAAGAGTGAAATAGTTGCACGAGCACTCGTCGAGCAGTCGGCACGTCGCCGAACTGACCTCTGACTCTGTACAGTCATACAAACTACACATGTACATTGCGTTGACAGTTTTACATGCTCTTACCAGATACCATGGATACAGCACAGGTCAATGATTAGGTATGTTCGCAACTGGATGAGCGATTCAGCATGCATGACAGTCATCATCAGATCATGGTCATGGATTTTAATTTTCACTATGACTGGAGACTGAGCATCTGTACAATCATGTATTGTAAATTTTGTACAATCGTCATGTACGTGAGAGAAGAGAGAGAGAGAAAGAGAGGAGGGAGGAACAAGAAGACCATTGGACGGGTCACGGAATCAACAGTTGAAAGGTTTGCATGAAGATCATCATTCTGGTAGTGAAATATTGTGTCAAACATGCAATGCAGGAAAGTGAAGTGATAGAGGAAACCCATCCTCTCTTCTGTTCATTGCAGAATAGTACATGTATCAGATAAAAGACATCTCTAATTTTAAATGCTGACCACTGGCAGAAGAGAGAACTCCAGAATAAGTTGCTTTTTGCCCACACTAGCTGCCCAACATGCATGCTCAAGCCGAGTTCCCCAGCTCGGACCACCATTGCCATTGGCGGATACAGTCTGTCCAATAACCGTGCTGGATTAATTTTTTTAAAAGGAAAATGCGCAATGGGTTGCGTTTACTGGCCAAAATTGCGATGCAACATGTACACCATTATTCTTCATTGATTTTTCATATGTTATTGCAGGAAGAGATCATAGGTTAAAGCAAAGGGTTTCACTCCGGGACTAGAATGCAGACATTGCGAACAAAGACCAGCCAAAGCTCAAGTATGAAGAGTAAGACCAATCATTAATTTTGATGTCACAGCATAGACTGAACAAATTTAAATACAATTTTATACAGGGGAGGGGATAACAAAATGCTAGTGGTCAACGGGAAAATATAATGTTTTAAAATAGATAACAAAAGTAGTACAGTGCGGTGGGGGTTCTGGGACAAAAGTCACCTTTGACCCCTGGCTGCCAAATAAGGAAGAATAGTCCATATATGGCAGATGACCTTTGACCTGTGAGCTGCCATATAAGGATGAATAGTCCATATTCTTCCTTATTAGGCAGCCAGGGGTCAAAGGTGACTTTTGTCCCAGAACCCCCACCGCACTATACTACTAACAAATTTACACTGTGTGCAAGTTCAGACTTTTGAAGAAACTGATTAGTCTTCAAATATTTCCGGTGACCCATTCTACAAGTAATGGGTGCTGTTCGCTACAAGACCTCTGGCAGTCGGGAACTGACTGGCAGCCGTGGGTGTAGCAGTCGCGGGCCTTCCTGCTTTGGACGCGGCCTTCTTCGATTTCCTGTAGGAAATGATAGTGAGGAGCAGAATTCAAATCAGAACAAGCTACGATGTGCGTTGACTGTCTAGAATGCCCTGTGCACAGCATCCGGTACAAGTGTGTTACAGGAATGGACAAGTGATTAGACCATTCTTACCTTGTTGCTTCATGCAAAGATACAGACCAGGCAAGGAGTTTGCTGGGCTGCTAACATCATACCTGCGTGACATGCAATCATGAGTTTAATTTGGAAGTCACGGTGAAAGGTTTGGGGTTACAGGAGATGGCAAACAGTTTGCTCTTACGCCTTCTTTCCAGCCTTTCCTGCCTTTCCGGCACGAGTCGCCGCCCGGCCTGATTCGATAGCTTCACGCATAGCAACTGCTTCCGTCAGCTCGCTGCACACAGAAGACAAAAAATCCCGGATTTCAATCTCAATACATTTTTTCACAGTGAAACTTACGATTAGTGTGGGCAATGGAACCACACATGCACGCACGCACACACACACACACACACACGCACACACACATGCACACACACACACACCAACACACACACACACCACACCACACATCCCACCCTCTCCAGCCAGCCCCCCCACCCCCTCCCCCCCCCCCCCCCCCGTCCCACACACACACCACTAAAAATGAATAGCAACATTTCATCCAAGAAACGTTGCACTTCAAAAGGCTGAGAGAAGAGATGGAAATGAACCAAGTTGGAATGCAAAGAGTTTCCTAACAGACCAGCGTTTTGTGACTCTAGATGGTCAGAAAGGTGCCCAGTAGGCGGACGTGCCCGGATTAGGGCCGTCCGGATCTGGGGAGTTTTACTGCACTCGCTTCACCATCCTTTCGTCCTGGTTGTACTGTAAAACTGCCCAGATCCGGGCAGGTTGGGACCGAGCACTGTCCGTAGCTAGGAATTGCCCGTAACTCAGAACGTATGTACTTACTGGCATGCAAGAAAACATCTTTTATGCCAATTAATTAGTTTTTGGGGCCCTTTCCCCCGTTGAAATGCCAATTTGTATGACTCTAAATGTATGACTGTAGATGGGTCAGAAAGGTGCCCGGTAGACGGACGTGCCCGAATTAGGGATGTCCGGATCTGGGGAGTTTAACTGCACTCGCTTCACCCTACTCTATATTGCTCGTACCTGACATCTATGATGAGATCCTCGGCGCCCTCGTCCAGAGCGGCAGTGAGAGCTGCCTGCACTCGCGGCGCCACTTCCGGTCCCTCGTAGTCGCGAGTAGTTCTGCCTGCCAAGTCCAGGTCCACTTGCAGTGCGTTTTCAGGCTAGAGCGCATAGCAAGAAGTAAAGCAAAGTTCACAAGTTCATGTTACCACCTATACGGTAAAAGCAGAAATTTTCGGTGATGTAATATTTTTGGTATTCTCCAAAATCGGCGGTTTGGTGGAGGGAAATTTTCGGTAAACCCGGTTTCCAGGTAAGTGTGCTAATACTACATGCATACAGTACCGGTTCTGCCGAAATTTTCGGTGGGTTTTATTTTCAGTAAAAATTGTCGGCACCGAAGTTACCGAAAATTTAACACCACCGAAATTTTCTGCTTTTGCAGTACATTGTTGTGTTGAGAAACGTAGCCTGGGATGACAGCTACATATCAGAGCTCATAGTACCATAGTTCATAGTACCATAGCTCATTATCCTATCCACGATGGGAATTAACCATATTGCGTGACCGATCCTTTCAATGTTCTTATCTTTCATTTTCCTTTCCCAACTGGACTCTTCCTTGGTTCCCCCTTTCTCTCTAGCTAATCTCTTGCACCTTTTTGCTATTATTCATTTAATGTGGGGCTTTGAATAAATCATGGACACACCATAGCTCAGTGGCTAGAGCATCGCTGGCCACAGGCGATGGTCCCTGGTTCAAGTCCTGGTGGTGAGAGTCAATTTTTTCTTCAGACTTTTCCCATTTGCATCATTCCCTCATATCAATGAAAACACAACCAGCTTAGGGAATTTCGCTTGCATCAGTATAGTGTTGAAAATACAACAACAGTGGAAGGTGAAACCAGAGGAGAGAATATTGAAGTTTGTGTAGTCATAACATGGCTCAGGGCTAGGCAAATAGACCTCAACTCACTCTTAGCCATTATCACCGCCGCTACCGCTGCTTATGCTGCAATTCTATAATTACATCGCCAAATTTTCAGCCTAGAGTCTTCATCGGGAAGAATATTGAGGAAAGTGTCTGAATTGACTGATATTTTCGTTGCCGGTGTGTTGTTGCATGAGCCATGCCTATTCGTTTCAACAATAGTGCTCGAGGATGTGTTTAACTGTGCTGTTCATGCACTTGCAACTATGCGTGTAACGGTCGTTGAAAGCACTCACCCGATACTTTACGTGACCCGGTGCGATAACGGAGTGCTGACTGCTTCGTTTCCGTTTCGTCGATGTGTCCCGCGACTTCCCCATCGGCCTAGGGAGCACGACTTCGCTGGGGAAATCAATAATTATCAGGTAGAGCATCAAAGAAAACCAAAGTTGTAACACCCTGTATCTGCTGGACGAAAGTCTCAACTGAGTGCATGCATATAGCATCCCCCTCTTGTGTTCACTTGCATAGCAAAGCGGAGTCGATTATAAATCTAACCTTTTTTGTTCTTTAAGTCTAGTGAAGAAGGGTGAGACTTCTATTCGGAGAATAGTGGTTCCTATTCATAACGGACCATAAAGGATATGTGCAAATTGTCACTACAAATGGGAAAATATTGCCCCTCTCCAAGAGAAGCCACAGTCGAAGGTCGTCTAGTGCATTGATAACTGCAACGCTAACGCACAACAAGGGTTGACGCATACCGTGCTTCCCAGAATGTAAGTCGCACCTTTTTACACTAAATTTCAAGAGCGAAGAAGGGGGTGCGACTTACAATCGAATGTGACATCCTAGTTACGTGCCAATATTGAAACAACATGGCCCAATTCTGAAAAAGGTGGGTGCGACTCATAATCAAATGCGACCTATAATCGGGGAAATACGGTACCTATAATCTTCTTTGACATCAACCAGCGTCCACTGGTCGGCATCCTCGTCCCACTCGGCACGCGACATTATCCTCTCCCTGACGTCTTCCGGTACAAAGTTCTCCATTAGCAAGTCTCTGCAACGGGCAAAGCACAGTACATTCGGCGATACGTGATCAGGTTTTAAAATGTAAATGTTAATGCTGATTGGAAGTTGCCATTCATACCTATCCGCTTCTATCCGTTTTGCAGCAATATTCAATTGTGGACTAGAGGAGGAGGTCTCTTGATCTTGAAATGAAGCTGATTTGCTCGTCAGTTGTTGTGCGCTCCTATCGCACTTTCTCACTACATGTTATCCTGGTACAGTCAAGTGCAGCTGCTTCAAAACTCGTCCCTATGGGGTCTTTTCAATTTTCAATTTAATATTGGTTCAGTATCTAAGTGGAAGCTGATTTGGGGAATAAAAAGAAGCAAGCATTGCAGAGATGAGGAGAGACCCTGGTACAGAACATATAGGAACTGATCTGGTGTACAGCTCTACACAAGGATGTTTGTAGCTGCAGTGCCTTTTGTAGCAAATTATCTTACTTAAGGCGAATTTCCCGAGTCAGATCCTCCAGTGTGGACATGAGGTCAAGTCGCTCATCAGCAAACACACTCTCCAGATCGCTGATATCCTGCAGGGCAGTCTGGTACTTGCCATACAGCTGCGAATGTGGCAGAAACAAAACAAAACACACAGCACACAATGATAGCTTGAACAAGCTGCTGCCAATATGCGGGATGTTATGTTACGTAACGGAAATAAAATGCTGGAATGATACTCGATCTCCAGTCAGCTAGCTTCTTCGAACTTGTAAGGCCAAAACACATGAGCTGAGAGTTGCCGAGCCAAATGCAATGAAGTGAAGTGCGATGAAGTGTAGCTAGCAATAAAGCATTTTTGAACCGGTTCAAAGCATCAACGTCAGTGGGTTCAAACTAAGTGAAACACAACACTCTGTACAAGAATTGCTGCCAGACATTACAGGAGGAAAGAACCCACCAGCGGAAAGTCACTTACAGCGTTGAGTTTCTTTGTTTTGACCATGACCTCTTGCTGGAGAGAGCTGAAGGTTTCCGCCACCTCAGCAGTCGACTCCTCCTTGGCTTCGAGCTCTTGTTGCAGTTCTCTTTCCTTTCTCTGCCGGAGAGAACAGCACATTAGTATAGAAGCCATACATGTCAGTACTAGGAACACTAATAAACACCAAAGCAAACGGTGTGCTCAGTGCATTGAGTGAACAGCGACTGAATGAAGCGGCTGTCAGTTGACAAGCCCTTTGTTACGTGCCACTAATGACAGTATATTTTGTTAGGTGCCTCCTCCCGTTCCATTGGAAACCGTGTGTCCTTGTCGGTAACTTTAATGTTCTAATGAAATACGTACAATATCACACCAATTTAAGGGGTTCACGCCGAACGCAGAACGCAAAGTGCAGCACCTGACTTTGGTACTGTCATTCAACTGTGGTCTTTCGCAGTAGAAGCTTTCCATCGCCGAGCCCCAAAGCTCAGACCAGAGATCCGCTGCTGCTGCTGCTGCCGTCGTCGTTGTTGTTGTTGTTGTTGTTGTTGTTGTTGTTGTTGTCGTCGTGGTCGTCGTTGTTGTTGCTGCTGCTGTTGTTGCCGCCGTCGCCATCGTCGTCATTGTTGTTGTGAAAGAGGACCAAAATGCCCTACCTTTTCTTCGGCGATCTGACGTCGCTTCTCTGCCAAGATCCTCTCCTGGTCTTCTGTGTGGGCATGGATAGTCTTTCCACCGACCAGCAGTTTCCCTTGCATTGCCTGCATATAGTCAACATAGAGCTGTGTTGCGACACACACATCAGGTTAGGCACTCGAAAAAGCTAGCTCTGTACAATGTAATTGTACAGCCTAGGCATAGCCGGCAATCACACAAACAGTACAAATCACAAAACTTCAAGGGAAATCCCCTTCTCCCCTCATTATTCCACTTCTCTCGACTTCGAATGTGTTCACATCCTCATGCAGGCACAGACACTCATGTCAATGAAACGAGACAGCTTGGAAGCCTAGTAGCCCTCGTTATGCTTTTTTTACCTAGATCGTCATGTGTGTTGTTCAAACCGATAGAAACGTCTTTGCTCTACGACTATCGAGCAAGTGTTTTCGTATTGCAAAGAAGGTTTTATCAGTTCTAATAACACGCATGACGACCTCAGTAAAACAAAGCATAGCGAGAGCCCGCTCGTTCCTAATTTGTTTTAGTTATAATAAGAAAGTTAAGCTCAGAACCACAAATAGATACAATCATAATTCAAAACTCGCTGATGAGTCCACAAAGGACGAAACAGCTCTGTCCGCAGGTTGAGTAATTCAAAACTCTAACTCCCAGACAGGTACATTCTACCAAAGGTATTATAGTTAGTATGCAGCATTGGGTATTACGCAATGGTGCTAGCTTATGGTGCTAGCTTATAAATTTATCATTTTCCTATTTTGTCAACACATAACATGGGATTCGAACCCGCACTATCGCCCCGCATACATTCCCCCGATACACTTCGCATACACACACATTCTACCAAGTTGCTTCACGTTATGCATATCAATTTTTTGTCAGATCTGGATAAGAAGAACTCCGGATAAGACAAACAAACTTGTTCGGTCCCTTGAAGTTCGTGCTAACGAGGTTTGATTGTACATGGACTCTGCAGGTGCGTGACCACTCACGTCAATAGTCTTTGATAGCTTCTTGACCGTGTCCTGTTCCTTGACGAGCTGTTTCGATCTCTTGTGTAGCTTGTGCATGAGCTTGTCCTTCTCCTGCAGGTTTCACAATCACATTGTATGAACCATTGATACAATGCATGTACAGTACGCGTAACAGTATGATTGGAAATTCGGACGCAAGCCAAGGAATTCAACAGCTTGTTACAAAACGAATCCATGCTGTACGTATGCATGGGTGTTCAAGCCATTGTCCCATGACACGCAATGAATATAATTATGTTATCAGATCTTACTTCAGACGTGCTGTGTGCTAACACACGGAGAAAATGTGCAACATAACACTGCTACTGCTCAGCACGCTTATGGCGCGTCGCAGTGTCATTTTGCACTTTGGTCTTACCTCGGCAATTATTTCCTTGTTCTCCAGGATGGCGGTTTTCTCAGCCTCGATCTTGGCTTGCTGCTCCTTGAGCCTTAAAGCTGCATCTAACCGCGGGTCGTCCTCTTCTTCAGCACCGTCGTCGTCTTCTTCTTCATCACCTTCCTCCTCTTCACCCTGGCTTTCTCCGTCTTGGTCACCCTCTCCCGAACCTAACATGAGGCGTGGCACGAAAAGCGTACAAACAGGAGCAAAATACTAAGCTCTCTGCAGTAGCACACAAACAGGAGCGAAGTGCTAAGCTCTCTGCAATAGCGTACAAGACGAAATCGCAGCAAACTGTTTGCAACTGGTCCCACTGACAGCGGCAACACAGCAGATAATGAAGAGTATGCAACATCTCAGCTAGGAACACTACATTTTCTGATATACTCGGCATCAAAGCCGGTTGAGCTTGTCGCCACCCCCTGAATTTAAAGCCACGCACCTTTTCGTTTCTTCTTTCTCCGCTTGCCTTTTTTGTTGCCCCGTTTTTGCAATTCTGACTGCAATCTGCATGGAAAAGAAAGAAGAAACAGCAAAATACAGGAATTCGAATACCACCCTGTATACTCTGAGCAAAAGAAAAAGCAACGAATGGCTAGAGGAGTAATGAGCAGAGCAAAACAAACAATGGTGGTCATCATGCAAGTTAATGCTTTCTTGCTAACGTCCCGGACCTTTATCATGAATATCTCACCAGTGGAATTGAAGATACAGTAAACCTTGTGACTAACGACCACCCCTTGAGGCCAGAGAAAGTGGTCTTTAGTGGCAGGTGGTCCTTAGTTAGAGGTTTGCACCGCACAACGATATAATTCTTATGAATGTGAGACCGTGCCTGGCGAAGTGGTCTGTGGTACCAGGCTGGTCGCTAGTCACGGTGGTCTTTAGTTACAAGTTTTACTGTAATACAGAGCCGAAGCAGTCCGGTCATTTTTTTTCATGATGTTTCATTCATCCACTCCATATAGGGCTTGAAAGTGCTACGTCACAGCATAGCAACAATTTCAAATATTCAAAAACTGGATCCACTTGGATCCGAGCACATTTCAAGCGGTCTTACTCACAGCAAGGTGATGTAGCCAGTGCAACTGACTGATTTGGCTAATAGGGGCGGGGTGACAACTGCTGGCAAAATAAAAGTCACACCTGCATGCGACATGAGTGGGTTGCTATGCACCCACATACTTAGGCAATAGCAAAGTCACACCTTAGTGGATCCAAAATAGAAATCTGATATCAACTTACTACTCCCTGGGCGTTTTTGACGTCATCACTTTCAAGCCCTATCGTTTGCTCTCATCATTTATCTCATGCCGAGATTCTCTATACTGAAGAATGTTCATTCCATTTCAAAGTCTTCTGCACCCATCACACGCACTATGCACGTCCAGTGCTGGCAACTGAAATCCAACCCCCGGTGCGCGGTGCGTTCACATTCTGGCCGTCTCTTTTTCGTAGTAGTTTTACAATCCCGTGTTGGGTCTTTGCGATGTGAGCACACCGTTCAGGGGTCGTATTTCAGTTGCCAACACTGTACTGTGTACATACTGTGCACATACTTCTGTATCTCGTCTTGGTACTCGCGAAGGAGTGCGTCCTTTGGGTCTTCGTTGATCTTGGGTTTGTTCTTGATGTTCTTGGCCCTGTTTGCGTACCTGCAGTAACATCAACATTGTGAGACTATGTTTGCAGATGGGTGTTAACGTTGTACCAGCAAGATGTCAGCGAATACATGATATCAAACTGATCAAGTGCTGATGTCATTACACGTGAAAACTGAAAAGGCACAATTAATGTGCAGTCTGGTTCGAGGAATCAAACAGGAATACGACAAAAGAAAGACCTGCTTTGAGTGTTGATAAGTGCACAAGGATCTTTCAATAGGTACTCACCGAAGTGTTGTAATTGTCTCCTCGTAGTTGTAGTCAGCTGGTCCCTGATCAGTGGGGACAGACACCAATACATGCAGCAGTACAGCAGACAAAATACATCTTAGAACCTGCATGGACATTACCTATTACGCTTCCTTCCTGTCAGCAGCAGGAACAGCGAATCTAAAAACTGGCTCCTACGCAGTATCTGCTAACCACTACCCTGGTGTCTGGCAGTTGCTTTACAGCCACGTTTGTACTACTGTTCACCCAAGGAAGATGATGATGTTGTACTGTACATGCTATTGAACCATGGTACACGCTGCTGCGCTGCCTTGTACACACTGCATTGTATCGCTGACACGTGCACCTTTTTGTGCTGGTAAATACACCACTTTTGTGCTGATGCGTACACCACTTTTCATTATTTTAATTTAGTTTGTCTTCTTCATATACCTCAGTGCAGGATCCAGGGCAATATCGATCTGTCTCGTATTTATCACACTGGCCCATGTGTATGGCAAGCCCCTGCAGTACAGCACTGACTAGTAAGCACTTGCATTTGAGAACACACATGTTGTTGAGGGGCACTTTTCTCCTACACGATTGAGTGTTGCGATTCCCAAGATTGACTGTAGTGTCCGTCGCTCTGAAGCAACTCTAGTGAACATAGCAGTGCAGTGCAGTCAAGCTGTACTCCGTCCAGCAAGACATCAGAACATGGCTGTTGCTGACAGCTACTACTGCTGCGGATATTGAAGTCCGTTGAGAAGTCAAGTGGCCACAGGGCTCTGGCCTTGCGGCCGTGAGCAGTGGTGAGCAGTGGTGTGAGCAGTGCTGAGCAGTGGTGAGCAGTGGTGAGCAGTGGTGTGAGCAGTGGTGAGCAGTGGTGAGCAGTGGTGAGCAGTGGTGTGAGCAGTGGTGAGCAGTGGTGAGCAGTGGTTGAGCAGTGGTTGAGCAGTGGTTGAGCAGTGGTTGAGCAGTAGGCCTCCGCGGAATATGTCGGCATAATTTCGGGAATTATCGGTGTGATTTTTAAAACGGGAATTATTGGCAATTTTTGTGGAATAATCGGTAAAATTTGAGCAATGCCCCCCTTTTTTCAATTTTTTTCCATTTTAACACCATGATTTGTACCAAAAAGCTTGTGATCCTGAATGAGTTGATCGCCCGGTATTTCAAAAGAGAAAGAAAAAAAAGCTTCCAGCCGAGTTTCACGCGAACCGTGATTTTTTTGCCCGTACAAGTGGCAAAAAAACCCGTAAGCGGTACGGTATCTGCAAAAAAGGGAAGAAAAAAAGCATTATCGTGAGAATTATTGGTGGAATTACGGGAATTATCGGACGTAATTTTGAGCAATGCTCAAAGGAATTATCGGTAAAAATACGAGCATATTCCGCGGAGGCCTATTGAGCAGTGGTGGTCCGTTTTTGCAGTGTTACAGTGCTAGTACGCGCTAAGCAAGTAAGAGCGCCGGCAGCCCCGGTCACTCCAACTGATTTCAATGTCCACAAAAGTAGATGAGTGCTTCCAGACGAGAACAGCAGTATTCCCATTCCGTTTTTGCTTTAGCGTAGCTCTGAGGTCGACACACTTATTTATTTTCTACCCTTCCTCTCTCCGTATTTCTGCCCCTCCCCCCTTTCTCTCTCATTCCCTCCAGCGTCCACATGTATCAAAGGAGGCTAACCCGCCTGTTTGTGGTGCGACTTTAAATAAACTTCTACAACAACAACAACAATAACAACAACAACAACAACAACAACAACAACAACAACAACAACAACAACAACAACAACAACAACAACAACAACAACAACAACAACAACAACAACAACAACAACAACAACAACAACAACAACAACAACAGCATATGCCTAGCATCAGTCATTCTCCCATCATATCTTGCCACCTACCATGGTAGCTACCATCACTGTTCTGGCGTTTCCACCCAGAGAATCTGCCAAAGCATTGCACACAAGGCATAGCAGGCATAGCAGGGATATGCACACACTCACTACTCATTTCCCACGATCCCATGATCATTATTGTTTTGATACAATCATTTGCTGCTTCACATGTTAGCGCCCAGATTTCCCTATACCCATTTCATTATGTACGCAAAGGTTTGTACTGTCTCTGGAATAGTGCATGATGTACCTGAAACGCAAAGCTGTTCACACACCGTCATTCATATCAATGTGTATGTATTCATGTTGCTTAGAGTTGGGGAAAGCATGGTAAATGACATCATCATGTTGCTTAGAGTTGTGGAAAGTATGGTAAATGACATCATCAGTTGCTTCGAGTTGGGGAAAGTATGGTGAATGACATCATCATGTCTACTTGGCAAACAGGTCTTCCATGCACGGGAACTGACCTTGTAGCAGACGTGTCAACTTGGAGTCTCGGTACGGAACGAAAGAACTTCGGCTATCGACCTGTGACGGAAAGATGCACGCAGGCATGTGTGCTCTAGTGCACATGGCTTTCAAACGCAGTTTTCCTCTATCTTTCTACGTTTCTTGGTTACTGTAAAAGCCATATATATATAACGAAGTGCTAACTCTAACGAGTTAACGAGGAGAAATCTGTCGTTAAAATAGAAATCGTTATTCAGAAATCGATACATATACTGTCCTATTTAGCGTTGAGAATGAGTGAGAATCGTTTACCTTTGGTACACGTGAACTAGTCAATTCTGGGAAATCGTTATATATGCGCCTCGTTAGAATAATGGCTTTTACAGTAGCACAATTTGTTCTGACACGACTGGCTCTCACGCTTCATCTGATAGTTTACACATGACCGACATGAAGTGAATAATAGTTTGGCTACACAGGTAAACTCAAGGCGGCAATGCTCTCCATCAACTTACCAGAGCAGAGATTACGTTTCCAAGTGTCGATAGCGATAAATTAATTTTCGTTGCTTCCTTGAGACGTTCACCCTGCAAAGGATATCATTATAACAAATCGCATAAATCTATAGGTACAAACTGCTCACACAACAGCGCTGAAAAGGTACGAATAAATAAAAATTAATATCAAACCAAATAATAAATGTGCAGATCAGCAACAATTCATTGAAGGAAGAAGAAAGGACCATTAAGTTACGAGTGATGACTAACAGTCCACCAAGGTTTTGTGCCTTGTTGTCGCACCATCTGGCCGTATTATTATCTCTTTACCTAGGTGGACGTTTAGTCATCACACGTAACAACAATCATCACAATTCAAAAAGATGGACAGGGTTCCAACGATTGTCATGGCAACCGAGCCGGCTGATTCCCTCTGTCTAAGCCACCATGCTATGCTCCCCCTCCAGTATCAGTCCTGACATGTCAAAAGTGGAACCCCTTGGCTAAAGAAAAGAGTGCGACACAGATCCATCAATGGCAAGTGACTATGCTATGACTTACTGTTGCACCTGTCTTGGACTGTCTCTCACTGCCTGCCAAGTCCACAAGGTTCAGCTTGCCCACGTGGATATGGTTTTCGCCATCAGGCCCGACCTGCATGCACAGATTCATAACACATTTCGCACAGGAACGACACTGAATTAGTTACTATGTCGTCTCCCTAAATGCTACAACTCTGACGTAAACACACTTTCAGCAAAAGAGAAGTTTCACATTCGTCACATGACCCTGCGGGGCAGCCATGTTGGTTCCAGCTCCAGTCAACCCCTGCATCTACATCTATAAAAATGTCACATGATATCGGCCATGTTGGTTCCAGCTCCAGTCAACCCCTGCATCTACATTTATAATTATGTCACATGATATCGCCCATGTTGGTTCCACTGTCTGCATGACATGATCATTTTCGGTACAAATTTCGTCACATGACAAAAGCATCAAACTACTCTATAGCCTGTGGAAATTAAAATGGGACGTACGCATCAATTACTCCCCATTAGGTTTTGCACGGCAAGTCCACTACAACTGTATACACAGTTACACACCTTGATACCAGCTCTGCATTACAGGTCGTGGACTTTTGTACTAGAATGGGTTGTACCTGCCAAGTATGGGGCAACTTGCCCCGGAAAAAAAGGTGACGGCCATCTTAGATGCATACATCCCATTAATAAGTGCAATGCGTTTCCACTGAGCTTCCCTGCATAGTTCCACTGACCTTGCAACATTCCACAGTGATGATGAAGATAGCATGCGACCGGGATGAGTGCTCGTTCATGTCAGTACACCTGCAGAAGCAGTCGGTGGAAATGGAAGGAATGGGAAAAAAGGAGGCATGTTTCAAATCCAGAATGTAAAAAATGGACAAATTCCCATGGAAACCTGTCTATGTGCGTAGTCCCTAGCTACATTCGCGGGGGAAAACACACTTTTCCAATCGTGGAAAACCTACTTGTGAGCATGCACAGTAGCATACCATAGTGTTAGGCAAGCTCCAGATATGCCCACATTCCGTACCCTCGTCAGACAGCACTTCAGTATCGCCCAGTTATCAAAATCACAGTCACCACTTCCGCTGCACACCTGGCTGGGCATCCCATTGCTTTGCAAGTTGCTAATCCCTCCCCATTTTTTGTACGTGCTTTTCATTTTCATTTTTCTCTTCTTCCGTGGTTGGTCTCACCATCTCCCCAGTTCAATTGGCTGTCTTGGCATGCTACGAGGTGCAGAAATATATTTAAAAAACAATACCCGTGCATCATGCCACACCGACAATGGGACTGTGTCACCTACCAAGAGTGGAAAAGAGAAGAGATTATCCTGTTTTTTTTGGACTCCACATTTTATCCCAGCCAACACAATTATATGCATACTGCTTCCGGCGCTGTAAATATGCTTGGAGCTCCAAAGAGATGTTGGAGAGATATGACAAATTGTAAAACAAGTGCATCGCAAGCGAAACAATTCCGACTCGGGAGGGACGCCTAAAACACATCGGAACCCCCTGTCAATAGGGCTTGATGCGGGATGCAAAACAACTCAGCGACATCCGTTCTCGTTAGAAACGAGTCAATAAAGCTCCAATTTCTAGGAACCCTGCAGATGCATATAAAGAATGAGAGTATGAGCAAGATTTAACAAAGGACCAGGTTGCCATACTTACCCGACTGATCTGTTCTTGTTGCCCACGGTCATAACCCGTTCGATTTCATCGGAATTCTTTGCAACAAACGCCTTCAGATCCTGAGAAGCCAGAATGGAAATATCATACAGAAAATAGTCAACATTGTTCGTCAAGTACATACCATCATATTTACGTCAGTAGTGCAGGGAGAAAAAATAAACATTCCACTTCCGTCATAACACTTCGTTCTTCTGTATTGGAAAAGCAGAATAAAATTGTCATGGTTCACGCGAGACTCGCTTAGAGTCTGAGTTTTCTGCACTACTCTCCAGGATTATGGTGCATATGTACATGTAGCTACTAAAGCGATGGGAGGTAAGTAGATCACACCCACCACTAGGCGGTCAAAGACCGACAAATCCCATTCACTGCATCTATTATCTCCTAGTGTTCCAGGCCACGGGTATCGGAAAGACCAGCCACACATTGTCCATGGTGACATTCTCTCTGTCACCTACCTTCACGTATATACCGGTGTCTGGCCTGTCACGCAGTTCCAGTCGGTTCTCTTGGTCCTTGGAAAGCAGATCCCTGATCTGTTCCTGCAAAACAGCAAATAAATCCACAGCATTGCATGTGGGTGAGAAAGTTACGGTACCAAAAAGGAATCGGATAAAGAAATCTGCAATAGAAAGACATGGGTACAGCTAATGGGATTTCGGTCTTTGACCACTTGGCGGTGGGTCTGATCTACTCATCTCCCACCGTTTAGGCGCTGCATCTGCGCCTTTGATCCTAGAGGGTGGTGGCGTTCCCACGGCGGATGCGGAAAACTCGGCTTCCAGCCGAGTCTCACGCGAACCGTGAAATTTATATTTGATAGAAAGAAAATTAGAAGATAGCCTATCAAGGTAAATGGTTCCAGGACAACATACAGGTTGTGTGATGCAGTACACAACCCACAGTAGCTGTCAAGATTCTTGTTCATCAGAATTCATTCGGAGCCAGAGCCTTCTGTTACACTGTGTTGACATTGAGATAACGGTAACAATGAGTTGACGACGGGACCAGTGGCACTCTTACCTGGTATATTTCCAGATAGGAGGCCCGCACAAGGTATTGCTAAGTACACATATGAAAAGGACACACAAACGTACACACACACACACACACACATGGATTTTGCTTCTGGAAGGATGTCATTGTACTTAAGGCAGGGATGTAGGAATTCAGTAACTCGATGACTACTTTTAGAACTTTTAAGAAGCTTGTATCAATCAATGGGCAATTGCAGTAAGACAATGATAGTGTACAGGTCATACCCTGGAAGTGCCTCTTCATATTAATCAGGGAACGTCTCAATTTAGTCCGTTGCCGTGGCAGAGTTTTCGACACGTATCAACATGCAATGCAGGGCAGCAATGAGTGCACTCTCACCTCATCCTCAGATCGGTTGATGTGATCGAAGATGTGCTTGAACGAGTTAGGAATGACACCGCAGAGCGTGGGATCTGTGCGATCACCTGTGAAAAGTAGGATCACAGCAGGGGAGAGCACTGTAGGGTTTCTTTCCTCCCTAAACATGGTCACCAAGTGTACCCAAAATACATGGCCAAGAGTAAAATTTAATATACATCTTCCAGGGGGGTCGGAAAGTATTCGACATTGGTGCGGCCATGAATGGGTGAAGGGTCCAGGGGTCCTACGCTGGGAAAATGGCGAAGGTTGGAAGTAATTAAAAGGTGGTACTTTTATTCGCCCATGCACGTCACATTCGAATTGGTGTTGGGCACAACGGGAACGTGAAGCCGAGCCTCTGCTAACATCCACCCCCAATACTTACCTTCCATTGTCCAGGTCTTTCCAGTTCCTGTCTGTCCGTAGGCCAATATCGTGCCTGAAGTCACATATACATGTAAACAAGACCAAAGTAGCATACGGTACATGTAAGTCAACTAACATCTGGCACATATTTATTTCAGATGGTGAGCCAAGGAAAAATTGTAACAAGGAAAAAAAGAGTGTGGGCGCAAGTGATGAGATTGATTCCTTGAACTTGTGCCGACACTCTTTTTTGCATATTTATTTTCGGCCACTAGGCCCGGTCATGTTTGGCCGAAAGTTTGTTACGGCCAAAAAATTGTTTTGCAAGGTTTGGTGTGACAGTGCACGCAGGCGGCAGCAGTACAGGCCGAAAATTCGATGCGGCCGAAATGGGTTTTACCCCTTGGAGGCCGAAATTTGAATGGGCCGAAAATCTGTAGACTTACAGTAATCAACACTGGAGGACTGCTATCAACACTGGAGGACTGCTATCAACACAAAGCTATGATCACTTTGAAGTGTCTTCTCACAGAAATTTTAACGTCACAGCACAGGGCCCAAAGCCAGAAACTCTACAATAGAAACAGAGCTCAGCCGTCCATTCTGTATCCACTGTTGATGCTGTCCAGAACAATGAAAAACGTGTGGAAAAGTGCTGTGAAACATTTTTTTACTTTGCACCATATTTGGTCGTAAACAGAATTTTATTCGGCGAAACAGAAGCGTAACAGTTCGTAGATGATTCTCATGCAAATTATGCCCATGTTGAGCTTTGGCAATACACCCTTAAAGACGATGTCCTCTCTCAATACAGCAGACAGGAATTTCTTACAAGTCGATTATAATTCTGCAGCACTAACTGCAAACAAGACGGCATGGAAAAGCTAAGTGGCCTCATTAGAAACCTGTCAGAACATACCATTGTAGCCCTGTAGTACTGATTCAACAAGTGGGCTGAACGTCTCATCATACAGATCCTGTTGTTTGGAACTGGAGGTCATAGCACACAACAAAGAACAATGCCGGTCAGGTGGCCCGAAGCATGCAACACGGGGAAGCTACAGCAGTTGATCTCATTAAAAGTTAAGGGCAAGTGATATTTTAAAGAGAGATCACACTCCAGATGTTTATGCATTGGCAGGACAACAGGACAGTGTGTGTGTGTGTGTGTGTATGTGTGTGTATGGATGCATATATTTATCGGTGTGTCCGCAAGGAGTAGTATGAACTTCAGGGCTCACGGTTGTGCACAAATACGTGGGCGCCATTTTGTTTCTGGCCTGCTCACGCGACGACAGGTCGACTGTCACGCGACCACAGCTCGACCACCCCTTGTACACAAACTCTAGCCATCTCGCAGCGCATTTTCAGTGCGACACATGCCTCTTCAAAATAGAATAAGGTAGCACGGGTAGACAGTACGACACTGAAAATTTGGGTGGAACCAGGCAATATGTGAACTAGGGGTTCAACCGAAGGAATTTTTGATTTTGGCCCCGGGAAACTAAAGATATTGTCACAAAGTCCGCGAATGCTCTACAGCGATCCCTTGATCTAGGGAAAAATCGCTTCGGTTAAACTGTAGCTTAGTATCTCCTGAAGATTTTGAGCCATCGATTGTCAAAATCGGCCAATATTGTGCTACCTTATTCTGTTTTGAAGTGAGCTAAGTCGGCAGGGGCGCACGCGAACTCCCGTGCGCGACGACAAGGAAGGAAGCCTGTGCATATGCGTTGTACGATGCGGAAACTACACCAGCAAGGCAGCGGCAAGGCGTTTTTGCAATGTTTCCTCCGTGACTGACAAACTCTTGAAATATCATTGACCGTTTGCTGTCTCGCTCATCGGCGCTCTACTGCTGTGTGCTTCAGCAGCTATGGCGAACCGAAAATACATGACCAGTACAACGGCGAAGCCATTTGATTCGTCCTCTTGCAACGAAAGAGAGTGGCAAATCAAATAATTCACATCTCTCCATCGTCACTTCTCACAGCAGCGTGGCACGGCTCTTTCACTCGTGTAAGTGCATTTACAAAACGCTCTGAGAACAGAGATAACGAACTAGAACACGGTGTGAGTCTTTGCTTCATTCCATCAAGGAGCTCTTGTCCTCTACCTCTCCTCACCTGCGCCAGTGCACCGGTGGACGACATAGATGTCGATCCCTTTCTCAGTAAAGACTCGGCGGCAGAACTCGCGACTTCTCATCGCAGGACTCAGCGTGCGAACGAACTGTCTGAAGCCTTCGGCTTACGAGGCCAGCACTGCTCGCAACACACTCGCTCGGAAAGAAGCAATAACAACGACAGTGAATGGCAACCAAAGTGAAACACAAGTCCCCAGCCGGTCTCCGTCTTCCTCAGTTCTACTTCTTCTTGTCAGTCACCAGGTCACTGCAACTCTCTCGAGTCCTTGCTGTGCTCCGCGCCGCGTAGGCGTGCACTGCCGCGTGCATAGCTCGAGTCACGCGAGCTCATTTCTATGGTGATCAGATTTCAAGATGTCCTCCCACGTAATCGAGTTTTGGCATCCCAACCGTGAGCCCTGAACTTGAATCTTTAACGAAATGATGCCAGACAAGTATTCCTTCCTTGACTCTCCATTCCTACTACTTGGTCCGCCCAGTTAAAATTGGCGCTTATCTTCTCACTTGGTTTTTTGGTGTTTTGCCTGTGCCACACGGCATGGAACCACCGTTTCACCATGCGAACATAACCATTGACCATTGCATCCGACGACATGGCAGCACAAACCATCACTGAAGTTGCGATCGGTTCGTTTGAGTCTTTTTGACGGAGCTGCCGCCGACGAACACTTCCGTCAGCGCAAGAAAACACTGCAACCTCCACTCGTGTCCGTAAAATAGGTCAGGATGTTCGCATTTCAGAGCGATGGAGAACACAGTTTCTGTCTACTTCCAGCTGTCTGATGGCAAGGATTGTTTACCCCGGGGACGTATAGAAAAGCTGAAAAAGCGCTTCGCGAGCTTGAATTTCAGTGCTTGCACATTACAGCGCCTAGTGAAGGGCTATCACCAGCAAATCGCTGACGAAGAAACTGCAGCTCATGTCGATATCTCCAGTAAGTGAGACCAATACGGCGGACACACTTTGAAGCTCACAGAGGACAGGGCAAAGGAGCTAATCAAAGAAAACACGAAGTTCTGAGAGAAACACTCGTGCAAAGGGCTTTCAGGAAACTAGCCCGAAAGCCTGGTGCACGGCGTTGTAGGTGCAGTACGTACAGGTGCTACATCAAGCGGAAGCTATCAATGCGCTGCATGTAGATCTTCAAGCACCATGCACCAGCGGCTCGCGTGGGTACGGGTGCTGATCAGCAAGTAGCCATTTGAAAAAAGGACACTGATATGGCGTTGCCTTTTTGTCTCAAACAAAGACACATTATTGCGACGAACGGGGATAACACTTACAGTCAACATGCGGGCAGTCTCACTCAGCTTCTGATGGGAAGTTGACAAGCACGCACTGCCTTTGAGCGTGATTCGAGACGAGGAGAAGTGGGACAAGCTATGAAACGACCTGTGCAGCAGCTGTCCGGATCGTACGTTTTGAGCTCTTCCTCCAGCGACGATAGTGGCGAGGAGGATGTGTAACTTGCTTAAATTTCAACTGAGTTGCTTACTGACATGTAAATAATCATGTATATAGTGCTTTGTGATCGTGGCTTGCTTCAAATATTCGTATTTCTTTCCTGAGACAAGTGTGAAGATAAGCGCCAATTTTAACTGGGCGGACCAAGTACTTACTCCCAGTCATAAATACTGTCGAATGTGAACGACTTTGGCGGCTCGGCACGGTGGGTGTTGGGATTCTGCACAATCACAGTGCCCCGCTTGACATCCATCTCAACAGTCCTGCAGAGAGAAAGCACAGCACCGGCAAATATAGAAAAGGCTCACCTAAAAGTGTGCTTGAAGCTGAAGTAAGCCGTTATGTACAACTAATCAGCAGGGGTGAAACGAAGGTGTCAAAGGTTCCAAGAACGTTGTTTACATTCGAAACAAACCTCTGTTTTCAATTGAAAAGAAGGTCAACATAGTCATTAATACTACATGCATGCATGCACTGATCTTCACTGTAGTCTTATTATACTAGTTTACTACAGTGCTGGCCAAAGAAATCCAACATCATTAATAAAGTAGCGCCGCGCTGGAGTGCACAGACTAGTATGCGTAGTGCCAGGGCTGTGTAGCGCCGCGCTGGAGTGCACAGACTAGTATGCGTAGTGCCAGGGCTGTGTAGCGCCCGGCACTATCAATGAGGTTGGATTTCTTTGGCCGGCACTGTAGTACCCAGTGGTCATAGCCTCTGCGTGATAGAACTGTAGATCTACACAATCATACAATTAGGTCTTGATTACCATGCATCATGCATGGTTTTTGTATTGATACACGTCTTGTGTGTGGACTGCACCGCACCGTTTGTATGCTTTCTTTTTCTCCTTGCTGTTCATCGGGCGGCATCTGACGACCACCTGGACACACTCGGCCTTCTTGCTGGAGCCGAGCTGCGCACACAAATTCAACGAAAAGTGCGAGAAAGAATTCAATCGATCAGTTGCTTAACCTTCTTGCAGCGGAACTAGTAAATCACGGATATAGATGTTCTATAGGCGATCAAGCAAACACAACCACGGATGCATTGCCTCAATTCGTACGACTACCTACCGCCGTTGCCATTACGAAGCTTGTCGAAGCCTGAACGCTTCGTGCCGAACGATACGCTGAGCTGTGCTAACGATCGTGGACTGCTGCTAGCATCCAACTGAATCTTGGAGGTGGACAGGGCCGAGATTTCTCTCCAATTTTTTTCCACCTCAGACGATACTCGATAGCGGAGTCGTTTCTATCTTTCTTGCTGTTCTTTAGCTGGAAACTACTCGGTCATGCATGCCCAGCTCGCTGAGGCGTGGGGCTCCACTCGGCCGGCTGTGTTTCCATCTCTCAAACGACGTATTTCCCAAAACTGATGACTGTGTAACTTATTTACGATCAACACGTACTGCAATAATTATTATACTAACTCTGCCGGCCTTGTCTTTCAATGAGTAGTAATGAGCTCCGTCTATGTAGACATGGTTTATCGTGTGATCACTGCACTGTACGTACTGATCACATTGTACTTCACAGCGCGCTAGCACAGTGCCAGTGGTAGCAGTTTGACTTTGAGTTTGAGGCTAAGCCTAAGCACTGCATGCGGCTTGTGAAGTTAGTTAGTTGTGTGGTCACAAATCGTCTGATCCCCTTGGTTACAGTCTACACCTGGCAACACTCGCTTTCCAGCATCATGCTCCATGCAGCAGCGCATGCATGCGCATGCCATGGCATTATTTACAATAATATTATTATTGTATTGCCATGGCATGATTATTTTACAGTATTTTAGTTGTATGATTTGACTGCATGATCTTACTGCAGCGGTATAATTTTAATACTCATAAAAAGGACACACTTCAGGCTCATTACAAACATCTTGAAAGTTTTTGTCTTCACAAGTATACTTTCAAGCCTTCTCATCAGGTGAAATACAGGCAAGGGAAAAGGAACAGGAACAGTGGATTAAATACAGTAAGAAGGTGGTAAAACAGCGCAAAAAGAAAGAAAGAAAGAAAGAAGATAGCTAAAGTAAACAGCGAAAATTGCAATAATGACACAAAGGTGCAAATGGTGCAAATGCGACAAGACACCTACGTGCGTGGCAGTGACAGGAACCGCATCAACCAGAAGAATAACAAGATCGGCAACGGCGGCGATGGCAGCGACTAAAGCACAGACAGAGGCAACGGCTAGGGTCCACTCGACTATATTATATTATTATTAAAAGCATGTCCGCGTAGGTGGCGGGGGTGCCACTTTCGCTTATGCCATTCAGGATTGATATCTGAAGAGTAATACGATACAATAAAATGACAGAAGTGACGTCAACAAAAGCCGTTAGCAACAACACCAATATGACTAATGGAAAACTTCATCCAAAGTATAAAATAAAATAGAATATGCATACAACATGTCTGGTCAGTCCTGTTAGGTGGGGCGGGCTCCACGCCATGCCTGTCGGTCCGCTGCCATTGTGCGGACTGTGTCAACATCTAGCGGCTGGTGGAGGGTAAGTCCATGCCATGATAACAGTTCCGTCTGCAAGACCGTTACCAAAGTCGTCCGAGGTCGACCCCTGAAGCGTTCAGTGCCCTCGTCGTTGGCCAGGCGAAGATACATATCCACTGCCAACTGTGGAGGAGCAGTTGGGGCCAAACGAAAGATATGGCCAGCGAGACTGTAGCGCTGCCTTGTGATCGTCTCGCTGATGGGGACAGCTCCGCAGCGCTTATACAGAGTGTCATTGCTAATTCGTTTAGGGTACCGCATGTCGATGATGCTCCTTAGCTGGGTCCTGTGGAACGAATCCATTCGCGCGAGCTCCGACATCGGTAGGCCCCAAGTGCCGCAGTTGTAGGTAAGGACTGGGATGACGTAGGCGCTGTAGAGCCTCAGCCGAAGACCTTCACTGATCTGGCGCCTCCGGGTCCAGATCTTGAGGAGTGAGTTGAAGGCGGCGGCGGCCAGTTGACGCCTCCGAGCAGCATCTTCGGCGTCACCCAGGAGGGAGCCTAGTTTGCGGACAGTACGCCACGTTTCTTGGTTCCTATCGGGAAATCGGGCGACGGTGGTATGCTCTGTCTTGGAGGGATTAACGTTCAGGTTCCATCTCGCAAGAACTGCTGGAGCTTGTTGTTCAACTTCACTGAGAAGTTGAACAACACTCGACTAGCCATGTGAAATCGGATGTGTCCACCGCACATGTTGATTGTTCTGATGTTAGTTCTGATAAGTATGAGTCGTCCATTGCTAGTCATTTGTTTGAGCATCCTGATTGTCGTGCTGTGTATTCGGATGATTGTTTTTCGATTGTGTCACGTGTACGCAGTGCTAGATTGCTGAATGTTTTGGAAGCTGTATACATCCACACAAGGAAACCCAACCTTTGCAAGCAGAAACAAATCAAATTCACACTTAGGCTGTTAGGTAGGTCGTCAAAACCTCGTTAGTTACATGTATGTCCAGTGGTTGTCTCTTGTTGTCGCACTACATGTCGCGCTTATTGAGTTTTCTCGCATTTGCACCTTTGTGTCATTATTGCAATTTTCGCTGTTTACTTTAGCTATCTTCTTTCTTTCTTTCTTTCTTTTTGCGCTGTTTTACCACCTTCTTACTGTATTTAATCCACTGTTCCTGTTCCTTTTCCCTTGCCTGTATTTCACCTGATGAGAAGGCTTGAAAGTATACTTGTGAAGACAAAAACTTTCAAGATGTTTGTAATGAGCCTGAAGTGTGTCCTTTTTATGAGTATTATCGCATTTTTGTCTCAGAGGAAACTGTATAATTTTAAATTTAAATTATGACTGTATACAGCACGGTACACGTACATGGTACACGTACATGGTACACGTACATGGTACACGTACATGGTACGTTACACGTACATGGTACACGTACATGGTACACGTACGTACGTACATGGTACACGCATGTACATGGTACACGTACATGGTACATAACATGAACAGTGATCATGGTCAACCGCATCGTTGATGGCAATGCTTCCGGCTGGTGGACCGTGCCTCAACTCAAGCAGGAAGGTTATGACATGTCGGTGGTCCAGTTCCGCGATCAGTTGGCTATTCGCTATGGCCAGGAGCCGAATGCTCTCCCGTCGCATTGCGATGGCTGTGGAGCTGCTTTCTCCCTACAGCATGGTCTGGATTGCATGAAGGGTGGGCTCATCAAGCGCGGGCACAACGATGTCCGCGACTTCGATGCCCGGCTGGCAGACGTTGCCTGGGGAGGTGTGGCTGTCGAGCCGGTGATGGTACCTGTGCAGGATGGCAACAACCGTCCCACACTGCAGGCGGATTGGCTGGTCCGGGGAGTTTGGGAAGGAGACAGGGTTTGATAACTGCATCGTGGATGCCGACGCACCCAGCTACGTCCGCTCGAACCTCTCTTGGAACGCCGTATCCAACAGTGCTGCCTCTTCCAAGAAGAGAAAGTGTAATGGGTAGCCGAGTGGTAGGCGCGGTGAAATCAACACGAATTACTTTTATTCTACTTCTTTCAGGTACACACCTGAGATATAATTATTAGTGAAAGAAGAAGCGGCAAAATAAATAACTTTCTCTCCGGTGCTCACCTAGAGGCTGAATCCTTATTCTTCGAGTTAGCTTTCATTGCTATCCAATCTAATCTAATCTTCTCTTCATCAAAACAGAAATGTGCAGCCGCTTTTATGCAGCAGACGCCGTACGCTTACATACGGAGATACACTAAATATACATCAGGCAAAGCTCCGTATTAGTTCCGTACTGCTTCCGTATTGGTCGGGCAGGGATACTACACCCTCCCTTCCTACAGATAATCACGCCCTCGTGATTTTCAAAAGTAGGCAGGTGGGTGAATGTTCTGTCTGGGCCGGAGATTGTACGGAAGTGCAGGAGGAGGCGGAGCGGGGGGGTTGGAGTTGAGGAGGAGGCGGAGCGGGGGGTGGGGGTTGCGGTAGTGGTGTATGTGCCGGGGTGGTGTGTATCTCGGGATCGTATGTCGGTGGTGTCGCAGGACGTAAATCTACGTCGGTTACTTGATGATATGGCTTCAGGCGATTTACGTGAACAATTGAAAGCCTCTGGCGATCCGACAATGAACGAATGCGGACTGTGACATCATCGATCACCTTCTGGATGACATATGGTCCTGTCCAGAATCGGTGAAACTTGGGGGACTCATTCTGAGGGACCACTGGTGAATGTAGGAGAACAAGCTGATCCTTCGTGAACTTCGGTGGCGGGCGAGATGTACCATCGTAACCCTTCTTCTGGTGCTGGTGTGATTTAAGGCCGTGCTGGCGGGCACGCTCAAAGGCAGCCTCAGTTGAAGTACGAATAGAAGAGACGAATTCAGGGTAAGATGGTGGTGGTGAGTTACGGGGTAAACCATACATCACATCGAGAGGCAGAACCGGATCATACCCAAACTGGAGGCGGAATGGAGAATAGCCAGTCGATGCATGTACACTAGTGCGGTATGCTAGCGCCGTGGGTTGGAGATGCAAGTCCCAGTCTCGGTGATCAGAGATGGATGTTGCAATCATAGCTTCTAGTGTCCGGTTGAATCTTTCAACCATGCCATCACTTTGTGGGTGGTAGGGGGTGGTTCTGGTCTTGGTGATATCAAGCATAGTGCATAGGCTTTGAAACAAGCGACTCTCAAACTGGGAACCTTGATCAGTGTGCAAGGCAGCGGGTGCACCATAGCGACAGATCCAACCATTGAAGAACAAACCAGCGACAGTAGAGGCGAGCATGTTGGGCATGGGGAAAATCTCAACCCACTTGGAGAAGTAATCCATTATGACTAATACGTACCGATTTCCTCGATCAGTGATAGGAAGGGGGCCCATGATGTCCATGGCGACACGCTGGCTTGGATAGGATGATGTTTGCGATTGCAGAGGTGCTTTCGGTTTGGGCTGAGGTGCTTTCCGTTTTTGGCACTCCGGGCAGGTTCTAGCACCCTGTTCGATGTCATCAGCCATGTGGGGCCAGTAGAACCGTGTACGGGCCTTGTCGATGGTGCGGTTGACGCCAAGATGACCCGATCCAATACCGGCATGCAGTGATCTGACAACAGTAGGACGTTGTGACGCAGGCAGGACCAATTGAAGATACGAGGACAGATCATCAGTCGACTCATACCTTCGGTAGAGAACACCATCTTGGACAATGAGACGATTGAACTGCGTCCAGAGTCGGTGCACATCAGGATGAACAGCAGCTAACTCATCTGATCCCTTAGGTGGTCGTTGCTGTGACCTCACCCACTTCATCACTAGAGAAATCGAGGGATCCACAGCTTGGCTAGTGCGGAGGGAGGTAGACGGCAGCCAGGACGCTGACGGAGCAGGCTCACGAGTGCATTGGTCGAGCTCGCCTGTGGACAGAGAGACACCGCATGAACTCACAGCAGCAGATGCAGCAGGCGGCAGACACATACTCTTGGCAGCAGGGGAAGAACACACATGTCCACACAATCTTGACAAACTATCGGCGTTGACATGCTGAGAGCCAGGGCGATGCCGAGTTTCATAGTCAAACGCTGATAACCGTTCTATCCAGCGTGCAACAATGCCATCCGGATTCTTGAATGAAGATAGCCAAAGGAGGGCTTTGTGATCAGTGCGGAGTAGGAATGTGGCGCCGAGCAAGTAGTGACGGAAATAGTGAGTGAATTCAATAACAGCCAGTAACTCACGCTTTGTCGTTGTGTAATTACGTTGACCAGAGGACAGTGTCTTACTTGCATAGGCGATGGGATGTTCTGCACCATCGGAGCCGATTTGTGAAAGGACCGCACCAATGGCATGATCACTAGCATCTGTATCCAGAATGAAGGACTTATTGGCATCAGGATAGGCAAGGACGGGTGCTGAGCTGAGGTGTTGGCGGAGCTGATCGAAGGCATTCTGTGCCTCGGGTGGCCAGGCGAATGTTGAGTGCTTCCTTGTTAGCGCATGCAGAGGTGTCGCAATCTTAGCAAAGTCATGGATGAATCTCCTGTAGTATGATGCAAAGCCGAGGAACTGGCGCACACCCGTGATGGACGTAGGTTGCTTCCAGGTGGAAACAGCCTTAATTTTGGCGAGATCAGGGCGAACACCATCAGCAGAGAACACATGACCAAGATATCCAACAGATGAGTTGACTAGAGAGCATTTAGACGGCTTCACTTTGAGGCGGGCCTCACGGAGACGGTCGAGGACAGAACGTAACCGTTGGAGGTGTTCCTTGAACGTCCTTGAGAAGACAATGATATCATCCAGATATACAAGACACGTGGATGGAATAAGATCTCCCAGAACAGCATTCATCAGGCGCTGAAACGTAGCAGGTGCATTGCATAAGCCGAAAGGCATGCAGGTCCACTCATAGAAGCCAAATGGAGTGACGAAGGCAGACTTACGCCGGGCATCTTTATCCATGCCGACTTGCCAGTAGCCAGAAGCGAGGTCAATAGTTGTGAAGTAGCGGGCACCACTCATGGCGTCAATGGCATCATCAATACGCGGCATTGGAAAGGCGTCTTTTACCGTGATGTTGTTAAGCTGACGGTAGTCCACACATAGGCGAATGGAGTTGTCAGGCTTCCGGACAACGACAATAGGTGCAGACCAGGGACTGTTCGACGGACGGATAATGTGATGATCACGCAGCTTATCAATGTGCTCCCTGACCTCTTGTTGCTGGTGGATTGGTAGACGACGCGGTGCTATGCGTACAGGAGGTGCGCCAGAGGTGTCGATGGTGTGCGTGACGAACTCTGTGTGGCCAGTGTCAAACGGGCCGGTGGAAACACAGTCAGCATACTCACTCATCAGGTCTTGAACGGAACGGCGATCGGCACTATCCAGGTGACTGAGATCGAACTGCGGTTCTCGAGAGCCATCGTCTGCAAGTGTAGTAGCAGCACATATCGCAGAGGTATCATCGTCGTCGACCGGAACACATGGCATGATGGAGCCAATCCGCACACCCTGTGGTAGTGTGATCGGCTGGTCGGAGAAATTGAAAACTGGATAGCCAACCGTAGCAGAAGGGGCATCATCATTATCCGCTTGCACGTGAATGGCAGCATCTTGACAGAGGAGGTCATAACGCTCGGGCAGCTTACCAGATGCTTCCAGAAGATAATCACCCGGAGCTGGAGAGAATTGGAGCTTGCCAGGCAGAAGTACTTGGCTGAACGGCGGTATTGCGACAGGTGTTGTCAATTGGACATGACAAACTTGGTGGTGAACACTCTTGGTATCATTATTACAGGCATCAGCACGAGGTGGAGAGTTGGTAGGGAACTTGAGTGAATTGTCCGCAGGGTTGAGAACGCAACCATGGGTTCTGAAAAAATCAACTCCCAACAAAACATCAGGCTGAACATCACCAACCAGAACATTGTGAGAAACTTGCCGATCATCAATGGAAAAAGTTAAACATGCAGATCCATGCAAAGGAATAGATGACCCATCAATTGTAGCCAAATCCGGTAGTGACTGTTTAACTAGAGGTGTACGCCCAGGCAAGCTTGACCAAACTTTGTTGCTCACTAATGTCACTGCCGAGCCCGTGTCAAGCAAAGCGTTGAACTGCATGGATTGAATAGTAACTGGTACTGTGAATGGACGGTGTACGGAGGAGCGGTGAAAGAATGTAGCAATGTGGGACTTCAGACCACCAAACGATGGTGTTAAGAAGAGTAGGTAAGCAACTGCTAGGACTGGCACCCCAATACAAGCGAACATAGCAATACGTCTAACAGCATGAATGACAGGGGGTAAACCCACTATGGCGAGAATACAAATGAGCAAATAGGCTCCTATTGGTAAACTAACCGGCTGGTGAGTCCGAAGCGCATCACGCACAGCAGTTGGACTCAGGACTGCTGTGGACGGCTGTTTCCCGATGGCTGACGGGGCTGGCGGCACTCAGAGGCATAGTGGCCAGAGCGACCGCAATTGAAGCATGTAATGGGTCTCCTCGGCTGGCTGCGTTGCAGCTGGCTGCGTTGTGGCTGGTGGAGAGGTTGTGCGGTTGGACCGGCGTCACGTTGTTCGAGGCGAGCCAGTCGAACGCTGATGGCTTCCAGCGATTTAGCGACTGCCTCTAGCTGCGTTTCCTGTGCGACTCCGCATACGGGAAGAGGTGGTGTTTCCTGCTCTTCAGCCTGCAGGATGGAATGTTGGTGAAGGGCGGCGAGTAGGGCAGCATCCAGGGTATTCGGAGCTAGTTCCCGGACCCTGACACGAATCGACCTGGAGTCGAGACCAGCAAGAAACTGGTCCTTTGCAAGGACATCCCTGTCCGCAGCGGCCATGTTGGGATAGGATTGGGCGACAGCCGCCCTTACTTTCTCACAGTAAGCGCTGGCCGACTGTCCCTTCTCCTGTCGCAACGCTTTGAAGGCGGCCCGGTGTAGTTCCGCACGCTGAGCGGGAGCGAAACGGTTTTCTAGGGCCTGAGCGAGGTTAGCGATAGCGCCTTGACGGGTCGCCTGTGGGAGACTCAGGTAGAATAGCTGGGCGTCCCCGGTGAGGGACAACCCCAGGAATTGAGTTTGCTCGGCCGGCGTCCACTGGTTCACCGCAGCAACCTGTTCAAACTGGGCATACCATGCCGACCAGTTGTCATCTAGCCGACCTGCGTATTTGGCCGGGGTGGCCCAGTTGTGCACGTGGCGGGCGGGCGCCGGAGCAGCGGCGGCTGGTACAGCAGCGGCGGCTGGTACAGCAGCTGGTTGAGCCATCACGTCAACGATTGACTAAGGGCCAGGCGGGTTACAAGACGAGTTCCGTAAACAGGTGAGTTCGAATCTGAAAAATTTGATTGAACCACCGCTGCCACCAATGTAATGGGTAGCCGAGTGGTAGGCGCGGTGAAATCAACACGAATTACTTTTATTCTACTTCTTTCAGGTACACACCTGAGATATAATTATTAGTGAAAGAAGAAGCGGCAAAATAAATAACTTTCTCTCCGGTGCTCACCTAGAGGCTGAATCCTTATTCTTCGAGTTAGCTTTCATTGCTATCCAATCTAATCTAATATTCTCTTCATCAAAACAGAAATGCGCAGCCGCTTTTATGCAGCAGACGCCGTACGCTTACATACGGAGATACACTAAATATACATCAGGCAAAGCTCCGTATTAGTTCCGTACTGCTTCCGTATTGGTCGGGCAGGGATACTACACGTACATGGTACACGTACATGGTACGTTACACGTACATGGTACACGTACATGGTACACGTACGTACGTACATGGTACACGCATGTACAGTTGCGCTCGGTGAAATCCGGCCCGAAGTGCAAAGCCGGCGCCGCGAAGCCAGCTCCCATTACATCACTGGCGATTTGTGGGTATGAACTCAACTGTACGCACCTCGTGTAAAAGTTCGGAGTGCACGTGTTGCATGCTAAAAACAGTTCAAAATTTGCGTATGAGTACAGCACATATACATGCACAGTTCATGCGGCTCACGTGCACACTAGCACTAAGTCTTGTACAACTTTGAGGGCGTCAAGGGCCGCATCAGTACTGGGCGCCAGTTATGCACTTCGGGCCGGATTTCACCGAGCGCAACTGTACATGGTACACGTACATGGTACATAACATGAACAGTGATCATGGTCAACCGCATCGTTGATGGCAATGCTTCCGGCTGGTGGACCGTGCCTCAACTCAAGCAGGAAGGTTATGACATGTCGGTGGTCCAGTTCCGCGATCAGTTGGCTATTCGCTATGGCCAGGAGCCGAATGCTCTCCCGTCGCATTGCGATGGCTGTGGAGCTGCTTTCTCCCTACAGCATGGTCTGGATTGCATGAAGGGTGGGCTCATCAAGCGCGGGCACAACGATGTCCGCGACTTCGATACCCGGCTGGCAGACGTTGCCTGGGGAGGTGTGGCTGTCGAGCCGGTGATGGTACCTGTGCAGGATGGCAACAACCGTCCCACACTGCAGGCGGATTGGCTGGTCCGGGGAGTTTGGGAAGGAGACAGGGTTTGATAACTGCATCGTGGATGCCGACGCACCCAGCTACGTCCGCTCGAACCTCTCTTGGAACGCCGTATCCAACAGTGCTGCCTCTTCCAAGAAGAGAAAGTACAAGGCGGCCGCAGAGGAACTGCGAGCATCCTTCACCCCACTGGTCTGCTCAACTGATGGTGCACTGCACACAGAGTACCGTGCGTATCAACGGCGACTTGCTATGCGACTCGCCTCCAGGTGGGACAAGTCCTACAGCAACGTCATGTCCTGGGTGCGGATCCACCATCAATTTGCTATTTTCCGGGCTGTCGACCTTCGTCTCCGGGGTTCACGTCGTCGTCTCGGTGGGCTCTCGGCCTTGGCGTTGGCCGCCAACATTCATGTGTATGGCACAACTTGTTGTTGTGTGTGTGTTTGTTTTCTTTTCTTTCAAAGTTTGACCTTTCCAGCTGCCATTCGCCCTGATCATGCCTCATGCGTATTTCACAGTATAGTATGTTTCCGCTCATTTTCTTCTTCAACACACGCTAGCTGTATTACTTTGTTCTTGCCCGTACAAGAGGCTGCAGTTGTGAAAAAAGTGATCATGGTGATGTACATATACCTACAAGGGTCATAAAACTCTCATTCTCGAGTCAATATCAACACCAACTCCTAACCTACATGTACATGATTGTACAGAAAGTCACCCAACACCATGAACACAAAATGTTGTAAACCACCAGTTCTCAATTGGGAAAGGCCTTCGCGCTTATGGCATTGTATTCGTTGAAATGTTGTATTTCGACTCCGCCGTACCGCTGATGTTGCTGCATGGCATACGCTATATGCGTTGTGTGCGTTTTGCTGTATACGCTGTTATGTCCAGTTTTATATGCTTTGCATGTACGCTGTTTCTGCATGCTATAAATAGCTGGTGTTATTAGTGTTCATTGTTAATTATCAGATGAAGTGAAATATACTGTGTAAAGGAAAAGAGTTGTCCTCGTGCCGTGTGGTCGTACGATCCTGACAATTTAGAGAATCTTAGAGGGTTCATAACATTTGGCGACCACGCCAGGATAGGAGCGAGCATGGCAGAGCAACTACACAATTTGGAAGCCAGCTTTATCGCCAATGGAGTTCGGTTAGGATTAGAAGGCGAGTTGTTGATGGAACATGTGGAGCAGAGGCTCCAACAGTACGAGGAGCGTGAGGAGCGCAGTGCCAGACGGCGAGAGGAGGCGCTCCGCACCGAGTTTGACAAAACACTAAAGGAGATTAACGAGCGCATCGCCAATGCGTATGAGGGTGATGGTAAAGCCGCGATGGGAGGTACAGAGGAAGCTCCCAGTAACAGCGGGGGGCGTCAACCGTTGATGAAAATCCCCTCATATGATGGAACGCAGCCATTGGAGCGTTATCTTGACCTGTTCGAGGACATCTGCTCCAAGAACGAGTTCGAAGAAAGCGAATGGCTGCTGCGACTGCGCATCGCGCTAGCGGGTAGCAAAGCGGAGAGGATATGTATTGGATGCAATAATTACGAGGAAGCGAAGCGAGAGTTGCTCGCCTCGCTCGGAAAGACTCCGGATAAAGCGTGGAAGACATTGCTGACAGGCAAGCAGCGGTCAGATGAGTCGTTTCACCAATACGTTGTCCGTGTTTGCCGAGAAGTAGAAGTGTGGGCCACACTCGCTATGACAGAAGATGGCGAGGTGGACACCAAGTATAGCGCCGATATAGGTAAAATGTCCCCGGTGCTGCAAGCAATGGCAAAGCAGGTAATCTTGGAGCAATGCGGACCTGAGATGAAGACGTACCTGGTCGAACGGCAGTGCTACGGGATGTCACTGCGCCAGGTACAGGAGCACGGCGCGTCTTACCAGGTCGCGCACGGACGACAGGGGATACTGCCAGGAAGCCAGTAGAACGATCCGTGCCAAGGCCCACGGCGTCGGCACAGTGCATGGCGATATCGCTCGCAGATGCAGAGAAGCAGCTAAAGTCGCTGCCACTGGAAGGGAGAAAGGGTTTTCTGCAGCGAGAGAGACTCTGCTGGAACTGCCTTAAGTATGGCCATATGGCCAGAGAATGTCGGTCAGGCTCGAGATGTACGAAATGCCAGAGGAAACACCACCTGCTAATACATGAGGTGTTGGATAGAGCAGGTTACAGCCGGGAGAAACCGACTGAGATAGTTACGGAGAAGAATGTTGGGTCGTGCTGTCTACACTCGCCAAGTGTGCGGCTGATGACCGGAGTGGCACGAGTTGAGGGAAGAACTCGAAACGCGAAGGTTCGCGTGTTCCTGGACTCGGGTGCTGAGGCGTCATTCGTGACTGCAGCGTTGGTGTCAGCAATCGATGCAGAACACGTTGGGGTTGAAAATGTAGAGGTGAAGCCGTTCGGCGCGGAACCAACCCAACAGCGCATGGATAAGTACGCCATCACGATCCAGGGTAGCTCCGCTAGCATTCGGGTACGCGCGTTCGTGAAACCAACGCTTGAGATGGACCTGAAGTGCGCAAGTCCGCAGACCATTGCCCAGTGGCACAGTTGGGGAGTAGAGCTGAGTGACAAGCCTCAACAAGGGACATCAGACGAAATACATATGCTGATTGGTGCAGACTATATCAACGCGGTACTGCACAGCAAGAAGGAAGTTAATGGTGAGACGGTGTGGAACACAGAGATAGGTAATGTATTATCTGGTCCAGCGTCTGCACCAAGTCGAAACAGTCAGCCGGTGACCGTGTCATGTGTCACAGCCCACATTGAACAACTATGGCAGTTGGATGAACCTCCAGAACAACATCAGCACCTGCCATCTTTCCCGCTATGTCGCCAGGGCAGCGGGTACCAAGTGGGTCTCTTGTGGCGAAATGAGCGTCGCCCAACGGATAACTTTGCTCAAGCTAGAGTCATCGCAACGCGGCTTCTTGAAAAGCTGAAGAGGAATGGGAAGCGTGCGCTCTATGATGATGTGCTGATCAGGGAGTACCGCGAGCTTGGAGCAATTGAGCTGGAGCCATGTGAGAGCGATGCCGGGTACTATGTACCGCATCATGGTGTATTCCGCGAGCACGCTGCAACCACGAAGTTAAGAGTGGTGTTCAATGCCTCGGCGACGGCTCCAGATGGCAAGTCGTTGAACGACATGGTTGACCCTGGACCGTCGCTATTGCCGAGTCTCGCAGGTATGCTATTACGGTTCCGTGAATATAAGAGCGCGCTGCAAGCGGACATCCGCAAGGCTTTCTTCATGGTCGCGGTTAATCCCGAAGACCGTCCGTACCTGCGTTTCTTGTGGCCCGGGCGAAGCGACAGCGATGAACTGTTAACCTGGAGGCTAACGAAACTGCCATTTGGCGTAAACTGCTCGCCGTACATGCTTACTGCGGTGATTCAGCATCACTTGAGGGAGCTACGGGCGTTGTCTGCACCCAAAGAGCGAGATCGTATTGATCTCTTGCTCACGAGTTTCTACGTTGACGATTTGGTCTCTAGTGTGTCAAATGCCTCGGAAGCCAAGGAGATGCAAGAGTTCAGCGTGCGTGTGCTTACGGATGCTGGCATGGAGTTACGCAAGTGGCGAGGCAACGAAATCCCGTGCGATCCAGAGGCCGGAGATAAAGTCCTCGGTCTGAAATGGAAAACCAGTGATGACTTGCTCAGCATAGCAGCGCTAGGCGAGTCCGATAGGCCGTCTGTTTGGACCCGGCGATCCCTCCTCAAGTGTGTTGCATCAGTGTTTGATCCGCTAGGTCTAGCAGCACCGGCAGTTGTGCCGGGAAAGATACTGCTACAGCAAGCCTGGAAAGTCGGAGGCGACTGGGATGATATGTTGCCTGATGGCATCGCAGCCGCATGTGCGCAATGGTGGGGAGAGTTGGCCGAAGTGGTGAGCATTGACATACCACGTTGGATTTGCTGCAATCTTGACACGCCGATTGCGCTTCATGCCTTCGCCGATGCCAGTGAGAAAGCGTTTGGATGTTGTTTGTATGCAGTCGTCAATGGACAGTCGCACTTGGTATTTGCCAAGGCCAAAGTGTCACCTGTGTCTCCGCCCACGTTAGCCCGCCTTGAGTTACAAGCAGTATGTTTAGCGGCTCGCTACGCTGAGTTTGTGGTGAAGGAGCTGCGTGTTACCGTCACGCAAGTCTATGGCTGGACTGACAGTCTCACTACCGTTCATTGGATCAGTAATCCATCGTACAAATGGAAAACATTTGTGGCTAACCGCGTCAGTCAAGTCCAAGAGATATCGAAGAAGGTCGGCATTGTGTGGAACCATTGCCCGGGCCTTCACAACCCAGCAGATTTACCGTCGCGTGGGAGTAGTGCACAGCAGATCCGTAGTCCGTTCTGGAGGGGCGGACCAACCTGGATCACCGAGCCCAATGACTGGCCCACCGCATCCTCAACCGCAGCTACAGATGAGTCCAGTGTAGAAGTACGAGTGTCAGCCACCACCTGTAGTCGAGAATCTGATAAGGAATGGTGGCTCCGATTCAGTAAATGGTCGAGGGCACAGGGCATGGTGACTCGGATGTTGCAGTGGAAGCACACTGAGCCTCGTGCTGAAATCTATTTTGCAGCAGACAACGTATTGTACCGCATCGTTCAAGCCGCATGTTTCGCTGAGGATCTTGAGCTGATTAAGCAAGGTCAACCAGTGAAGCCCGGGTCGAAGGTGTATCAGCTTGCACCGTTTCTGGATGAGCATGGAGTGCTCAGAGCCGGGGGACGACTTCAGCACAGCGAGTTGGCGTGTGAAGCCAAGCACCCAGTCCTGTTAGGCAAACATCATCTGACCGATTTGCTGTTGGAGAAAATGCATGTTGAAAGGATGCACCAAGGTGTAGAAGGAGTCTTGTCGTTTATCCGTCAGAAATTCTGGATTATCGGTGGTCGACGAGCGCTACGCAACATTACTCAGCGATGTGTTACATGCCGCCGCTACAAGGCTAAGGCTGCCTCAGAAGTCTGCCCGCCGCTGCCAGAAGACCGAGTTGTTCACGAGAGGCCGTTCGCAACTACCGGCATCGACTATGCTGGTCCGTTGTACGTGCGCCGTGGTGAGTCATCTCCGAAGGTATGGATAGCATTGTTTGTGTGTGCCACCACCAGAGCAGTTCACTTGGAGGTGGTCGATAGTTTAAGTACCGAGTCATTCTTGATGGCATTTCGGAAGTTTGTCGCAAGACGTAGTTTGCCGTCTCGGATCAGGTCTGACAACGCTACAACGTTCAAGGCGGCATCTGACAAACTGAGTGTGCCATGGATGTTCAATCCTCCAGCTGCACCATGGCATGGAGGCTTCTATGAGCGAATGGTTGGTACAGTGAAGAGTGCCTTGAAAAAGGTAATGGGAACAGCGTTTCTGAAGGTTCAGGAGCTTGAGACCATCTTGTATGAGGTTGAAGCAGTGGTGAATAGTCGTCCGTTAACTTATGTGTCTGATAGCCTGGATGAGCCACCAGTAACCCCTGCAATGATGATGGGTAACATTTGGATGTCGTCAGCGAAGCCAGCAGGTACCCCGGACGCTACGCATATGTCAGCGAGATTGCGTTACCTCAGTCAGACACTGAAGCATGTCAAGAATCGTTGGGAGGTGGAGTACCTAAGTCAGCTGAACAAGCACCAACAGACCATGTCGCGCCCTTTAGCTGTGGGTGATGTTGTCTTTGTTTTCGATGATACCAAGCGCAAACAGTTCTGGCGTTTGGGACGGATCATCGAGTTATTCCCTGGTCGAGATGGCAAGCGTCGTGTTGCCAAGGTTAAGTTGAGTACCAGTACCCTGTTGAGGCCGATCCAAAGGTTAGTGCCATTAGAAGTATCGTCACAGGACGTGGCTCCTGGGCTTGCCGATACCGCTCAACCTGCTATCGTCCCTCAGCAGCCAGCGTATGAACCGCCAGCACCGTTACCACCACCACGGCAGCAGGAGATGACGCGTTCTGGGCGCGTAGTCAGAGCCCCGGATCGTTTTTGACTTGTGTGCATTGTTGTACGGCGGTGAGAAGCCCTTTGGTGGGGAGAATGTTGTAAACCACCAGTTCTCAATTGGGAAAGGCCTTCGCGCTTATGGCATTGTATTCGTTGAAATGTTGTATTTCGACTCCGCCGTACCGCTGATGTTGCTGCATGGCATACGCTATATGCGTTGTGTGCGTTTTGCTGTATACGCTGTTATGTCCAGTTTTATATGCTTTGCATGTACGCTGTTTCTGCATGCTATAAATAGCTGGTGTTATTAGTGTTCATTGTTAATTATCAGATGAAGTGAAATATACTGTGTAAAGGAAAAGAGTTGTCCTCGTGCCGTGTGGTCGTACGATCCTGACAATTTAGAGAATCTTAGAGGGTTCATAACACAAAACTTACAATACATGAACATCATCACTCCCATCATGTCAGGAGGTGGTGTTTCATGTAGTCTACAACGAACCGGACTCCTGCCGCCAGCTCTCTTCATCGACTTCAACGTCCAACAGACTCGGCCTTCAATGATTATGTGAGCGCCAGGATGGTTTCATCAAAGTTTCTCTACATACCGGACCGGTAGACTCTACGCGGTATCCAGCGCAGCTTGGACTGTACTGCTGTACAGATCCGACCTGGATCCTGGGACTGTACTGCGGAAGACTGTGCGGGCACGTAAACGTTTTTGTTGCGCATAGCGGTGTGACGTGATCGTGAGGCGGAGTAGTAATTACTTTCACCTTTGACCTGAAGGCTGAACCCTTGAACTCGTGTCAACCGAGAAGAGCTATAAACACCATACCAAGAGTAGATTATCTACTGTTGACCATACGTCGTACACGCGCACACGTTCCACAAAATACTTTGTGTACGTGTGCAGATCAACTATTGCCTGCTTGAAAAGACTGGCAACTATGGAACGAGAGATGGCGAGTCAAGTTTCACTCCTCTAAGTTGAGAGAAAGAGAGAGGGAGAGAAAGACAGAGGGAAGACCATTTATTCACAAGAATCAATTTAGATTTCATTGCAGTTTCTTGGCTGACGAATGGAGATCTCACTGGCAGCACAAGAGTCGGCAGGGGCACCTGCTGCCCCTGTTGTCCAAGTCGATCTATTTGTCAACACGCTTCGAGAACTGCAGGAAGGTGAGAAAGAAACCAAAATCACAATGAAATTTCAACGTCGAAGTCGGGCTATTACAAGGATGGGACAGTGTTGTGTTATATCTGACATCCGCGACAGTGTTGTCACCACTACAGAAATGAATGTACTGTAGTTCTACCAGAGAAATTTCAAGACATAGAGCACCAGAGTTGTCTGGATACACCTTTGGCTTTGAAAATCTTTGATGGCCTGTTGACTGTTCTCTGTCAAACAAACCTTGATCTTGGTTCTTCAGAACAAGCACTCTATCAGCAACGAGTGACTGCCGCCCAGACGAAGCGAATCGCAGCGGAGAAGAAGCTAGACGCAGGTAAGTCCACTGTACAGCTACTGACCCACCTACTTGTTGTATTTTTTTTTAAATTCCGGCTAGTCAGCTATCGAGTTGCAGCTCCGGCGCCGGAAGGCGGGCTCACGCCAATACAAGGCTACTTCCCCTTGTTATATTTACATACACGCAGTCACGTGTTCGTAACTCTGCTCGTTCAGATTCGTAGGCGCGCGCACATACACACATACGCACCCATACACACACGCATACGCACACACACACACACACACACACACACACACACACACACACACACACACACACACATGCACACACACACACACACACACACACACACACACACACACAAGCCAGCACGGCTTCCAATGATGTTGCTGTCGTGTGTGTGTGTGTGTGTGTGTGTGTGTGTGTGTGTGTGTGTGTGTGTGTGTGTGTGTGTGTGTGTGTGTGTGTGTGTGTGTGTGTGTGTGTGTGTGTGTGTGTGTGTGTGTGTGTGTGTGTGTGTGTGTGTGTGTGTGTGTGTGTGTGTGTGTGTGTGTGTGTGTGTGTGTGTGTGTGTGTGTGTGTGTGTGTGTGTGTGTGTGTGTGTGTGTGTGTGTGTGTGTGTGTGTGTGTGTGTGTGTGTGTGTGTGTGTGTGTGTGTGTGTGTGTGTGTGTGTGTGTGTGTGTGTGTGTGTGTGTGTGTGTGTGTGTGTGTGTGTGTGTGTGTGTGTGTGTGTGTGTGTGTGTGTGTGTGTGTGTGTGTGTGTGTGTGTGTGTGTGTGTGTGTGTGTGTGTGTGTGTGTGTGTGTGTGTGTGTGTGTGTGTGTGTGTGTGTGTGTGTGTGTGTGTGTGTGTGTGTGTGTGTGTGTGTGTGTGTGTGTGTGTGTGTGTGTGTGTGTGTGTGTGTGTGTGTGTGTGTGTGTGTGTGTGTGTGTGTGTGTGTGTGTGTGTGTGTGTGTGTGTGTGTGTGTGTGTGTGTGTGTGTGTGTGTGTGTGTGTGTGTTTGTGTGTGTAGACCAAAAAGTAGGGATTCACTGGCCAGAAAAAGCCACTTCATAGCTGTGTGGTGTAGACCAGGCTGAATAGTGGCGGTCAATTCTTCAGCCTTGCAAGCTGTTGAATGGTGCAATCCCAGCACAAGTTGCTATGGCTTCTGCTGTAGCATCGCTATCATCGCCTCCGGCGATGGGCGTCCAATGGTCCAATGGTGTGTGTGTGTGTGTGTGTGTGTGTGTGTGTGTGTGTGTGTGTGTGTGTGTGTGTGTGTGTGTGTGTGTGTGTGTGTGTGCAAGCCTATCGGTGTGCATGTGTGTGCATGCCTATCGGTGTGCATGTGTGTGTGTATGTGTGTGTGTGTGTGTGTGTGTGTGTGTGTGTGTGTGTGTGTGTGTGTGTGTGCACTCGTGTGTGTGTGTACAAATGTGTGTCCATACCTATCGGTGTGCATGTGTGTGTGTGTGCATGTGTGTGTGCACTTGTGTGTGCGTCCTTGCTTCTGTGTGGATGACATAACTCGCCATGCAGTATTGACAAGGCATGCCGCCGTGCAGGACAAGAACAACAAGATGCTGGGTAAGTGTACTGGAGCTACAGTCATGTATGTCTATAGGTAGGGATCTACGGTTACATCATTATTCTCCAGTGCATTCAACTGTGATGTATAGGTAAACACACACAGAACAAAAAAGGGCAATCAAGGCTAATTGGTCGCTACTCAGAGTTTCATGCTTTCGCAATCATCAGGCAACAACTGCATAGGATAACACAACACTGAGCCAGCATGGCCTGACCACTCCATGAATACCACTCCTGGTGATGTCCTCTGCATATCCTGTGGACAATTTGCCCACTGCTGTCTGCTTAGCTGTGCAGAGGGCGGCAGAGTTCAAGACGGCTATGGCGGAAGAGGAATCGGCCAGGTAAGAAGCTTGTTTCACATTTCTACGAGTTGACTTGAGCGAGAGCATGTTGTATTATCCCAGTTGAATGTCAACTCGCCTTCCTCCCAGCCTTTAGAAACAATTCCACACACACACACACACACACACACACGCAAGCAAGCACGCATGCACGCAAGCACACACACACACACACACACACACAAACACACACACACACGCACACACACACACACACACACACACACACACACACACACACACACACACACACACACACACACAAACACACACACACAGACACACACACACAGACACGCATACACACAAACACTCACAAACACACACACACACTGTCCCTCATGGATCAACACACAGATGGAGCCCCTAAAGCCGCGGCCCAGTGGGAGGGGAGTAGATCAGACCCACCTTCAAAGTGGTCAAAGACTGAAAATCCCATTCACTGCATCCATGTTTTGCCCCATGCCAGGCGTACTTAGCCCTTTTGTTAAGATTAATTAGGTGTCCGGTGTCTGCTCTAGGATTTCAAACCAACCAGGTACAAGTGTGCCTGTCACAACTCTTGCAACCGGGTCAGAGCCAGGTACATTCTAGTGCGGCTACTGGCATCAAGGGCACGACTCCCTAATGCACATGATTGTACTGGGCACCCTGTTCGCACATCCCTACATGTACATGTATTAGGCCCGGCGGAACCGGTCCGGTTGGTCAGGCCATGGCCGGACCAACTTTTAGGCCACCAACATGTATTTATTGCTGAAGAGGTCGTGTGTACTAGTATTCCCTCCATAGCATACACAAACTGTATGAAAGGCTAGGGTATGGCCGGACCGGTCAAAAACCTGCTTCCGCCGGTCCTGTGTATACACTAGCTGCAGCCGTAACTATCAGTGTGTACCCCTTGAATGGTGGAAATATTAGAAAATATGTCAGCACCCATCAGAGTCATATCTCGCTCCCTTTGTGCGGTGGCTATCTGTGGTCGTGTGTGCCTGTGTACTATCTGTGTGTGCATGCGTGTGTGTGTGTGTGTACATATATTATGTACATGTGACTGCTTGTGACTTATTGTGTCTATGGCAGTGTAAGTATGTATGTGCATGCGCGTGT